>NC_139839.1:503175-520675 GCF_963691815.1 Echiichthys vipera
GCTAATGTAACACACCTTTGCTGACTCACGTTAGCCATTAAGCTAACGTAAGGCAACTGTGCTGACTCACGTTAGCCATTAAGCTAACGTAAGGCATCTTTGCTGACTCATGTTAGCCATTAAGCTAATGTAAGGCATCTTTGCTGACTCACGTTAGCCATTAAGCTAATGTAAGGCATCTTTGCTGACTCACGTTAGCCATTAAGCTAATGTAAGGCATCCTTGCTGACTCACGTTAGCCATTAAGCTAACGTAAGGCAACTTTGCTGGCCCACATTAGCTGAATGGCTAACGTAAGGGAACTTTGCAGGCTCACCTTAGCTTAATGGCTAATGTAAGGTATCTTTGCTGACTCACGTTAGCTGAATGGCTAATGTAGGGCATCTTTGCTGACTCACGTTAGCTGAATGGCTAACGTAAGGCATCTTTGCTGACTCACGTTAGCTGAATGGCTAACGTAGGGCCTCTTTGCTGACTCACGTTAGCACTGATTGGTGGATGGAGCAGTGAAACTACAGCACACTGAATGAAAGGTGTGTGAATGTGAGGGACAGCAGGTGTTTATGTGAACGCCTCCTCACCTGTGCAGCTTCACCCTCCTCACCTGTACCTGTGCTCCTCCACCTTCCTCCCTCCGTCTGCTCACATCAGACAGAGCTGTTTGGATGTTTTCCAGAAGAATCTCCTCTTCTTCGCACCTTTTCTCCCTCTGAAGACCTGGAAACCTCCACTAACTCTCACTAACACCCTCCCACAGGTCTGCAGCCGCTCAACGCACAAACTAAATGTTCTGTTTGTTTGTTTCAGCTTTGGCACAAATCACTTCACACGGTTCAGTGTTCTTCCAAAACACCAAACACCCGCAGGGAAAGACAGAGTCTGACGTCTGATGTTTGAAGCGAATACTTGATCGGACAGTTTTTCCTTCTTTGTTTTTGTCGTCACATTTTTAGAAACAGTGTTTGTCTCGTTTTGGAATCACATTCATTCCTATCAGAAGCTTCTGTTCAGAAAACGCAGCTCGTAAAGAAATGTTCGAGGGGACGTGAAGAACTCGGGGAACTTAAAATAAACTCACTTGGACCTAGCTAATGTTCGGCATTTTTGCTGACTCATATTAGCCATTTAGCTTTAGTAAGGCAACGTTGCTGACTCACGTTAGCCATTTAGCTTGAGTAAGGCAACGTTGCTGACTCACGTTAGCCATTTAGCTTAAGTAAGGCAACGTTGCTGACTCACGTTAGCCATTTAGCTTAAGTAAGGCAACGTTGCTGATTCATGTTAACCATTTAGATCAAGTAACACATCTTTGCTGACTCACGCCTCAACCATTGATTCACTGCTTTGTTCTGGAAAACAGCGCTCCCTCTCTTCATTCGCTCTCTAGCTCACCAGAAACTCAGCCAAGCGGACTTTGCTACGAGCTAATTGGCTGTTGAATCTGACCTAAGGTTCGACTGCGAGTCAGTAAACGGACTGATGCTGATTTACGAACTGTACAGATGATTTTTACTTTGAGCTTCAGGGTGAAACTACAAAGCATCATTTTGTTTTAGCAGCTAAATTTAAACATTTTGTCTCATTTTGCACATTTTCTCTTCTTAAAACAGTTTTAACTCTTCAGATTAAAGTGAAATTTCACTCTAAGAAGTATTTATGTGAACTTCCTGTGTTTCTGTTCTTTCAAAATAAAACCACTCTGCGTGTGCTCCGTCTCCTGCAGCTCAGAGTCTGATGCCCCTGCGGCAGAGGATGGGAGACCCCGCTCTGACCTTCAGCTCTCAGAGGTTGGTTGAAGGGCGCGGCCCGTTCACATCGTCCCGCCCTCCCAGCGGCCGCCAGAATCGCAGCCGCTCCATTGGCCAGCTGGAGTTCCTCCCCGTGCCCTCCCCTTCTCTCTCCTCCTCCCTGTCTCACCCCTCCATCGGCCCCGCCTCTCCTCCTCACCCCCCTGTCCTCTCCTCCTCCTCCTCCTCCTCTTCCTCTTCCTACGCTGAAGGCACCGCTCACTTTTCTGCTCTGCTCTTCCGGTCCTCCTACTTCCACTCTCTGGAGGCGACGTCCGGCCTCCCGCCTGCAGGGGGCGCCGCCACGCCCCAGAGGCAGCGCCGTCGCTCCGGCAGCTTCGGGTATCTTCCTCCTTTCAAAGACACTGACGTACTAACAAGACCGAAGGAATCGAACCAGTGGCAGTCGTCCACTGACACATTCGTACGCAGAGTTGATCTGGACTTTAACGTACGAATAAATTAGATCGTAAGATTGTTTTTGAGGATTCAGAGTTTACGAGTTTTCAGGATTTAGAGTTTACGAGTTTTCAGGATTCAGAGTTTACGAGTTTTCAGGATTTAGAGTTTACGAGTTTTTAGAGTTTACGAGTTTTCAGGATTTAGAGTTTACGAGTTTTCAGGATTTAGAGTTTACGAGTTTTCAGGATTTAGAGTTTACGAGTTTTCAGGATTTAGAGTTTACGAGTTTTCAGGATTTAGAGTTTACGAGTTTTCAGGATTTAGAGTTTACGAGTTTTCAGGATTAAGAGTTTACGAGTTTTTAGGATTCAGAGTTTACGAGTTTACGAGATTTCAGGATTCAGAGTTTACGAGTTTTCAGGATTTAGATTTTACGAGTTTTCAGGATTTAGAGTTTACGAGTTTTCAGGATTTAGAGTTTACGAGTTTTTAGGATTTAGAGTTTACGAGTTTTTAGGATTTAGAGTTTACGAGTTTTCAGGATTTAGAGTTTACGAGTTTTCAGGATTTAGATTTTACGAGTTTTCAGGATTTAGAGTTTACGAGTTTTCAGGATTTAGAGTTTACGAGTTTTCAGGATTCAGAGTTTACGAGTTTTCAGGATTCAGAGTTTACGAGTTTTCAGGATTTAGAGTTTACGAGTTTTTAGAGTTTACGAGTTTTCAGGATTTAGAGTTTACGAGTTTTCAGGATTTAGAGTTTACGAGTTTTCAGGATTCAGAGTTTACGAGTTTTCAGGATTCAGAGTTTACGAGTTTTCAGGATTTAGAGTTTACGAGTTTTCAGGATTTAGAGTTTACGAGTTTTCAGGATTTAGAGTTTACGAGTTTTCAGGATTTAGAGTTTACGAGTTTTCAGGATTTAGAGTTTACGAGTTTTCAGGATTCAGAGTTTACGAGTTTTTAGAGTTTACGAGTTTTCAGGATTTAGAGTTTACGAGTTTTTAGGATTTAGAGTTTACGAGTTTTCAGGATTTAGAGTTTACGAGTTTTCAGGATTTAGAGTTTGAGTTTTTAGAGTTTACGAGTTTTCAGGATTTAGAGTTTACGAGTTTTCAGGATTTAGAGTTTACGAGTTTACAGGATTTAGAGTTTACGAGTTTTCAGGATTTAGAGTTTACGAGTTTTTAGAGTTTACGAGTTTTCAGGATTTAGAGTTTACGAGTTTTTAGGATTTAGAGTTTACGAGTTTTCAGGATTTAGAGTTTGAGTTTTTAGAGTTTACGAGTTTTCAGGATTTAGAGTTTACGAGTTTTTAGAGTTTACGAGTTTTCAGGATTTAGAGTTTACGAGTTTTTAGGATTTAGAGTTTACGAGTTTTCAGGATTTAGAGTTTACGAGTTTTCAGGATTTAGAGTTTACGAGTTTTCAGGATTTAGAGTTTACGAGTTTTTAGATTTTACGAGTTTACAGGATTCAGAGTTTACGAGTTTTCAGGATTTAGAGTTTACGAGTTTTCAGGATTTAGAGTTTACGAGTTTTCAGGATTTAGAGTTTACGAGTTTTCAGGATTTAGAGTTTACGAGTTTTTAGGATTTAGAGTTTACGAGTTTTTAGAGTTTACGAGTTTTCAGGATTTAGAGTTTACGAGTTTTTAGGATTTAGAGTTTACGAGTTTTTAGGATTTAGAGTTTACGAGTTTTCAGGATTCAGAGTTTACGAGTTTTCAGGATTTAGATTTTACGAGTTTTCAGGATTTAGAGTTTACGAGTTTTCAGGATTTAGAGTTTACGAGTTTTCAGGATTTAGAGTTTACGAGTTTTTAGGATTTAGAGTTTACGAGTTTTCAGGATTTAGAGTTTACGAGTTTTTAGGATTTAGAGTTTACAAGTTTTCAGGATTTAGAGTTTACGAGTTTTTAGGATTCAGAGTTTACGAGTTTTCAGGATTCAGAGTTTACGAGTTTTTAGGATTCAGAGTTTACGAGTTTTTAGGATTCAGAGTTTACGAGTTTCAGGATTCAGAGTTTACGAGTTTTTAGATTTTAAGAGTTTTCAGGACTTGAAGTTCTGAAGTCAAGACACGATAATAACGAGTTCGTGCTTTCCTGTGAACTAAACTGCAGCTTCTTCTCTTCCGCTCACTGTTTTTCGTGCTAACGTTGACGTTTTTCTTTCATCCTTTGGTTTCCAAACTTTATTAAAACTTTATTTTTATCGTTGTGGTGAAAAAAAACTCTGGTTTCTTCACGTAACGTGTTTAAAATAGCACGTTAGGAAAGTTAGCTTCTGATTTCATCATCTCTCTCTTTCAGGGACATCATGAACCGCTCGGACTCTGACTCCGCCCTCCCTCTCTCTCACGGCGAATCACGGAGCTTGTACGGCTCCAAGCCCTTCCTCTTTCCCCCCAGGCTCCACCCCCTGGGGGGTCAGGGCCCCGGGGTCGGCGGAGGAGCAGGAGGAGCGGGAGGAGGTCTGGAGAAGAGCTCCAGCCTCGGGGAGCTGAGGGGCAGCCCCGCCGCTGTCCTCGCCTCCTCCAGCTCCACCCGCTCCCTCTGCATCACGTCTGACGCCGCCGCCAACAACACGTCCAGCTCGGCGGGCAGCGGGCGGGGCACCGGCCTTCAGCTCCAGACCAGGAGGAGCCCCGTGGAGGAGGACGCAGGAGACGACAGCGAGTCCACGGCAGCCGGAGGAGAAACGCCTTCAATAAGATCTTTAAGAAGAAGCAGGGACGCCACTGAACGCCTCACGAGTCTGCGTTCATCCACGGCGGACTCTTCATCACGAGACTGTTGCTCACGGCGACATCGGGTTTTAACGCTTCACTCAAGACGCTGCTTATTTTCTGTCCGTTTAAATGAGGAGATGAGATTCAGATTCAAGGAGGCAAAGAGAACGACACAGGACACGAACGGCTTTCACACCAAAGACCAGGGTCGGACCAGGGTCAGAGACCAGGGTCAGACCAGGGTATGACCAAGGTCGGACCGGGGTCGGACCAGGGTCAGAGACCAGGGTCGGACCAAGGTCGCACCAGGGTCAGACCGGGGTCAGACCAAGGTTGGACCAGGGTCGGACCGGGGTCAGACCGGGGTATGACCACGGTCAGACCGGGATCGGACCAGGGTGATCTGAGCCGCCTCCTGAGCTCAGTTCACCCTCTCAAACACAAACTCAGCCCTGACGACGGCAGGAAACTAGAAAAGTGACTTCCTTCCTTTTGAAACAGAAACGTTGACAGAAGAAGTCCAGCGTCGCACATTTGAGTTCTTTCTAATCAGCGTTGAGTCGTCCGCGTATTAACGAGTGTTCACTGTGTGTTTGGTGTGAACGCACCATTAAACGGGCGTTTGGCGTCGGGGCTGAAGCTCAGGGTTTAACTTTGAAACGATGCTAACGTGTGAAACTCTCCACGAGCTGCAGGTTCTTTCTTTCTGGGACGGTTTAAAGAATCAGCTGATGTGTGTTTGAGTCCAGTTCACTTTATTTACTCTGAACAAACGTCACCGTGTGTTTATGTCAGCGAGGACTCCATTACCCAGAACCCCCGTCACCCGTCACCTGACCCTCGTCACAGCATCAGGAACGTTTTCACCGTGTTTTTATTCTTGAATCTGAGATAAAAAGTGTTTTAAAGACTGTTGTTGTTGTTTTTCACGTTCCAGAAGTATCTGAATATAAAACTTAATATAAATAAAGACGTTTAACAGGAAACAAACATGTGACACTTTGATTTATTTTTAAGGTTTTAGAACTATTATAAAAGGATTTGTCCCTAAAAACAAATCAGTTTAAGGATTTAATATTTTGCTAAGAAAACAATATTAATTATGTACGTTTTCATCTGATTTGAACACAAACTAAACACATAAATGACTTAATTTGTGTAAATGATGCTTTTAAATCAACCTCAAAGAACTAAAGTCCCGTCGGCTTCAGGGGGGAAGTGGATTCACTTTGACTCTGGCCAAACGTTTGATGCGTTTCATGTTTTGACAGAAGCCTCAAAGACGATCTGAACGATGTTTATGATGATATGTGATTTTATTTTGAAGGATTCGCTCATTATTCGTGTTCTGCACTTCCTCATGATAACGGCCCCTTTCACAAGCTCTCCAACACAAACTGAACGTCAAAATAAAAGCCTACCATGATAAAAGCCTGTGTCACAGAACGTCAAAATAAAAGCCTATCATAATACAAAGAAGGGTCAAAGGTCAGCGCGACAGCAGCGGGAGGTCACTGGAGTTCATGATGAGGCTGGAGTCCAGGTTCAGGCTCTCTGAGGAAACAGCACGGCCAGCGTCAGCACAACATACGGGAATAAACGGGAATAAATGGGAATAAACGGGAAAATATGGGAATAAATGGGGATTAACGGGAATATTAAAAGAAAAAACACAAAAACAAGAATAAGCAGCCGTCACCTTGGTCAAAGTTGAGTTTCTTATTGGACGAGCCGTCGCCAAGTCCTTCAATGTCCACGAGGTCGCTGTTCACGTCCGAGTCGTTCAGAGCGCTGAGAGTCACGTCTGAGGAGAGAGAGAGAGGAGGAGGAGGAGGAGGAGGAGAAGGAGGAGGAGGAGGAGGAGGAGGAGGAGAAGGAGGAGGAGAGAGAGAGGAGGAGAAGAGGAGGATAAAGCAGCGTGTCATCATCACGTCTGCCTCTGATTGGACAGAATCTTCCTGTCGTTTCCCACCTGCTGTCTTCTGTTTCTTGATGGGCGGAGCCAGCGAGGGGCTGCTCTGCATCCCCGTCGACACCACAACCTGCGAAGTCGGCACGGCAATCATGGCGGGGGCGGCGAGTGCCGGGGCGGGCGTCATGGCGACGGCGGCCTTCTTCACAGTCTTCTTCGGGGACTCGGAGGCGATGGGGACTCTGCTGTCCTCGTACAGCTTCCTCTTCACCGTGCTCTTGATCTGAGCGCTGCAGCAGACCACACACACACACACACACACACACACACGTTAGCATGTAAGCTTAGCATAGAGACAGGAAACAGAGGGAAACCTGAACTCGGTTGTGCAGATTCGGAGCCGTAAACAGCAGCTCAGGTGAAAACTCACACGGTGCGCTCTTTGATGACGGTGCTGATGTTGTTGAGGTCGTCTCCAAACCGCCGCACCGCCAGACGCAGCATCTCGATCTCCGTCTCCGTCCATTTGGCTCTGAGGACGATGACGGACGACAAGGAGAAGGAGAAGAAGAAGGAGAAGAAGAAGAAGAAGGAGAAGAAGGAGAAGAAGAAGAAGGAGAAGAAGTGAGTTATGAATTTATTTCAAACATCAATAAAAGGTGAGAGATGGATAAAATACCAATGTCCTCACCAGCTGTGCCTAATAAAGTGGCCGCTGAGTGTAGATTATATCATATGTTGCATGTGCACATACATTAGTATTTTATCCTGCACCTGCACCTCACTGTATCTTCTTTTGTCTCAGTGTTTCTACTTATTTCTTACACCCAGATATTTTATTTGATCTGATTTGATTTCCCTTCATGTTTTAAATAAAGTCATAATCTACACTCACGGCCACTTTATTAGGTACACCTGTCCACCTGCTCTGCTATCTATCTAAGATCATTTTCATCTGCACTTTAATGCGTGATAGTGTCGACATTAGCAGCTGTGTGTGTGTGTGTGTGTGTGTGTGTGTGTGTGTGTCTCTCTCTCACCCTGCAGGGCTGGAGTCAGACACCGGGTGCAGCTGCATGGTCAGCTCCCCCAGTTTGGTGAAGGCGGCTCCTGCTGCAGAGAAAATCTCCCCGACCTGCAGAATCAATGCAAACAATAGAATAATCATAATAAATAAATAACAGAACAGAACACACACACACACACACACACACACACACACACACACACACACACAGGGAGTAAACACTAATGTGTCCTGTGTCTGGCTCGTACGCGTGCGCAGTAAACTTTGTTTTTCTATTTTAAAGTTATTAGTTTGGTGCATTAAAGTTATGCCGAACGCACGCGGGGATTATAAACATTAAGTATACAAAAGTTGAAGCACTTTGCACGCTGTTTGCGCGTGCGCGTGGAGCAGAAGCCCTTAAAGTGGCGGATTTGTGAATGGAGTCTGGTGCGCAGCAGAGTTAGCCTCACGCGACCAGGTGAGACTTACCTTAGCAGAGGCTGACGTCATGTCGCTGAAGCACGAGGAGCTCTTTCCTTTGAACGTGTTTTTAAATCAAAACAATATTTCCTGTAAACGTGTTTAAAGTGTTATTGTTTAATCAAAACAACGACACGGACGCGCACAGCTAGCTGCGAGCTAACGTTAGCTTCAGTGACGTAAGCGCGCCTCCATTGAGACTCCGCGGGATTTAAAACACGAAGCTTCGGTTGGATGTGTTTTAAACACGTGACTCGTTCATATTTCACATGTTCAGAAGAAGCAAAAGTGAGTAAATATTAAATATCACGGAACAAAAACACACGGAATCACAGGAAACGTCCGCCGAGTTTGGAAGTCCCTCAGTTGAACCTCATTGGTCAAATTTAGAGGAAGAGGCGGGGCGTGACGAGCGGGACATTCTGATTGGTCGCTGCGCTCCGCGTCACGACAGTTGTCGATTTCCACCGAGTAAAACCGAGTGATGACGATCTTTTCTACGTTTAATCACAAATACAAACTGATAATAATTTAAAAAATAAATAAAACAACAATAATTATAATAAATAATAAATAGAAAATATAATAAAAAATACATTAACAATAATGACCATATACAATAATAAAATATAAATATACAGTAACAAATTTAAATAAAGAATTAAAAATAAGTAAATGAGAAAAAATATAAATACATAAAGAAGTACATTAGTAATAATTAACATTATTACAACATTTACATATATAAATATAATAATAAAAATACAATAATAAAATAAAAAAGTATTTAATATAAATAAGTAAATGAATAATTTTTAAAAATAAGTAGATAAAATAATATATACTTAACATTTACATGAATACAATAGTAAAATAAAATAAAAACAATTTAATAGAAACAAATAAAGAATTTAAAATTCTGCAGATAAATAGAAAAATATATGAATAAAAACATTAGTAATAATAAACATACACATATAAAAAACAATCATTAAATAAAAATGTATGATAAAAATAAATAATTGTAAAAATGTATGAGTAAAAAATTACATTAATAATGCTAAAAAAAATATACACACAATAAAATAAAATAGATACAAAATAAATAAAGAATTAAAAATAAGTAAATAAGAAAAAAATATGTATAAATAAAGAAGTATATTAGTTATAAAATATACACAAAATAAAATAAAAAGATATAACAATAAGTAAGAAATTTAAAATATGTAAATAAGAAAAAATTAATAAAAATAGTATTTTTTTAGAGCTTGAACCTCATTGGTCCATTTTAGAGGAAGGGGCGGGGCGTGTGGAGCGGGACATTCTGATTGGTCGCTGAGCTGCTGGTTTACGACAGTCGTCGAACGTCTCCGAGTAAACCCGAGTGGACGGGATCAGCTGAGTCTGTGTCGGAACGTTTTTCAGTTTCAGTGGTTTAACGTTCAAAACAGAACCGGAAGAGAACCGGGACCGACCGACGCACCGACATGCCGTCGCTCCTGTTCTGCGGGCCGAAGATGGCCGCCTGCGGGATCGTGATCAGCATCTGGGGGGTCATCATGCTGGTGAGTGCTCCGGAGGGGCCCGGCTACTTCCTGGATCCCGCTGATTACTGCGGGTTTTGCTGGAAACCGGAGTTTTATTTTTATATTTTTATGATTTTTACGCGTTTGTTAAAGTTCCAGAAACGCGAGAAATTAAAAACGTTTCTCAAATGAATCATTAAATGTATTTAATCCTGTAACGGGAATTCATATCCGAGAAATAGACGGAGCCCCAGTAGGCCAGGCTAAATGGGATTATTCTTATTTTTATTCTTATTCATTTTCTTTTAAAGTAAAGTTTGAATCAAATGTTTTATTTAAAATAGTTTTATTCTTAGTTTGTTTTTAGTCCATTTGCATTTGTGAAAGAAGCATTTTTAATATTTAATTAAACATTTAATTAAAATATTCTTTATTTTACAATTTAAGTCTTTTAAAAATAAATAATTTCTCTTTAAAAAAAAAAGAAATTTGAACCATTCAATGTCTTAATAAAATATTCCACATATAACAAAAAATATTTAATATTTAAATACTCATAAATAAGTGAAATATAGTCTGTATTTCTTTATTTAATTATAATAATAATATATTAAAGGCATCATTATAATTATTATTATGATGAGTGAACACGGGTAAACATAAAAAAGTATGGTACTAAAATCCACAATAAGAAAATAAAACAATAAATATAAAGTAAATAAGGCTTTATAATAAAACTGCATAAATATTTATATAGTTATTAATAATTTAGCTAATTGAAAATGAGACCAAACTAAATGTAAATTAATATTATTATTATCAAAACACTTTAATGTGAAGATTTTCTGTTTTTGTTTAATTATAAAAAAGAAACAATTATAGAAAAGATTCATAATGTTGTTTTTTTTTACATCAAAATAACAAATTTAATGTGAAATAATAAAAATCCAGCGTTTGGATCATTGAGCTGAAGCTGTGTCATTAACGTGGCTACAGTCTGGTGTTCATTCACATTATGTATTATTCTTTATTAAAACGCTATTATCATAAATACATCAGTGTAATTTGAGTCCTTAAAGTATATTAAAAGTATATTAAAAGTATATTTCCACCACGTTCCTGGAGCTTTGTCTCAGGACTCAGGGGCAGAAAACTGGTCACGTGAGTCTCATGTGACGTTTGAGGAAGTTCCTCTGATGACGAACGAACACGAGGTCAAATAATGAGACGTGACGGCTGCTTATGAATTATGTTAGAAATGAAAACATATTAACATAAATAAATGGCAAAAAGATGCAAAATGACTAAAAATAGATGCAAAACCAGCACAAAAAGATGCAAAATGACTAAAAATAGATGCAAAACCAGCACAAAAAGATGCAAAATGACTAAAAATAGATGCAAAACCAACACAAAAAGATGCAAAATGACTAAAAATAGATGCAAAAGTTTGAATGAATGAACAGGATTTAGACTCTGACCTCCTGTGGTCCCTGCGGCGCCCCCGGGCCTCATGTTGAGCCTCTCTGTGTTCTCTGCAGGCGATGTTGGGGATCTTCTTCAGCGCAAAGTCGGCCGTGCTGATCGAGGACGTCCCGTTCACCGAGGAGGACATCCGCAACGAGTGAGTCTGCCACAAACACAAACACAAACTCTAAAACACTCAACGGAAAATTCGGGAAAGTTCCTGACATTCAGGGCGCCCTCCCACTGTGCGTCCGTCACAGGTTGGAGCGCCCTCCCACTGTGCGTCCGTCACAGGTTAGAGCGCCCTCCCACTGTGCCTCCGTCACAGGTTAGAGCGCCCTCCCACTGTGCGTGCGTCCCGTGCCCCGTGCTTTAGGGTCCTTGTCCCCCCCTCCAGGCCCGTTTGTACTCACACTACCTGGGCCTCGGAGAATGCTTCTTGCTGCCTATACGTCATCACGCCGTAACACGTCACACGCATTGATGACGTCATGGCGATGCGTGGCTTTGTTTCCAGATCTTTCCGTAGACCTCGGAGTTTTTGTGCGTCTTGTCGACTGTTTTTGAATCTTTTCATCGACCAAATCTGCAGTAAACACTCCACCTCCGCATCACACCAACGTGAACCTTTCACCGCCATTGTTTGAAATGTCCGCGCATGGTCCCTCCTTCTTTTTTCTACGTCCCAACAGGCGCACAGGAAATGACCTCAGAACCGCCGTAGGCCTCGTGCTCGTACACGTGCGCACGCTCGTGCTCGTACACGTGCAAACGTGCTTTACTAAAGCCCACCTCTCCCAAACGGGCCGTGGATGGCAAGCGTGCCGCTCCTAGACGTGGTACGGTTGCACTCACACTGGTCAAAGGAACCAGACTTTAGCCGTGACACGTGCTGGGGCACGGCACGGAGGATCAGTGGGAGGGCGCCCTCAAAGATTAGAACGGACGTTTTAGACGTAAACTGAGCGTTTAGAGCCAAAGATTTAACAATTAAAGTCGTAAATTGACGAGAAAAAACAAAACTATTCTGAGAATAAAGTTTCAAATTTACAAGAAATAAACTCAGATTTTCCCTAAAATGAAAGTTTTGGTTCCTCGACCAAATCAAACCTTATTTTCACAGTTTTCTCAGATTTCTTGGGAACAGACGAATCAAAGGTGACGACATTTGTCGGCTCCAGCCCCTGAACCTCCTGCTGTCTCTGCAGTGATATGATATCATTAACATCATAGAACAGAAATACGTTATTGCTCCCAGGAAGATGCAGGAAATGATGCTATTCTTGTGTAATAATAACAATAATCTCTCTGCTCCGCTGCAGCAAGAACCCTCCTCAGAACATCTACGGTCTTTACAACCAGGTCGGCATCAACTGCTTCATCGCCGCCGCCATCTACGTGGCGGTGGGCGCCGTCTCGCTGTGCCAGGTGCGCCTCAACAAGCGTCAGGAGTACATGGTGACATAAGCAGCGGCGACCTCCGACCCCGAGGCCCGACCTCTGACCCCGACCTCAGCAGATTACGCCACCGAGGGCGCCGGTTGGTTGGGATCAAGGACGTGCAGGAGGTCGTCACCAGATTATTTATTTTCTGTGTTTGTCGTCGTCTGAAACTTTCCTTCTTCAAAAAACGTCGAAGAAAATACAAGTTTTTTTTTCTTTAGATGTAAAATTTAAAGAGAATAAATTTGCTTTTTTGTGAAACTTAAATCTGTAAATTTACGAAGAACAAACAAAATTTAAAGAGACAAAAACGTGGAAACGTTGACGTTAAATTCATAAATGTTTCAGGAAACAACCTGAATATTCTGTGAAGTTAAAGAAACAAACTTTTCCTTTTGTTTCATTTTTGAAGATTAAAGAAAGACTTTAGTCATTCCTGTGTGTGTGTGTGTGTGTGTGTGTGTGTGTGTGTGTCATTCCTCTTTGTTTTGAGCTGCGACAGAAAAGTGTTGATGACGTCACTGTGGAGCAAACGTGTTGTTGTGATTAATTATGACGGAGAATCATTTGCAATAAAGTGTGTGTTTAAAAACCTGAAGCCTGGTTTCATATTTTCACATTATTGAAACGTTTTAATACGTTTCAGAGAAACATGACGTGAATAAAATGCAAAAAATGGTGGAAGGTCGAGGGATGAAGGGCCGAGGGACGAAGGACGAAGGGTCGAGGGACGAAGGGTCGAGGGATGAAGGGTCGAGGGATGAAGGGACAAAGAGTCGAGGGAGGAAGGGACGAGGGTCGAAGGGACGAGAGTCGAGGGTCGAAGGGACAAGAGTCGAGGGATGAAGGGACGAAGGATCAAGAGTCGAGGGAAGAGAGTCAAGGGACAAAGAGTCGAGGGACGAGAGTCGAGGGATGAATGGATGAAGGGTCGAGGGACAAAGTCGAGGGACGAAGGGTCGAGGGACGAGAGTCGAGGGATGAATGGATGAAGGGTCGAGGGACGAAGGGTCGAGGGATGAAGGGTCGAGGGACGAAGGGTCGAGGGATGAAGGGTCGAGGGACGAAGGGTCGAGGGACGAAGGGTCGAGGGATGAAGGGTCGAGGGACGAAGGGTCGAGGGATGAAGGGTCGAGGGACGAAGGGTCGAGGGATGAAGGGTCGAGGGACGAAGGGTCGAGGGACGAAGGGTCGAGGGATGAAGGGACGAAGGGTCGAGGGATGAAGGGACGAAGGATCAAGAGTCGAGGGAAGAGAGTCAAGGGACAAAGAGTCGAGGGACGAGAGTCGAGGGACGAAGGGTCGAGGGACAAAGTCGAGGGACGAAGGGTCGAGGGACGAGAGTCGAGGGATGAATGGAAGAAGGGTCGAGGGATGAAGGGTCGAGGGACGAAGGGTCGAGGGACGAAGGGTCGAGGGATGAAGGGTCGAAGGACGAAGGGTCGAGGGATGAAGGGTCGAGGGACGAAGGGTCGAGGGACGAAGGGTCGAAGGACGAAGGGTCGAGGGATGAAGGGTCGAGGGACGAAGGGTCGAGGGACGAAGGGTCGAAGGACGAAGGGTCGAGGGATGAAGGGTCGAGGGACGAAGGGTCGAGGGACGAAGGGTCGAGGGACGAGAGTCGAGGGACGAAGGGTCGAGGGACGTAGGGATGAAGGGTCGAGGGAAGAAGGGACGAAGGGTCGAGGGAAGAAGGGACGAAGGGTCGAGGGAAGAAGGGTCGAGGGAAGAAGGGTCGAGGGATGAAGGGTCGAGGGACGAAGGGTCGAGGGAAGAAGGGACGAAGGGTCGAGGGAAGAAGGGTCGAGGGAAGAAGGGTCGAGGGATGAAGGGTCGAGGGATGAAGGGTCGAGGGATGAAGGGTCGAGGGACGAAGGGTCGAGGGACGAAGGGTCGAGGGACGAAGGGTCGAGGGAAGAAGGGTCGAGGGATGAAGGGTCGAGGGATGAAGGGTCGAGGGACGAAGGGTCGAGGGACGAAGGGTCGAGGGATGAAGGGTCGAGGGATGAAGGGTCGAGGGATGAAGGGTCGAGGGACGAAGGGTCGAGGGACGAAGGGTCGAGGGACGAAGGGTCGAGGGATGAAGGGTTGAGGGACGAGAGTCGAGGGACGAAGGGTCGAGGGACGTAGGGATGAAGGGTCGAGGGAAGAAGGGACGAAGGGTCGAGGGAAGAAGGGTCGAGGGATGAAGGGTCGAGGGACGAGAGTCGAGGGACGAAGGGTCGAGGGACGTAGGGATGAAGGGTCGAGGGAAGAAGGGACGAAGGGTCGAGGGAAGAAGGGTCGAGGGACGAAGGGTCGAGGGAAGAAGGGTCGAGGGATGAAGGGTCGAGGGACGAAGGGTCGAGGGACGAAGGGTCGAGAGTCGAGGGACGAAGAGTCGAGGGATGAAGGGTCGAGGAAGGAAGGGTCGAGGGACGAAGAGTCGAGGGACGAAGGGTCGAGGGACGAAGGGTCGAGGGATGAAGGGTCGAGGGACGAAGGGTCGAGGGACGAAGGGTCGAGGGATGAAGGGTCGAGGAAGGAAGGGTCGAGGGACGAAGAGTCGAGGGACGAAGGGTCGAGGGACGAAGAGTCGAGGGACGAAGGGTCGAGAGTCGAGGGACGAAGGGTCGAGGGACGAAGGGTCGAGGGACGAAGAGTCGAGGGACGAAGGGTCGAGGGACGAAGGGTCGAGGGACGAAGAGTCGAGGGACGAAGAGTCGAGGGACGAAGGGTCGAGGGACGAAGAGTCGAGGGACGAAGGGTCGAGGGACGAAGAGTCGAGGGAAGAAGGGTCGAGGGATGAAGAGTCGAGGGATGAAGGGTCGAGGGACGAAGGGTCGAGGGATGAAGGGTCGAGGAAGGAAGGGTCGAGGGACGAAGAGTCGAGGGACGAAGGGTCGAGGGACGAAGAGTCGAGGGACGAAGGGTCGAGAGTCGAGGGACGAAGGGTCGAGGGACGAAGGGTCGAGGGACGAAGAGTCGAGGGACGAAGGGTCGAGGGACGAAGGGTCGAGGGACGAAGAGTCGAGGGACGAAGAGTCGAGGGACGAAGGGTCGAGGGACGAAGAGTCGAGGGACGAAGGGTCGAGGGACGAAGAGTCGAGGGAAGAAGGGTCGAGGGATGAAGAGTCGAGGGATAAAGGGTCGAGGGACGAACGATAATAACCAAACATCAACAGTTTTGATCGGTTCTGCGCAGAAAAGACTTTGAATCGATTCTTTTTCTAAGACAAAAGCGTGAACGTGTCATTTCTGCCTCGTCTGACGTGAGAGGACAGGAAACAGGAAACAGGAGCAGCTCTTTGTCTCACACATGAAAGTGAAAGTGCTCCTGTCGGCCTGAACCATCGTTCACCGGAGGACGGGGGGGGGGCGGCGAAGAGTCACGTTTGAGTTTGAAAAGGAGACGTGTTGCAGCGTTTAGTCCAGAGGAGCAGAGGCGGCGTGAACCCGCCGGAAGCTTCCGTTCAGAGTTTTGGCGCCAATGAGCTCCTGACTTCAGCTCTTCTCTTCAAATAAGGACGGAGCGGTTCACGAGCAGGAAGAGAGTGAAACCAACGAGGAAGAGCAGGAGAGAGAGTCAAACCAACGAGGAAGAGCAGGAGAGAGAGAGTCAAACCAACGAGGAAGAGCAGGAGAGAGAGAGTCAAACCAACGAGGAAGAGCAGGAGAGAGAGAGTCAAACCAACGAGGAAGAGCAGGAGAGAGAGAGTCAAACCAACGAGGAAGAGCAGGAGAGAGAGAGTCAAACCAACGAGGAAGAGCAGGAGAGAGAGAGTCAAACCAACGAAGAAGAAGAAGAGCAGGAGAAAGTGAGTCATGCAAAACTTTATTCTTCATTTCTTTAAAATCAGAATCTGTCGAGAGACGTGAAGAAGCAGAGAGAGGATTTTAACGGCGTGTTGGGACTGAGCTCCTGTTTTACACGGGCAGAACATCGGCGTTAAGTACACACACACACACACGGCACACACACACACACACAACCACACACACACGGCACACACACACACACACACAAACACAACAGGATAAGCAGGTGACAAACACAGCCGCACTTGAACCTGTGCCCAGAGGCGTGTTTAGTGTGTGTGTGTGTGTGTGTGTGTGTGTGTGTGTGTGTGTGTGTGTGTGTGTGTGTGTGTGTGTGTGCCGTGAGTTTGAGCTCTGACAGCGACTCAGCGTGCGCTTCTCTTTGAGCAGATTTTGAAAACAATTTTAAAACCGGAAATACACAGTTTGAAGTGTGTGTGTGTGTGTGTGTGTGTGTGTGTGTGTGTGTGTGTGTATGTGTGTGTGTGTGTGTGTGTGTGTGTGTGTGTGTGTGTGTGTGTGTGTGTGTCTGTATGTGTGTGTGTGTGTGTGTGTGTGTGTGTGTGTGTGTGTGTATGTGTGTGTGTGTGTGTGTGTGTGTGTGTGTGTGTGTGTATGTGTGTGTGTGTGTGTGTGTGTGTAGTGTTTCCCGCTGAGACAGACGCGGTTAAGCCCTTAATTAAAGCCACTCCCATGTTTTGAAATCGCTCAAAATTCAAACTTCACTTTGTTCAGAAAAAAACATCCGGCCGTGTTTTTTCACTGTTGATCAGCTGACAGGAAGTGAAAGTTCCACTGCAGCGTAAACTCCTCCTCCAGGGTCTTTGTCTGCACTTTAATCCTCAGTAACCATGGAGACAGTTTTTATTAAGGTAGAAATCCAGGAGAGATGCTAACAGCCGGACGTGGCTAACAGTGGTTAGCTCGGGGCAGCACGGTGAAGG
>NC_139839.1:525675-615675 GCF_963691815.1 Echiichthys vipera
AGAAACATGGTGGAAGTTTTACCTTCAAAGCGTCGAGTGCAGCCACACTGATGCTTGCTTCTTCTTTTAAAGATCAACTGAAGAGCTGCCGACCTAAAAAGGTGAGAGAGGAAACGGCTCAGTATGAATATTACACCCTGCTGCTGCAACAACACACTGATGAAACATTAAAATAAATATGATTCTGTTTTACCTTCTTCTTTTGTATCCAGAGGAAAAACCCATCAGTCAACTCTTCTCGACAGCGTAGATAATAAACAGAATCAGTAGAACAGGTAGTTTTAGAGGAAGTGGAGGTGGAATCACACTCATTAGATCATTCATTCCACCACGCACACCTGAAAACATGAGTTTGCAGCTCAAATAAGTTGTTTTGAACGTGATTCCAAGTGCATTTATCAAACTATGAAGGAGTTTTTGTTGTTGTTGTTGTTGGAATCTTGTGTCTGGTTCAGATAAAAGCTGTTGGAGCCGTGAAGCCCAAAAAGAAGAAGCCAGACTCGTCCCTGAAACCAGCTGGATCCTCCCAAACCTCTGAGGTAGCTGCAAGCACGTCTGTTCCACTGAACCGACCTCTGACCCTGACCTCTGACCCTGACCGTAACCTCTGACCCTGACCGTAACCTCTGACCCTGACCTCCGACCCTGACTGTAACCTCTGACCCTGAGCCTGACCTCTGACCCTGACCTCTGACCCTGACCTCTGACCGTAACCTCTGACCCTGACCTCTGACCCTGACTGTAACCTCTGACTCTGACTGTAACCTCTGACCCTGACTGTAACCTCTGACCCTGACTGTAACCTCTGACCCTGACTCTAACCTCTGACCCTGACCGTAACCTCTGACCCTGACTCTAACCTCTGACCCTGACTGTAACCTCTGACCCTGACCGTAACCTCTGACCCTGACCGTAACCTCTGACCGTAACCGCTGACCCTGACCTCTGACCGTAACCTCTGACCCTGACCTCTGACCTCTGACCCTGACCGTAACCTCTGACCCTGACCGTAACCTCTGACCATAACCGCTGACCCTGGCGGTAACCTCTGACCCTGACGGTAACCTCTGACCCTGACTGTAGCCTCTGACCCTGACTGTAACCTCTGACCGTAACGGTAACCTCTGACCTCTGACCGTAACCTTCGACTCTGACCTCTGACCCTGACCGTAACCTCTGACCCTGACTGTAACCTCTGACCCTGACCGTAACCTCTGACCCTGACCGTAACCTCTGACCCTGAGCGTAACCTCTGACCCTGACTGTAACCTCTGACCCTGACCGTAACCTCTGACCCTGACCGTAACCTCTGACCCTGAGCGTAACCTCTGACCCTGAGCATAACCTCTGACCCTGACTGTAACCTCTGACCCTGAGCGTAACCTCTGACCCTGACCGTGACCTCTGACCCTGACTGTAACCTCTGACCCTGAGCGTAACCTGTTGTTCGTGTGTATTCTTTATTCCCAACAGCATCCAGTACTAACTGTGTTTTAATCTTTTAGTGTGCTGCGATGACACCTGTTGGAGCCATGAAGCCCAAAAAGAAGAAGCACAAAAAGAAGAAGTCAGACTCGTCCCTGAAACCAGCGGGATCCTCCCAAACCTCTGAGGTAGCTGCAAGCACGTCTGTCCCACTGATGCTAACGTCTCTTTCAAACGTGGATCGGCTCACTCGCCTCTTTAGCAGCTCTTTAGCTCTTTATTGAAGTTTGTAATATCCAGGAGTGTATCGATGTTCCCTGCTTTGTACGTGACCAGGGAACAAACAAAGAGGGGAACATCGGACCTACTTTTAGGAAAAGGGTCCGATGTTCCCGATCTGTTATTTTTCCACAATCAGTGCTGAATTCTGCAGCAGGCCGATGTAGACCCTGACACCACCCCCTGACCTCTGACCCTGAAACCACCCCGACCTCTGACCCTGACACCACCCCGACCTCTGACCGTAACCTCTGACCCTGACCCTGACTGTAACCTCTGACCCTGAAACCACCCCGACCTCTGACCGTAACCTCTGACCCTGACCGTAACCCCTGACCCTGACAGTAACCTGTTGTTCAGCTTGTGTGTGTCCTTTGTTCCCAATGCTAACAAATCTTGTGACTGGTTCAGATAAACGCTGTTGGAGCCGTGAAGCCCAAAAAGAAGAAGCCAGACTCGTCCCTGAAACCAGCTGGATCCTCCCAAACCTCTGAGGTAGCTGCAAGCACGTCTGTTCCACTGACCCTGACCTCTGACCCTGACCGTAACCTCTGACCCTGACCGTAACCTCTGACCCTGACTGTAACCTCTGACTGTAACCTCTGACCCTGACCGTAACCTCTGACTGTAACCTCTGACCCTGACTGTAACCTCTGACCCTGACTGTAACCTCTGACCCTGACTGTAACCTCTGACCCTGACCGTAACCTCTGACCCTGACCGTAACCTCTGACCCTGACTGTAACCTCTGACCCTGACTGTAACCTCTGACCCTGACCTCTGACCCTGACTGTAACCTCTGACCCTGACTGTAACCTCTGACCCTGACCTCTGACCCTGACCGTAACCTCTGACCCTGACCTCTGACCCTGACTGTAACCTCTGACCCTGACCCTGACCTTTGACCCTGACTGTAACCTCTGACCCTGACCATAACCTCTGACCCTGACTGTAACCTCTGACCCTTACTGTAACCTCTGACTGTAACCTCTGACCCTAACCTCTGACCGTAACCTCTGACCCTGACCGTAACCTCTGACTGTAACCTCTGACCCTGACTGTAACCTCTGACCCTGACTGTAACCTCTGACCCTGACTGTAACCTCTGACCCTGACTGTAACCTCTGACCCTGACTGTAACCTCTGACCCTGACCGTAACCTCTGACCCTGACCGTAACCTCTGACCCTGACTGTAACCTCTGACCCTGACTGTAACCTCTGACCCTGACTGTAACCTCTGACCCTGACTGTAACCTCTGACCCTGACCGTAACCTCTGACCCTGACTGTAACCTCTGACCCTGACCTCTGACCCTGACCGTAACCTCTGACCCTGACTGTAACCTGTTGTTCAGCTCGTGTGTGTCCTATATTCCCAACATCCTCCGATGCTAACAGTGTTTTACTCTTGTGTCTGGTTCAGATAAACGCTGTTGGAGCCGTGAAGCCTAAAAAGGAGAAGCCAGCCTCGTCCCTGAAACCAGCTGGATCCTCCCAAACCTCTGAGGTAGCTGCAAGCACGTCTGTCCCACTGAACAGACCTCTGACCCTGACTGTAACCTCTGACCCTGACCTCTGACCCTGACTCTAACCTCTGACCCAGACCGTAACCTCTGACCCTAACGTCTGACCCTGACCCTGACCTTGACCGTAACCTCTGACTGTAACCTCTGACCCTGACTGTAACCTCTGACCCTGACCTTTGACCCTGACTGTAACCTCTGACCCTGACCTCTGACCCTGACTGTAACCTCTGACCCTGACCTCTGACCCTGACCTCTGACCCTGACTGTAACCTCTGACCTCTGACTGTAACCTGTTGTTCAGCTCGTGTGTGTCCTATATTCCCACCATCATCCGATGCTAACAGTGTTTTACTCTTGTGACTGGTTCAGATAAATGCTGTTGGAGCCGTGAAGCCTAAAAAGGAGAAGCCAGCCTCGTCCCTGAAACCAGCTGGATCCTCCCAAACCTCCAAGGTGAAAGCACGTCTCTGTCCGACTGACGCTAACGTTTTCCTCTCAACTCAGCAAACAAACCTTTTACATAAGTAACCAAAGGTGATTTTCAGACGGTGCCAAACTAAGCATGAATGTGGATGTGTCTGTCTCCAGGTGCAGAGTGCTCCTGTTCAGACCGGGAAGATTCAGATCCTGAGAATCAAAACCTCCAATAAGACCAACACTCACCTGGAGGTCGAGTTCAACGACCGGCCGCAGGCGGTGTTCGTCACAACTCGACTTCTGGCAAACGCGTTTGGCTTGGGAGTGGAGGAGGATTTCACAGACAGACTCCTGTCACTCACAGCAGTGGCACAAATACAAGGGAATAAAATTCTGTTCATCCAAAAGATGTAAAACAAACAAACGAGCGACGACATATTTGTAGAAGCTGAACGCAGTTTGCTTCGAGTGCTGTGGTCGTCCAAGTTTAGTTAACGTCTAATTCTGCTGTAAACTCCTCCTCCAGGGTCTTTTTCTGCACTTTAATCCTCAGTAACCATGGAGACAGTTTTTATTAAGGTAGAAATCAGGAGAGATGCTAACAGCCGGACATGGCTAACAGTGGTTAGCTCGGGGCAGCACGGTGAAGGCATTCAAAGGTCTTTTTTAACCACTAATGCTGCTGAAAATAACAGCAAACCTCTGCAACAGCATGAGAAGAGTCCCTACACACACACACACACACACACACACACACACACACACACACACACACACACACACACACACACACACACACACACACACACACACACACACACACACACACACACACACACACACACACACACACACACACACACACACACACACACACACACACACACAACAAAGCGTCATGAAAACAACTTTTTCTGATGAAAACTAAACACAAACACGACTTTATATGATATTAAAGAAACAGAAATAACATTAAATCAGTTAATGGATCCAAACGGGACCAAAGAAAGTGTTTGAATGTTCTGCAGCTTTAACTAAAGTCACATTCAAACACTTTCCAAACATTTCCAGACTTTTCCACATCAAACCCAAAGGAAGGAGCCGCTTTGTTGTGTGTGTAGGGACTCTTCTCATGTGTGTGTGTGTGTGTGTGTGTGTGTGTGTGTGTGTGTGTGTGTGTGTGTGTGTGTGTGTGTGTGTGTGTGTGTGTGTGTGTGTGTGTAGAGACTCTTCTCGTGTTTGTGTGTGTGTGTGTGTGTGTGTGTGTGTAGAGACTCTTCTCGTGTGTGTGTGTGTGTGTGTGTGTGTGTGTGTGTGTGTGTGTGTGTGTGTGTGTGTGTGTGTGTGTAGAGACTCTTCTCGTGTTTGTGTGTGTGTGTGTGTGTGTGTGTAGGGACTTTGAGTGCCTTCAGTGTGCTGCCCCGAGCTAACCACTGTTAGCCACGTCCGGCTGTTAGCATCTCTCCTGGATTTCTACCTTAATAAAAACTGTCTCCATGGTTACGGAGGATTAAAGTGCAGAAAAAGGAGGAGTTTACGCCTGAATCAGACTTTAAGGTGGTGCCGTCTTTCTTCTTTTTCCTGTTTGTTTTAAATAAAAGAGCCAAAACTGAACCGACTTCAACTGTTGAGACTTTTTAACGCGTTCGTGCTCACGCAGCAGTTTAACCCGACTCTCCAGGTGAGTGTGGTTCCTCCTGCGTCATCAGGAGGCGGGGCCTGATCAGACAGCCTCTCGTTTGATTGGATAAACCACGTGTCCGTCATCTTTATTGACGTGCTGCTTCAGCCGCTCCCATGGAAACCGACCGGTGACGCTGATGAGAGCGACGTTTCCTCTGCCGAACGCCTTCAGAGCCGTTCTCTGTGACTGGAAACACGGAGGAAGCTATTTTTATATTTTTAGTCATTTTGAATCCTTTTTTCATTCATGTTGAATCCATCTTTAGTCCTTTTGCATCCCTTTTTAGCCATTATGTATATTTTTTTGATAATTCTGCATCATTTTTAATCACATTGCACCTGTTTTCATCCATGTTTAGTCGTCTTTAGCCCGTTTTTGTGCTCAGGACCTCGACATTAGTGTTATTTCAAGCACTTTATCAAAAATTCACTTTAAATTGAACACCTCAAACGTCCCGTGGGTGGATTATTATTAAAATATAACTTTTATAAAGATTCTACAGATTCAACCTTTAATTAAATACTAATATACGTTTATAAAAACACAAGATGCAGAACTTTCAGAGTCAGGAGGGAAAAAGGTTCTGGTTCTTGGTCCAGTGACAAGTTATTATATTCAGGGCGCCCTCCCACTGTGCCTCCGTCACAGGTTAGAGCGCCCTCCCACTGTGCCTCCGTCACAGGTTAGAGCGCCCTCCCACTGTGCCTCCGTCACAGGTTAGAGCGCCCTCCCACTGTGCGTGCGTCCCGTGCCGCGTGCTTTAGGGTCCTTGTCCCCCCCTCCAGGCCCGTTTGTACTCACACTACCTGGGCCTCGGAGAATGCTTCTTGCTGCCTATACGTCATCACGCCGTAACACGTCACACGCATTGATGACGTCATGGCGATGCGTGGCTTTGTTTCCAGATCTTTCCGTAGACCTCGGAGTTTTTGTGCGTCTTGTCGACTGTTTTTGAATCTTTTCATCGACCAAATCTGCAGTAAACACTCCACCTCCACATCACACCAACGTGAACCTTTCACCGCCATTGTTTGAAATGTCCGCGCATGGTCCCTCCTTCTTTTTTCTACGTCCCAACAGGCGCACAGGAAATGACCTCAGAGCCGCCGTAGGCCTCGTGCTCGTACACGTGCGCACGCTCGTGCTCGTGCACGTGCAAACATGCTTTACTAAAGCCCACCTCTCCCAAACGGGCCGTGGACGGCAAGCGTGCCGCTCCTAGACGTGGTACGGTTGCACTCACACTGGTCAAAGGAACCAGACTTTAGCCGTGACACGTGCTGGGGCACGGGACGGAGGCACAGTGGGAGGGCGCCCTAAGTTATTGTCAACATTTGCAAACAAAGACAAAGTTCAGCAGAGTTTTTTTTATAGGTGGGAAAATGAATCCTTAGAAACAAAAACCTTTATTTCTACTTCGACTTTATTAAAAAATATTATCAACAAAATCATCAGAGAACACACACACACACACACACACACACACACACACACACACACACACACACACACACACACACACACACACACACACACACACACACACACACACACACACACACACACACACACACACACACACACACACACACACACACACACACACACACACACACACACACACACACACACACACACACACACACACACACACACACACACACAGAGTTTCGTTCCTAAACACGTTGCGTCCATGTTTGAATAATTGGAGGTGAAGTAGAAACGCCCTGATATCCAAAAATATACAATATTTATATAATTACACGCGGTGAAACTCGGCTCTGCACTCGTGTTCGGAAGGAAACTCTTCACTTTGGAAACTCTGACGCCCAAAGTGTGAACATTTACATTCAAAGCAAAGAGAGAAGCTACAAAAATAGACTGTCGGGCGTTTGACGCTCTGCGCGTTTCCTCCGACTCGTCTCCAAAACAAAACTCTGTGCACGTGGAACCCGTTGGTCCGGCCCCTCGCCCATCTTTCATACGATAATCCTCTTTATTCACACGTCCACAGACGAACGCGCTCTGCTAACGCTGTGCTTTCTTTGGGGTCAGAGGTCAAACGAGTCAGTCGCTCACATGCAGCGCACGAAGAATTCAAACACGCGTAAAAAAAGAAACTCAAAGACGCAAATAAGTCGCGTTCAGGGGAGAATTTTAAACGATAAACAATAAGACGGCGTTTTAATCCTGAAGTTTTAACCACAAACAAATAACGTGTACGTCATGTTCTGAGGAGCATCTGTGAGCAGAGCTTCATCATCACAGAGAACTTTTTATCTGGAATATAAACATAAAAAAAGCTGCAATCTGCACGTTTGTTATTGTTTTACGCGTCACGTTCAAACTCATTTCTGTCAGTTTGACATTTTCTTCAATTCCTGCTGTAAAATCCTCCTCCAGGGTCTTTGTCTGCACTTTAATCCTCAGTAACCATGGAGACAGTTTTTATTAAGGTAGAAATCCAGGAGAGATGCTAACAGCCGGACGTGGCTAACAGTGGTTAGCTCGGGGCAGCACGGTGAAGGCATTCAAAGGTCTTTTTTAACCACTAATGCTGCTGAAAATAACAGCAAACCTCTGCAGCAGCATGAGAAGAGTCCCTACACACACACACACACACACACACACACATGAGAAGAGTCCCTACACACACAACAAAGCACCAATGGGCTCCTTCCACTGTAATGGACTTTACTATGAGAGGAGCTGGTGCAGGGGCCAGTAGGTAAGTCTTTAAAACACTCTTTAATAAACTCTGGCTTCACTAACTACGCTGATGACGCTTTGTTGTGTGTGTAGGGACTCTTCTGTGTGTGTGTGTGTGTGTGTGTGTGTGTGTGTGTGTGTGTGTGTGTGTGTGTAGGGACTCTTCTCATGCTGCTGCAGAGGTTTGCTGTTATTTTCAGCAGCATTAGTGGTTAAAAAAGACCTTTGAATGCCTTCACCGTACTGCCCCGAGCTAACCACTGTTAGCCACGTCCGGCTGTTAGCATCTCTCCTGATTTCTACCTTAATAAAAACTGTCTCCATGGTTACTGAGGATTAAAGTGCAGACAAAGACCCTGGAGGATTTTACGCACAGATGTTTTTTAAAGTCGCAGTAAATTATTCATTTAACTGAAGAAAGAGTCGTTTTCACACGGGAGCAAACGCATTTAAACGTCTAAAACAGTGTTTCACCCTCGCCGCTGGTCTCAGAAGTCACCAGTTAATTTATTTTAATCATTAGACGTAAAATAATCCGATGAAAGTCTCAAAACAATAAAGCAAATGTGAGTTTTCTCTGTTCACGCGTGACCGACGTGTTTTAACTCCACTGATAAAGTTACTGACGGAAACGCGTCAGTGACAGACGCTCGCTCGCTGACGGAGGTTTAAGGCAGAAGTCGTTTCACTCACTGTTTCAGTTTTAAGACTCTCCCCTGAGGCGACACACACACACGTGAGGAATGGCGTTTCAGCGCTTTGCTGCGACCCGACGGCGCCTGAAACTGAAAAAACCTCCAGAATCAAGACGACAAACTTTTCTCCTCCTCCTCGGACACAAAACGACTTTTACTCGTCTTCGTTTGCTTTTTTCTGTGCATCAGAGTTCGATGATGCGGCGTCTCATTGGCCGACGATGAGCTGCCGCAGGTACGACTGCGTGAGGCCGCGCAGCTCCTCCAGCGTGTAGTCCTCGGGCATCGGCAGGCGGGCGATGTGCGGCGCCAGCTGGGCGAGCGGGATGGTGAGGGGGTCGGCGGCTGCGTCGCCCTGCTGAAGGCTCAGCACCACACGCAGGATGTTGGCCACACGCTTCGCCATTTCTGCAGGGGGGGGGGGGGGGTGAGGTGGTGAGGGGGGGGGGGGGGGGGCGCGGGGGGGACAAGGGCTCGGTTAGCAGGTTTTCGTTCACACCAAACAACAGCAGCTGATTTCACCCGAACGTCTGGTTTATGCGTCCCTTTTATTCACCACGATTCAACACAACGCACGTCCTGATCCACACTACGCTTCTCTCTAGACTCACAGACCAGAAAGGACGCTTCAGGGCGGGGCTACACGGCCACCTGTCAACCCCAGTTGCCGTGGATACACATGACCAAACCTCTTATTTTTGGGTGTTTTCTGTGTAAAAGTCTCAGGATTTTGTGTTTTCATCAAACTTCACTGCAAATAACTCCGTCAGTGTCTGTTTTACCTTGATAACAAAGAAAACGTTTGCTTCTAATTTAAGGAAAACTGCTGATTTTGAACGACTCTGTGTCACTGCAGAACATGCAGATCCAGGAATGAGTAAGTTTCCCTCTTTAGTGTTAAGTTAGTGCGGCGTCATCGAGCTGCAGGGAGGACGGCCTTCTGAAGTTAGCGTCGCCCTGGTTCCAAAAACAGCCACAGTAACAAAGCGTTTAAATGTCTTGAGCCTGAGTGAACCAGACTTTACTTCAGACACCCAGAAAACATCTGCAGTGACGAGTGAAAAACACGCGTCTGTGTTCAGAGTTCTGTCTTTGAGGAGAAGAGGAGCGACGTTTGAAACACTGACACTAAAGTTTCACAGGAGACGTTTGTGTCCGTGCCCAGAGAAGCTGCTGCCTGACCCTCACCGGAGTCTAACGTTCCTCGCTGGTTAAACAGCCGTGCTCTTACCTGATTGGGCGAGGCGGTCTCTGGCGGTGCTGCAGGGCAGGAGCTCGATTCTGCTGCACAGAGACGTCACGTCCGTGTGGAGACGCTCCAGCTCGTAACCGGCGTTTTCCATCTGACACAAAACAGACTTCAGTGACTTCAACTGCAGCGTTTTAATTTGCTACGGTGATCTGAGCTAATGTTTCAGGAAAGGGCTGAAAACTGTGACCAAGAGGAAGTTATATTTTAGTGAATAATAATAATAATATCTACGGCGAGAGCGTCGGTCGGCACCTGCTGAATGTCCTGCAGCGTCTTTATGACCCGGATGTAGTCCAGGTAGACCCTCCCCGCCGTGTCCCAGTCCTGGATGGTGGCGCTGTGTTCGGGCACCGCCAGCCCCTCCAGGAACTCCAGCAGGTAGTCGTGGTTGTCGTTGATGATGCAGTCTACGGGAGGACGGGAGGGACAAACTTATCTTTAGATGTTTAATCACTTTTAAGGCGCTTTTATTGAAAACACAGGACTTTCTAAAGAGGAATCATGGTTATTTTTCATATTCAGGGAGATTTTCAGCCTGATTTGGAAAATTCAAATAAATAAAACAATTATTTTCTCCCCGTCACTGTTTTCATTGAGTACGTTCAGAAACTGTGTTCCGGTGTAAACGGCGATCGGACCTGAGGCCAGGTGCTGGATGAGCAGCCGGTGACACTGGCTCCAGTAGCCGGCCCGGTACAGGTGCAGGGCCTCCTGGTGGCGGTCGGCGTCGCGGCGTGCTCTCGTGGCCTTGGCCTCGTGGATCCACTGCTCCGGGATCAGCAGCCTCTCCGTGAGGAAGCGCTCCCTCTGGACAGACTCGTCCGTCTCCTGCAGGGGGCAGTGGAGGGTCAGCATCTCCCGCACCGCGCGCTCCCGCTGACTGAAGACACAACACACACATCATAACTTTAGTGTTTGTGATCGAGCAGTGACACGATGACATCACGACGAAGCTGAACGTACGTGTGGTCGGGGATGTGCAGCAGGATGAAGATGGCCATGTGCCAGAGGCCGGCGCTCTCCAGCTGCGCGGCGTAACTGGCGTGGAGGAGTCCCTGCCGCGAGGTGCTGAGGTGGCTGTAGTGCAGCGCCTGCAGGACGCCCCACAGGTGCCAGCTCAGACGGTAATCCAGGCGCTCCCAGGTGACGGTCAGAGGGTCCAACAGCTGCTGCAGGCTGTAGTGTCTGCACACACACACACACACACACACACACACACACACACACACACACACACACACACACACACACACACACACACACACACACACACACACACACACACACACACACACACACACACACACACACACACACACACACACACACACACACACACACACACACACACACACACACACACACACACACACACACACACACACACACACACACACACACACACACACACACACACACACACACACACACACACACACACACACACACACACACACACACACACACACACACACACACACACACACACACACAGAAGACTGTAAGTTTAAGGCCTGAATCTAAAACGCTGTTCACGCTAAAACAAACCAGAGCCGATCTTTCTGTTCCCGGTTCATGTTCCTGTGACTTGTATCTGACGTCAGTGTGAGAGACACACACGCACCCATCGAATGTGTCGCGCTCACCTGTCGCTGTAGAGTTTGAGCAGGTGGAAGCAGAGGTCGTGCAGCGGTCGATTAGACTCCTCCTCCTCTTCCTCCATGTCCGGCTGCTCCGCCTCCAGGTACGGAGGCAGGGGGGCGCAGGCGTACTTGCCCCCCTCACAGGAGCCCTGCAGGACGGAAAGAACCGCGGTGATCAGGACGGTCACCGGAAAAACACAGTGCAGAGCGAGAGGCGGCCGCTCACCTGGAAGGCGGCTTCGTATCTGGCGAGGGCGTCGGCCACGGAGGCGGTCGGAGGCAACATGAACCAGAGGTGGACGGCCACGCAGCGCTTCCAGTCCAGCTCTGAGCACACGTTCACCACAGAGTCCGACGACTGCCACACCTGCAGGGACGGACGGCGTCAAAACACAGACTCAAGATGGAGACGCACAAGAAAAAGACCGTCTGTAGAAATCATTTCAAGAACAGGGACGTCGGGATCAACGGACCGTAGAGACCCGATGCTGTGAACGTAAACGCATGGAAGTGACAGTGACCCGGCGCCCAGGATGTAACCAGGATGTAACCCCAGGTCTGTGAGGAGTTAAAAATCGTGACGTCTCTGTTCAAGAAGCATTTTAACGACTTTTCTCAAAACTGTTTCAGGTAAAAAAAAAGAAACATTCAGATTCTTTTTGTTGGGACACAAATCAAACATGGCGTACGGGTTTTCCGGCGAGCAGCGTGAAGATGCGCAGCCGCTCTTCGGGCAGGAAGCTGTCGGTCTGCATGCGGTTCCAGTCTGCGACCTGAAGGGCGAGCAGGTCGCGGCTGAACTGGGAGCCCACGGCCTGAGACAGCAGCAGGGACAGACGGTGGTCACCTGGGGACAAACCGCCGTGTCAGCAGTGCACCGTTTCAAAACAACAGACGCTTTAAAGGACGGCGAGTGCTCACCTTCCTTCTGAGCCAGCCGACACGCCTCACTGATGCGGTTTCCCGTCAGGTAGCTGAAGATGGCGTCCGTGTGGCGACCCTTCCCGGCCAGCGCCACCTCCTCCTCCACCCGGCAGGAGGCTCCGCGAGACAGCCAGGCTGAGAAGGTGCGCCTCCTCTCCAGCTGCTGCTCGTACTCGCCGGGCTCCTCGCCATCCGGCTCCTGGTCGGCGGCGCCCAGTCGGCCCCACAACGCCTCACACAAGGTCCAGACCTCGGCCCAGGACGCCAGGAGCGCTGCGGGGGAGACACAACTCTAACTTCTCGAATCGTTTCTCAAACTTGGATTTGTGCGAACCTCACTTACGGTCTGCGTCTCCCTGCCGGTCGCTCAGCTCGGTGATCCACTCGGCGTACTCGTGCAGCGCCTCCACGCCGGGCTGCGGTCGGACCAGAGGGCAGGCGGAGGCGTCCGTGGTGTCGACGGTGCTGTGCTTCAGACAGATCTCCAGGGGGCGCTGCAGCACCGCCTGGCTCTCCTCCTGCACATCGATGCTCCTCCCGGCCGGAGGCTGCAGCCCCTCGAGCCGCTCCAGCTCCACCTTATAGGGACTCTCCGTCAGCCTGCACACGACACACCGGCCAGGGTTCAGCCTTTGACTCATTTTGACTCTTTTTTTAGTCATTTTGCATCGTCTTCAGTCTGATTTTGTGAGTTCAGTGTATCGTTACATTAACAAACGACTGATGATGATGATGACAGAGGTAGGTGTGTGTGTGTGTGTGTGTGTGTGTGTGTGTGTGTGTGTCTCTTACGGTTTGCTCCTGGCAGGTTTGGGCAGGAAGCTGAAGTCTGTTTTGGTCGGTTCCTGCTGGTCGAGCCGTGTGGCCGGCAGTGAGCTCAGCCGTTGGCCGCAGTGCGCCAGCGTCCAGCCGGGACCCCACCCCACCCGAAAGGAGCGACCCGTGAACAAGGCGGCGTCCATCAACAGGCTCCCCTGAAACACAACATCGTTCCTTCTGTTTGGAGGTTGTTGTTTGGTTAATTTTGTCATGTCGAGGTGAAACACAGCGAGTACCGACCTTCCCGTGAGTGACCGACTCCTTCAGGGCGACGGGGCCGCCCAGCCGCCGGACGCCAACCGTCCTCACCGAAGGCTCTGGAGCTCGGGGGGGCAGCAGGAAGGATGAGGGGCCCGGCCCGGCCCAGTGTAAGGACCGGGACGGTTCCACGGCAGCTGGAGACCCGCGGGGCAGAAGGGGAGGACGAGGAGAGTCTGACAGCTGAGGGAAGAGTCCAGAGGTGAAACGAGCCTGAAGAAGACCGCCCACTGCAGGGGGGGGGGGGGGGGAGAGAGAGAGAGAGAGAGAGAGAGAGAGAGAGAGAGAGAGAGAGAGAGAGAGAGAGAGAGAGACAGAGAGAGAGAGAGAGAGAGAGAGAGAGAGAGAGAGAGAGAGAGAGAGACAGAGAGAGAGAGAGAGACAGAGAGAGAGAGAGAGAGAGAGAGAGAGAGAGAGAGAGAGAGAGAGAGAGACAATAGTTATTTTGCATCTTTTTGTGGTGTTTTTTTTTAAAGAGGAAGTGGACGGAGGACTGGTCTCGTACCTGAGGGGCGGCTCTGAGCTCCCGGCAGGACGAGGCGAGGGGACGAGACGTCAGTGGAGACCTTCTTGGTCGCTGCCGGCTCCTGGAACATGTCGCTCTCTTCCTCGTCCTCGGCAAACAGAGACGCCTTCATGATCTGCCCACAGAAACACCAATGACTCACGTTATTCTGCCGTGGAGCGACGTACTTCCTGCGTGCAGGGCGAGGACGCCGGCTCTACCTGGAGGGTGTGCGGGTTGATCCCCATCGTGTGTCCCGACGCAGAGATGCCGTCGTGCTCCGGATAGATCAAACCTCCGAGCTTCACGCCTGTCGCCGTGTCCATATCCCCCGCCAGCAGGTCGCCGTCCTCCTCTCCTCCCAGCATGCTCTCTGTCGGAAGCTCTGGGTGATGTCGGCCATGTCGCTGTCCAACTCCAAAACGCCGCCTGGAAGATCCACGACGACGGTCGACTGAAGACACACACATGAAATACAACGTTCAGTCCAACAGGAGAACATCTGAGGCTTCATTTACATCTAGTTTTAGTGACTTTGTATCTTTCTGTGGTGGTTTTATCTGTTTTAAGTCGTTTGTTATTGAGGTTTAGTCTTTATTCAGATCCTGAAACACATGAAACACGTGTTTGCAGATAAAAGTATAAAAGAAAGACTGAGATAACTCAGGAGAGCTAAAGAGGTCCGCGTTCACTCAAGAGATGATAAAAACTTTACAGACCAAAGTTCAATCTTCATTCAAACTTTATTAGAGTTTCTTTCATTAATTGCAGAATATGTAAACGAGTACAGTTCAAACATCTGGAAACAAGTTAAAGTGTAAAATATTTCCTGCTAAAGAATCTTTACATGATATAAACTCTGATTATAGTTTCTGAGCTCATTCTAATAAAGAGCAGAGACAAACTTCAGCACATCATGAACGTCTGATCAGAAGACGACGTTCTTCCCTTTCATTAGTCTCAAACGTGTGTGTGTGTGTGTGTGTGTGTGTGTGTGTGTGTGTGTGTGTGTGTGTGTGTGTGTGTGTGTGTGTGTGTGTGTGTGTGTGTGTGTGTCGGTTAAAGTCGCTCTGAAGTCAGAACCGCAGCAGCCGACGACTCACATCCTCAGAAACAAAGCTGAGAGAGATTTGAGAGAGGATAAAAAAGTACTAACGATCGTTCCCTCCGTTAACAGATCAGCTGTTTGTCTCTAAAGTGTCGTCAGCGTTTCCCAAAGACCTCGTCCTCAAACGTCACACGCAGCACGTCCACAAAGGGTGGTGACCATGTTTAATGATGTGGACGCCATCTGTTTTTAGTCATTTTGCATCTTTTTGTGCTGGATTTGCAAACTTCTGCAGAATATCAGTGGATGTAAGAATGTCGGCTCAGGCGGAATCTCGTAGAGAGATATAGCGTCTGTATCGATCTATATCTGTGTTTTTAGGTGCATCTGTATCGGTCTATATCTGTGTTTTTAGGTGCATCTGTATCGGTCTATATCTGTGTTTTTATCTGTATCGGTCTATATCTGTGTTTTTAGGTGCATCTGTATCGGTCTATATCTGTGTTTTTATCTGTATCGGTCTATATCTGTGTTTTTAGGTGCATCTGTATCGGTCTATATCTGTGTTTTTAGGTGCATCTGTATCGGTCTATATCTGTGTTTTTAGGTGCGTCTGTATCGGTCTATATCTGTGTTTTTAGGTGCATCTGTATCGGTCTATATCTGTGTTTTTAGGTGCATCTGTATCGGTCTATATCTGTGTTTTTAGGTGCATCTGTATCGGTCTATATCAGTGTTTTTATCTGTATCGGTCTATATCTGTGTTTTTAGGTGCATCTGTATCGGTCTATATCTGTGTTTTTAGGTGCGTCTGTATCGGTCTATATCTGTGTTTTTAGGTGCATCTGTATCGGTCTATATCTGTGTTTTTAGGTGCATCTGTATCGGTCTATATCTGTGTTTTTAGGTGCATCTGTATCGGTCTATATCTGTGTTTTTAGGTGCGTCTGTATCGGTCTATATCTGTGTTTAGGTGCATCTGTATCGGTCTATATCAGTGTTTTTAGGTGCATCTGTATCGGTCTATATCAGTGTTTTTAGGTGCATCTGTATCGGTCTATATCTGTGTTTTTATCTGTATCGGTCTATATCTGTGTTTTTAGGTGCGCTGTGTTTTTAGTGCGTCTGTATCGGTCTATATCAGTGTTTTTAGGTGCATCTGTATCGGTCTATATCAGTGTTTTTAGGTGCATCTGTATCGGTCGTATATCAGTGTTTTTAGGTGCATCTGTATCGGTCTATATCAGTGTTTTTAGGTGCATCTGTATCGGTCTATATCTGTGTTTTTAGGTGCATCTGTATCGGTCTATATCAGTGTTTTTAGGTGCATCTGTATCGGTCTATATCTGTGTTTTTAGGTGCATCTGTATCGGTCTATATCAGTGTTTTTAGGTGCATCTGTATCGGTCTATATCAGTGTTTTTAGGTGCATCTGTATCGGTCTATATCTGTGTTTTTAGGTATCTGTATCGGTCTATATCAGTGTTTTTGATCTGTATCGGTCTATATCTGTGTTTTTAGGTGCATCTGTATCGGTCTATATCTGTGTTTTTAGGTGCATCTGTATCGGTCTATATCTGTGTTTTTATCTGTATCGGTCTATATCTGTGTTTTTAGGTGCATCTGTATCGGTCTATATCTGTGTTTTTAGGTGCATCTGTATCGGTCTATATCTGTGTTTTTAGGTGCGTCTGTATCGGTCTATATCTGTGTTTTTAGGTGCATCTGTATCGGTCTATATCTGTGTTTTTAGGTGCATCTGTATCGGTCTATATCTGTGTTTTTAGGTGCATCTGTATCGGTCTATATCAGTGTTTTTATCTGTATCGGTCTATATCTGTGTTTTTAGGTGCATCTGTATCGGTCTATATCTGTGTTTTTAGGTGCGTCTGTATCGGTCTATATCTGTGTTTTTAGGTGCATCTGTATCGGTCTATATCTGTGTTTTTAGGTGCATCTGTATCGGTCTATATCTGTGTTTTTAGGTGCATCTGTATCGGTCTATATCTGTGTTTTTAGGTGCGTCTGTATCGGTCTATATCTGTGTTTAGGTGCATCTGTATCGGTCTATATCAGTGTTTTTAGGTGCATCTGTATCGGTCTATATCAGTGTTTTTAGGTGCATCTGTATCGGTCTATATCTGTGTTTTTATCTGTATCGGTCTATATCTGTGTTTTTAGGTGCGTCTGTATCGGTCTATATCTGTGTTTTTAGGTGCGTCTGTATCGGTCTATATCAGTGTTTTTAGGTGCATCTGTATCGGTCTATATCAGTGTTTTTAGGTGCATCTGTATCGGTCTATATCAGTGTTTTTAGGTGCATCTGTATCGGTCTATATCAGTGTTTTTAGGTGCATCTGTATCGGTCTATATCTGTGTTTTTAGGTGCATCTGTATCGGTCTATATCAGTGTTTTTATCTGTATCGGTCTATATCTGTGTTTTTAGGTGCGTCTGTATTGGTCTATATCAGTGTTTTTATCTGTATCGGTCTATATCTGTGTTTTTAGGTGCATCTGTATCGGTCTATATCTGTGTTTTTATCTGTATCGGTCTATATCAGTGTTTTTATCTGTATCGGTCTATATCTGTGTTTTTAGGTGCATCTGTATCGGTCTATATCTGTGTTTTTAGGTGCGTCTGTATCGGTCTATATCTGTGTTTAGGTGCATCTGTATCGGTCTATATCAGTGTTTTTAGGTGCATCTGTATCGGTCTATATCAGTGTTTTTAGGTGCATCTGTATCGGTCTATATCTGTGTTTTTATCTGTATCGGTCTATATCTGTGTTTTTAGGTGCGTCTGTATCGGTCTATATCTGTGTTTTTAGGTGCGTCTGTATCGGTCTATATCAGTGTTTTTAGGTGCATCTGTATCGGTCTATATCAGTGTTTTTAGGTGCATCTGTATCGGTCTATATCTGTGTTTTTAGGTGCATCTGTATCGGTCTATATCAGTGTTTTTATCTGTATCGGTCTATATCTGTGTTTTTAGGTGCATCTGTATCGGTCTATATCTGTGTTTTTATCTGTATCGGTCTATATCAGTGTTTTTATCTGTATCGGTCTATATCTGTGTTTTTAGGTGCATCTGTATCGGTCTATATCTGTGTTTTAGGTGCATCTGTATCGGTCTATATCTGTGTTTTTAGGTGCGCCTGTATCGGCCTATATCTGTGTTTTTAGGTGCGTCTGTATCGGTCTATATCTGTGTTTTTAGGTGCATCTGTATCGGTCTATATCTGTGTTTTTAGGTGCGTCTGTATCGGTCTATATCTGTGTTTTTATCTGTATCGGTCTATATCTGTGTTTTAGGTGCGTCTGTATCAGTCTATATCTGTGTTTTTATCTGTATCGGTCTATATCTGTGTTTTTATCTGTATCGGTCTATATCTGTGTTTTTAGGTGCACCTGTATCGGTCTATATCTGTGTTTTTATCTGTATCGGTCTATATCTGTGTTTTTATCTGTATCGGTCTATATCTGTGTTTTTAGGTGCATCTGTATCGGTCTACATCTGTATTTTTATCTGTATCGGTCTATATCTGTGTTTTTAGGTGCATCTGTATCGGTCTATATCTGTGTTTTTAGGTGCATCTGTATCGGTCTATATCTGTGTTTTTAGGTGCATCTGTATCGGTCTATATCTGTGTTTTTAGGTGCATCTGTATCGGTCTATATCTGTGTTTTTATCTGTATCGGTCTATATCTGTGTTTTTAGGTGCGTCTGTATCGGTCTATATCTGTGTTTTTATCTGTATCGGTCTATATCTGTGTTTTTAGGTGCGTCTGTATCGGTCTATATCTGTGTTTTTAGGTGCGTCTGTATCGGTCTATATCTGTGTTTTTAGGTGCATCTGTATTGGTCTATATCTGTGTTTTTAGGTGCATCTGTATCGCTCTATATCCGTGTTTTTAGGTGCATCTGTATCGGTCTATATCTGTGTTTTTATCTGTATCGGTCTATATCTGTGTTTTTATCTGTATCGGTCTATATCTGTGTTTTTAGGTGCATCTGTATCGGTCTATATCTGTGTTTTTATCTGTATCGGTCTATATCTGTGTTTTTAGGTGCATCTGTATCGGTCTATATCTGTGTTTTTATCTGTATCGGTCTATATCTGTGTTTTTAGGTGCATCTGTATCGGTCTATATCTGTGTTTTTATCTGTATCGGTCTATATCTGTGTTTTTAGGTGCATCTGTATCGGTCTATATCTGTGTTTTTATCTGTATCGGTCTATATCTGTGTTTTTAGGTGCATCTGTATCGGTCTATATCTGTGTTTTTAGGAGCATCTGTATCGGTCTATATCTGTGTTTTTAGGTGCATCTGTATCGGTCTATATCTGTGTTTTTAGGTGCATCTGTATCGGTCTATATCTGTGTTTTTAGGAGCATCTGTATCGGTCTATATCTGTGTTTTTAGGTGCGTCTGTATCGGCCTATATCTGTGTTTTTAGGTGCATCTGTATCGGTCTATATCTGTGTTTTTATCTGTATCGGTCTATATCTGTGTTTTTAGGTGCATCTGTATCGGTCTATATCTGTGTTTTTAGGAGCATCTGTATCGGTCTATATCTGTGTTTTTAGGTGCATCTGTATCGGTCTATATCTGTGTTTTTAGGTGCGTCTGTATCGGTCTATATCTGTGTTTTTAGGTGCATCTGTATCGGTCTATATCTGTGTTTTTAGGTGCGTCTGTATCGGCCTATATCTGTGTTTTTAGGTGCATCTGTATCGGTCTATATCTGTGTTTTTAGGTGCATCTGTATCGGTCTATATCTGTGTTTTTAGGAGCATCTGTATCGGTCTATATCTGTGTTTTTAGATGCATCTGTATCGGTCTATATCTGTGTTTTTAGGTGCATCTGTATCGGTCTATATCTGTGTTTTTATCTGTATCGGTCTATATCTGTGTTTTTAGGTGCGTCTGTATCGGTCTATATCTGTGTTTTTAGGTGCATCTGTATCGGTCTATATCTGTGTTTTTAGGAGCATCTGTATCGGTCTATATCTGTGTTTTTAGGTGCATCTGTATCGGTCTATATCTGTGTTTTTATCTGTATCGGTCTATATCTGTGTTTTGATGCGTCCACAGGCAGCTCCGTGCTGCACCTGAATCGGCGGAGGCTGATTCAGGTGCAGCATCACCAAAAGCGTGACACCGATACCACGGTTTGAAACCAGAGCAAAACGGCACCAACGCACACTTCGGTCGGCTCTCGTTCGCCGTGACGACGTCGTGCTCTTTGACGACACTCTGACACCAAAGAGCTGTTAAAAACACTCTGGATCTTCTACGGTTGTGTTGAAAAACAGAAATCCTCTAGATACTTTAAATATTTCTCGTCACTTCAGCTCGTGCTGTAATAACGTTCTGTGGAGGGAACGACTCTCAGGACGAGTCGTCGACGGCCTGAAACGTGACCAGAGAGCAGCCGAGAGGTTTTCACGAGCTTAAATGTTCTCGGGTGTGTCAGTGAGGAGGGTGAGGGTGGTGGTGGTGAGGGTGAGGGTGAGGGTGGTGATGGTGAGGGTGGTGGGTGCGGATGGGCGCAGGCTGCTCTACCTGAGCCTGGGGCGCCACCTGCTGCTGGGAGGGGGGAAGTGACATCATTGTCTTCAGCTTCTTGGGGTCGGCTTTGAGCGGGACGTCCTCATCCTCGTCAGAGTCCTGGAGGCCATACTTGGAGAAGTGGGCCACCTGGGGGGGGGGGGGGGGGGGGGGGGAGGGAGAGAGAGAGAGAGAGAGAGAGAGAGAGAGAGAGAGAGAGAGAGAGATCAGTTCCAGCCACAAAATAACAGACGCTGCAAAACAATGTAATGGAAACTCCAAACTAATGTTTACACACAGATAAATAAAGAAATCCTCAGACTGACCTCGAACACCCAGGATCCGGTCTCAGTTCTGTACTCCAGGAATCGGGCTCCCTGTCTGCGCGACGCTTTCTCCAGACGGCCCTCGTAGTTCATCTCAGTGAGACGCTCAGGGCTCCGGATCTGAGTGCAGGCCGTCTTGTCGTTTGGCCAAACGCCGTCCAGAGTCACCTCCGCTCGCCTTTCGACCACAGACAAGACGACATAAGTGTCGGTCAACCATCATGAAACAGTTCACCACAGCTCCGTACGTCAGAGCTCCCGTCGCTCACCTGTTAAGCCCCTCCCCCTCCGGAGGCTTGTTTTTGTCGTCTGGGTACACGATGACCTCTTTGCGTCTGAAGTGGACGATCTCGTCGAGGTTCAGTCCCGCCACGTTCACCTCGCCGGGGAAGAAGATGGAGCCGTAGCCTGTGAGGGCCAATCAGAGCAGAGCGGTGAGACGCGGCGTTTACTTTCTGACACTTTCTATTCCATAGATTGACGAACAGAAAGTCATTTGAAGCTGGTTCTCGTGTCTTTGATGAATCTCCTGATAAACGACTTGTTGGCGGGCGTTACCTTTTCTGCCGACGGTGAAGTTTTCCACCACACACTCTCCGTTGTCGTCCACCATCTCAGCCAGATCCTCCATGGACGGGATGGTGTAATAACCCACACGGTTCAGGACGATGCCTGTAAACAGAAAGTGTATTTCTGACCGGAGGTTCTGCCGTCCTCTAAATGTTATTATGAACCGCAACGTGTCTCTGGTTCTTTGGGTCGGCACCACAGAGAACCGGTTCACGGCACCAAATTTCTACTGGTTCAGCTTTAGGTTCTCCTCCGACGCCTAAACTCTGACGGGTTGTAACTAAACCACAGCTTCGTGCACTGGAGCCCTGACACTCGAGTGCACGAGAAGAGAAACGGAAGAGAGTCACTCCTGAGAGGAAACAACAACAACAACACGGCGTTAAGAGACGTTAAGCCCAGTTCAGACCAGAGATTCACAACGAGTTGATTTGAAACTTGCAGCGTCATCATCTCCATAGCAACGCCTCTCTGTACTTCTGTTCTGACCTCCGACGTTTCAGGCTTTTGTATGTAGCTGGATGTAATTTGTAGCATTTTAAAATATAAATGAGGACAGAGACAGTGAGAAAGTCGCTACAGCAGCGTTTCCATAAAGATGAAAGAGAGAAAATACCGTTTTATTTCCCTGATTCACGGCTTTGTTCTGGATCATTCACTGTTTTGCTCGCTCGACCCTCTCTCGCCTTTATAACCAGCTGACCGTGCGTCAGTGACTTGACCAGCGGACTTTGCTCAGACTTCATTAGCTGTTGAAACAGGTGACGTGTGTTTCGTTCTAAAACGCAGTGATTATAGACACTGGTGAGGATTTCTAATCTCCCATCACTTTTGATTCAGAGAGCAGAGGGAAGTGATGGCGGAGGAGTTACACCGTGTCCCGACAGCAGGCGGGCGTCAGACTGTTGTCACATCAACGCTGCCAATTCATAACAAGAGTCTCTCTGTCCACGCTTATTCACAGAAAGTGTGAAACAAGCTGTAAAATATGTGCCTAAAAAACTGTGAATGCGCCGTGCACCAGTCGACTTTGCTGAGACTTAATTAGCTGCTGGAGATTTGAGGAGCTGAGTCTCAGGAGACGACATCAGCCGGTTTGAGTCCAGATGAGCCGGGTCAGTTCACACCGCTGCAACTTTCACCTGCTGCGCTCTAAAACAGTTCCGTTGTGAATCTTGGGTCTGAACCGGGCTTTACAGGCGTCTGTGACCTGACCTGCTGGGTGAGGGGACTGTTGAGACTCCTGCTGCTCCTCCTCTCTGTCCTCCTGCAGAGACTCGTCTCCCAGAGACGCCGACACGTCCTCGCTGCTCAGCTGAGGAAACAACACACAGCAGCTCAAGTCAGAAGCACAGAACACAAGAGTTAAAACACTCTTTACAGAGTCTGGTTCCTGCAGTTCCTCATTTGTGGGACTGAAACAAACTTTTAGTGTGAAAGGAAACGAGATATTGAAATGTTTAGTTGCGTGTGACCCACAGAGCCGTGGCCACTCACCTCCAGTCCGTTCCTGGACGCCTTGTGCATGTTGAGGTCGCTGATGGTGTCCTGCAGGCTGCTCTGGGTGCGGCCCTGCGGGATCGGCTTGGCGATGGGGTTGACGTAGAACTGGGTGACCTCCGGGTCGTCGTCGGCCCGGCTGCTGGGGCCCGGCATCATCATCATCTCCTCCTCCTCCATGTGACTGTGAGAAGGACGGGAGGGCACCGCAGCATTAAAACATCATCATACAACTAATCCCACAGTTAAAGACACTGATCTGAAGGAGTCCATCACGGAGCCGAACCGACCGGAGACCAGTACTTTCTGGTCTCCCGTCTGTTTAAATCCCGTCCACGCGTCTTTGTAGTCAGTTTGGTTTCATTAGTGTCACAGTTTTGTTCCTGGGCTTCTGGGTTTAAAGCCAAATCTAGTTTTCATACCTTCACATTCATACCTCTTGACATTCCTCAGAAGACATTGGAACTAAAGATGCACCGGTCCGAGTTATCCGCTCTAATATCGACTAATTAACTGGATCAGAGATCGGATGAATGAGGCCGATCCAGTCGTTTCTTTATTATTAATATCACACACAGCAACAGTTACAGCGATGTTGTCACTTCACTGCTATGTTTGCAGCACCAGGTAGGGTTTTATACTCCATTTAAAAATATCTGTTTGCACTTTATGGACACTTTGTTGTTTGTTAATAAATAATATTTAGTAAATTTACACCTGTGTTGTATTTGTTACCAAGATTACCGTATTTTCCCGACTACAAGTCTCCCTTTTTCTCGATGGTTTGTCTGGTCCTGCAACTTATATATTAACATATGTAATTACCCATGCTCATTATTCTCACAGAGACAGAGGGCGCTCTAGGCGTGTGTGCCAGTATCTGCTGCTGTTACTCCTGTAACACTGAAGATGATGAACGTGACGGAGCGGCAGAAAGAAAGTTTGGAGGGAGAGAAAAGTGGAGGATTCTCAAACTGCACTGGAGAAACTAAAAACAGCTAATCACGAGCGAAAAGCTCGAGGAACGAGTTCACTAACGGGCGCTTGAACAACGAGCTGCAGGGAGAGAGAGAGTCAGCGGTGACGTTACGTCTCCACGCACAGGTCGTTGCCATGGCGATGAATATAAATGACTTTATATTCGGATGACCTCTTGTTGTTACCACCTCATGCAACGCAACCGCCTCTCTATCAGAGCACGGACCCAAAAAATGCGACTTATACTTCTTCATTTTGCTTTTTTTAGCTGGTGTGACTGAAAAGACGATCTATTAAAGACGCCCTGAGGTGAGACTATCTCACCCCGTGTCCCCACATTAACGCTAGTCCCGTCTGAACAGGGCTTTAGTGAGGATGGAGTAGTAGTTCGGTGTTCAGACCTGTGTCCGTTCTGCGGATACTCTGGAGGTGAAGCGAGGTCGTCGGCCTCTTTGCTGATCGGACTGTTGTACTGACTGCTGTTCAGGTTCTTCAGCACCAGTTTCTTGATGCTCTTCCTGTGAATCACACACACACACACACACACACACACACACACACACACACACACACACACACACACACACACACACACACACACACACACACACACACACACACACACACACACACACACACACACACACACACACACACACACACACACACACACACACACACACACACACACACACACACACACACACACACACACACACACACACACACACACACACACACACACACACACACACACACACACACACACACACACACACACACACACACACACACACACACACACACACACACACACACAGTCTCGTTTAAACCTTTGTTGGTCAGTTAACACCAGATCTCACACTCAAACATCTTCAGACCCCGTTGCCGCGGTGATCAGGTGGGTACCTGGGTATGAAGGCGCCGTGGTGAGTGACGGCTCGTCGTCGTCCAGACCGTCGAAGAGCTGCGACTTGGAGGCCCCCGATGACGTCAGCGCCTTGGGGCGGACTCTGGTCGCAGGGCGAGGGGTCAGCTTGTAGTGAGTGGGCGTGGTCAGAGCCTTCTGGGCCGTTGGATTGGTTGGTTTCAGACGCTGTCAGAACACAGAGACGGTTTTGCTTTATTCATCTTTAATCAGAGCGTTGACACTTTATTTGCCCTGATTGAATAAAAAGCGTTTTAAACTAAACCTGGAATCAAACGATGTGAGGAATGTGAAGAAGACCAGTCAGAACAAAAACACTGCTAATAAGGTCGGTAATGAGGTGGGTATGTGTCACTCTCACCTCCTCTTTCTTCTTGGGGTCTGACAGCGGGTTTCTGAACAGCGGCGAGTCTCCGTACGGCGAGTACGCCAGAACGCTGAGCTGCTGCTGGAGCATGGCCTGCTGGGCGGCCGCCCCGTTCGGATCTGTGAGCGCTGGAGGAGAAGAATAAAAACTAATCATGAGGCTGGGAGGGAGGGAGGTTAATGCACCACATGCACGAGGAGTGGGACGATGTATATATTAACACTGGGGGGCTCCATCGACTCACCGACGGGCTGCTGTGGCGCTCCGAAGCCCAGGGTGCTGGCTCCACTGTTGAATCCGGTGGTTCCAAATGTTCCCATCGTTCCCAGTGTGGTGCCCAGTTTGCCCTGGTTGTTCCCAAACAGAGACGCCTGTCCCGTGCCCACTGCTGAACACAGAACGGTTTATTATTCTACATGTGTGCGGGGCGTCTCTCAGGTTAGACACTTCACAGATAAGTTATAGACCACGGATTCAAACAATGGAACAGAGTTTTTCCTGTTTAACGTATTTGAACTTTTTCAAAGATGTAAACAAACAGTCCTGGTTAATTCCTGTTGCAGTGAATGTGATTGACACCAGGGGCCTCACTCTATTAAAGCCTTCGCAGCGCGAATAGTGAACCGCTACTCGAATAGTGACGTCAACAATGAGTACTGGAGTACTCAGGTAACCGTGCCCATCCCCGGTGTGTTCCTCTGTGTGTTCAGTAGTTGACCCTTCCTGACGCGTCGGATCCTTTGGTGCCATGTGTTTTATTCTGTGGATCGAATGGTGTCTGGAGCACTGGGATAATAAAGTTGATTTTTATCTGAATCCTCCAGTACCTGCTCCGAAGCTGGTTCCCAGTGCGGTCCCCAGTCCTCCGGTGGCCGCCTTGTTCCCAAACAGACTCCCCGCAGCAGGGTTTGCACCAAAACCTGCACCAGGCAAAAAACAAAACACAATAATGCAAGTTATTGATGAACCACTGATTTACAACAGAAGCATGTTTCTGGCGTCCACAGGGATGGATTTAAGTCAATACGTCACTCATCTCCACCCTGAACTCTGGCGGACTCACCAAAGGTGGAGGTGTTGGTTCCAGTCCCCAACGTGAGCGCGGGCTTGTTGCCAAACAGCCCGGTGCCGGTGCCAAAGGACGGCGCGCTGGTGGTGGTGGTGCCGAACCCAGCAGTCTTATTACCGAATAGACTCGGCTGTAACAGACAACACACACAGACACATGACTCTTCACTTTAGTAAAGGATTAACCTGAAAACTCTGCTCCTCACATTCAGACACATCAGAGCCAAAAAGAGGCATTTTACTCCAGGGCCCGTCCACGCCAGGACCCCTTTCCTTGTATCCGCACAACTTTAGTGTTGTTTTGGTCGACTGTCCACACGCAGCCGGCGTTATCAAAGCACCAATGGGCTCCTTCCACTGTAATGGACTTTACTATGAGAGGAGCTGGTACAGGGGCCAGTAGGTAAGTCTTTAAAACACTCTTTAATAAACTCTGGCTTCACTAACTACACTGATGACGCTTTGTTGTGTGTGTAGGGACTCTTCTCATGCTGCTGCAGAGGTTTGCTGTTATTTTCAGCAGCATTAGTGGTTAAGAAAGACCTTTGAATGCCTTCACCGTGCTGCCCCGAGCTAACCACTGTTAGCCACGTCCAGTTGTTAGCCAGATTTAACCGTTAAAAAACTGTCTCCATGATTATTTGATGATTAAAGTGCAGAAAAAGACCCTGGAGGAGGAGTTTACAGCAGAATGGCACTTTAAAGTAACTCTGTGTGCTATAAAGAGCTGTTAAAGTCTCTGTTGTCTGTGTCTGGTTCGTACCTGTGTGCCTACGTTTCCAAATCCAGTGTTGGTTTGGCCGAACAGCCCAGCGCCCGTCCCAAAGCCAGTGGCGGCGCTCGTCTGAGCTGTGCCGAACAATCCTCCCGCCTGAGGCGCTGCCGTGTTCCCAAACAAGCCCTGAATCACAGGAGAGGACAGGGGGAAAACATCCTCAAGACCGGTGTTTAAAGAAATTATTTCCATTAAGCAATCAAAAACAAAAAGGAAGAGTGAGATCATCACAGTTTAATTGTGATAATTCACCTCTGTTACGTTATGTTTTACTCATATTGGTGCTGTTTTTTTAGCAGATTCAAACTGCACAGTAGAAAACATGGCATCCATAAAAACATAATCTAAGGCTGTGAACTAACGACATATATTGTAGGTTTTTTAGGCTTTTATACGACGCAGAGACACAAAAAGATCCTCACGATGCTGCTGGTGTTGGCCTGTCCCATGGTGTTGGTGTTGCCGAAGGAGAAGCCGGTGCTCTGTGTGGTGGTGGCCTGACCGAAGGGCTTGAAGAGGCTGCTGGCTGGTTGCTGCGGCTGCTGTCCGAACAGACCGCCCGCGGCCGCACCGAAGCCACCGGCAGCCGCTGGAGAGACGACAAATACACAATGTGTTGATTCACCAACTCAGGTTAAAAAGATTTCTACGACAAACTGATCTGAGCGGACTCTGGATCAGATCAACATCAACACGTGATGAGACGACTTACGCGCTGCTCCAAACGTGCTCTTGTTCTGTCCGAAGGAGAAGTTGGTGTTGGGGGCAGAGGCGCCGAACAGGCCGGTGGCGGCGCTGGACGTTGCCGTGGGTGCACCGAACAGACCGCCCGTCCCCGGAGCCATCGGGTTGGTGGGGCCCTTCCTGCCGGCCTGGTAGTCCTCTAGCCTCAGCTCCTGCATGGAGACGCGTCAGAGGAACAGAGAGAACACGACAAAGATCAGGCCAGACTCTAAAAAATCTTTACAACTGTGGAAACATCTCAACGTTTACCACAAGCCTCTGCACCGTGAAACTGATTCCACTTAAATCAATGTCAACCAAATCCTTAGGTTCACACTGTTGGCAGACCGAACACAGAACCTGTCTCTTCTTGCTGCCTGAGCGCTTTCTGAATGTTTCTTGGCTGAAATTCCACATTTACAATTTCATGTGTTTGAGATTTTCTTTTGCATCACGACCAGTTTCTCTTTTGTGTTTAGGTTTTTCAGACGTAATCATCATCATCCAGATCTTAACTCCAAAACATCAAACACGTGTGAAATAATCAGGGCGACTGCGAACTGTTCAAGAGGAAGATCAGATCTGTGAACCGATCACATGACCACATAACTACGAACAGGTACAGTCGAGGAGCCGGAGCAGCAGTGAATCTGGGTGACACCGGCCTGAGACCCAGGAGACACACACTCACCTCCAGGGACTTGTTTTCGTACTCCTTCATGGCTGTGATGCACTGGTGCTTGGTGTTGATGCTCGTGGTCACACCCGCTTTCACCATTGTGTCACTTCCTGTTGGAGGCTGAAGGGAGGGAAATGTGTCATAATGTAGAAATGTTTTTGTTCCAGGGTCAAAATGCTTATTTTCTCCATCACTTGACCTTTTGTTCACGTGCTGCATACGAAGTACTCACGTTGAATTTCACGGTGGTTCCCGGCTGCTGTTGCTGCTGCTGCTGCGCAGCGTTGAACCCCGAACCTCCAAACAGGGAGGCGACACCACCTCCCCCGAAAGGGTTGGAGGTGGTGTTGGTGGACCCGAAGAGCCCGCCACTGCTGGTGCTGGTCCCAAAGCCTGGAGGACACGATGGGAGGGAGACTTCTTCAGAGGGTTCAGGTGTTTCATAAGATAAACGAATCAAAACGACAGTGGGACTGAGCGGTGTGCAAACACAACTGGAGCACTGGGTTATTGAGATCTGACCTTTTGTGTTAGTGGAAACTTTACAGAGACAGAAATGACAAACATGAAGAATGACAATACTGCATTTTTAGCATTAAGGTCTTTGAACACAGTCAAAATGACTAAAATAAATACGTCCTCACGTCGTGTTAATCATGCTCTTGTTCTTCTAAGTCTCTGCTCTTCTCAGTTTGTGATGCACCAAACTGTTCCTTCCAGTTCAGAACTGTGGTTAAACTTAATACCAATCGGCTGTTTTTGTCCCTACTGGCTGGATTCAGACGCACTTTATCGTGACTGATCTACTCTGAGGAAATAAAAGAAGATGACCCATAAAAAGCTTCTCACTTCCAAACGAGGTGGGCTTGTTGGCTCCGAAAGCATTGTTGGGCTGGGAGAAGAGTCCGCCGGTGGTGCCTGTGCCGGTGCTGCCAAACAGACTGGTGGAGGTGCCGGTTGCTGCACCAAAACCGAAGCCGGTGCTGGTGGAGGAAGTGGCCGGCTGGCTGAAGGTGCTGGACCCAAACAGACCACCTGCAGGACAGAGACGAGGAAGGGTCAGTGCTGAGTCTTTACTCCTGTGTATCTCTAACAGCTACCTTCTTTTCTACACTGATGCATGGGTAAGACGGATAATGATGAGTCAGTCTGCAGGCAGACGTCGTCTCAGCAGGTTAAACCCTTTATTTCCCCAGACAGGAAGTGCTCGCCCAGACAGTGAACAGCCAAACAATGCAAACATCCGACTGCTGTTTTTCTAAGAAGAGCAAATGAGACAAGAGCTGACGAACCAGGTTTAGTCTGTGTGGCACCGAACAGTCCTCCAGTGTTGGCGGTGGCCCCGAACGCAGATGTCCCAAAGCCTCCCGTCGTCCCAAAACCCGTGTCTGCAGTTCATGTGAGGAGAGGACGATATGACAGACTGATGCTTCCAATCACCGGCTGCAACTTCACCAGGAAAACTAAACGCTGTCAGGCTGCACTGCTCAAAAGAATCTCCAGGTTTAGTCTGCTCTCATGGTGCGGATGCTTTAATATTATATACTGAGTCTGACTTAATAACAGTATCCTGTGGTAAAACCTTAAAGCGTACTTCAGGTGTAAGATCATCCTCCAGGGTCTTTCTCTGCACTTTAATCCTCAGTAACCATGGAGACAGTTTTTATTAAGGTAGAAATCCAGGAGAGATGCTAACAGCCGGACGTGGCTAACAGTGGTTAGCTCGGGGCTGCACGGTGAAGGCATTCAAAGGTCTTTTTTAACCACTAGTGCTGCTGAAAATAACAGCAAACCTCTGCAGCAGCATGAGAAGAGTCCCTACACACACACACACACACACATGAGAAGAGTCCCCACACACACACACACACACACACACACACACACACACACACACACACACACACACACACACACACACACACACACACACACACACACACACACACACACACACACACACACACACACACACACACACACACACACACACACACACACACCCCAATGGGCTCTTTCCTTTGGTTTTGATGTGGAAAAGTCTGGAAATGTTTCGAAAGTGCTTGAATGTGACTTTAGTTCAAGCTGCAGAAACCCCGCGTACATTCAAACACTTTCTTTGGTCCCATTTGGATCCATTAACTGATTTAATGTTATTTTTGTTTCTTTAATATAATATGAAGTCATTTAGTTTTTAGTTTTCATCAGAAAAAAAGTTTTCAGCCTCTGAAACCTGGAAATCTCTGATTTTCTCTGTTTGATTTCACATTCAACTGAATATTTTTAAAATTTAAAGAGATTTTTCACCACGTTCGGACATTTTATAAGAAACTACACAAACATCTCTAATATCTGATGATGAAAATAATTAATTATCTACGACATTTGTGATGTCATTAGGTCACTTTAAGCTGATTTTGTGGGGACAGGTATTCTTCCCCAGTTGGTAAGTCTTTAAAACACTCTTTAATAAACTCTGGCTTCACTAACTACGCTGATGACGCTTTGTTGTGTGTGTAGGGACTCTTCTCACGTGTGTGTGTGTGTGTGTGTGTGTGTGTGTGTGTGTAGGGACTCTTCTCATGCTGCTGCAGAGGTTTGCTGTTATTTTCAGCAGCATTAGTGGTTAAAAAAGACCTTTGAATGCCTTCACCGTGCTGCCCCGAGCTAACCACTGTTAGCCACGTCCGGCTGTTAGCATCTCTCCTGATTTCTACCTTAATAAAAACTGGTCTCCATGGTTACTGAGGATTAAAGTGCAGAAAAAGGAGGAACCTAAGTTTGAATCCCAGAGTTTAAAGATTCCCTCCGAACATGAATTAAGACGTAAACTCTGCTTGGAACAATAATGTGTCTGTTTTTTCCGCATTGAAATCCTGAAAAAGACGTCTTCTACTTCTGCCTCATTCAAAATATCAGAATGTGTTACGTTGCTAATTCACGTGTCCCCTTCCCTGTAACATCCTTGTCTCTGTGTAAATGCACTGGCTGTGATGTCAGACCACGTTTGTACGCACGCTGCTTTAAATCTGATTTCCAATAAATGTGAAAACAACGTCCTCGTGTCAAACTGCACCGTGAAGCTCAAACATCCACCACAAGAAGAGAAACACAGGTGTGAGTGAAATCCAGAAAGAGAAGAAACACTTTACTTTGCTGTCCAAAGGTCGATGCCGTGCCGAATCCCCCCGTCCCTCCGCCGAACGGAGTCCCAAATGACTTGTTGAACATCTTGCCCTGCTAGCAGGACCGCATAAGTCTTCTGCAGGGACACACACACAAAGAGTTACTGCATGAACTTTTTAAACAAAATCATACAGCAACTGTTGCAAACTGGGAGAAAATCAGGAAAAAAGGAAACAGTAGAGCTGAGTTTGTTTTATTATACCGTTTTTAGTCGTTTTGCACATTTTTGTGTCTGTTTCTAGTCGTTTTGTATCTTTTTGCGTCTGTTTTCAGTCGTTTTGTCACATTTTAGTGGTGTTTTGTGTCTGTTTTTAGTCGTTTTGTCACATTTTTGTGGTGTTTTGCGTCTGTTTTTAGTCGTTTTGTCACGAGAATAAGTTTGGGATGATTTGAGTTTGAAAAAAATCGGCAGAAAGTTTAAAGTGTCGACTGTGAACTCGAAGTGTTCGACCACAGCAGCAGGACACAGATGCTTCAGCTTCTGAGCTGAAAGCAGCTCGTTGTTAACGCCACTTCACCGAGCGCCGCTGCTCCGCTTTAAGGAGGGCGGTTGCCGTAGTGACGGAGATGTTGGAAACAGGAAGTGAATGCGTAGCTGTCCTGGTGAACGCCTCCATGTTTAGTTTTTCATGTAAAACAGAACGTCACCTCCCTGTTCACTCTGTAGAGTTTGGTTTGTTGTTACGTGAAATATATAAATAAATATCTCTGATTCATTCATAAATTCATCTGTTTGTCTTTAAACCTGTTTGAGAAAACACACGTGCGTCACAGAGAATGTATTTAACAGTTTGAATTGTTTCAATAGTAAAAGTATTCATGGTAAAGTGCATTTCCTTCAACACACACACACACACACACACACATACACCTGTTAGGCTACCACACGAAACAGGCCGACCCCAGACATAAATAAAGCTAATTATAATACATTTTTATGCAGAATTATAAAGGTTTTTACTTGATTAATCGGTAGAATACTCGATTACAAAAATGTTCGATAGCTGCAGCTGTAGTTCTCATCATTCGTGTGTCAAATACTCTTCGGAAATCACCACATCAGGGTGAATATTCTGCCATTTTCAGGTTTTTGGTGTTCTCTATATTTCCCACAGGACGTGAAGGCCCCATGAGAGGTGTTCAGTGCAGGTGGGAAGTTACAGAACACGTAAACACACGCTGCTGGACTCCACTTTGAACCTAAAGGGCCCGTCGGACCCCCTCTCCCCTGGGGGGGTATCGGACCCCCTGGCTCCACGTGCAGCACACCGGACTGTGTGGTCACCTTGTGCCGTTACCGTGAATCCAAATCACAACATTAACGTCAGTCCCAGCCGGTTGAGTCGAAACTAGTCGAAAACCAAGCGAGTCCGAGCCGGACCGGACCAGTTATTAACCGCAAACCAACCCACGGCGGCTAACGCTCATAGCAGCTAACGCGTTAGCTTCGTTAATCACCCGCACCGAGCTAAGCTATCTACACCCCAGCTCCTCCGCAGTAACGGGAGCTTCTTACCTTTGATATCCGTGTAAACTCACGCCACTAACGGACGTTTACCGGGCTGCGGCGCGGACAGTTGTCAGTTAGAAGTTACGTGCGTCAAGCTAACGTTAGCTAACACAGCTAGCCCCGCTACGTAAACGTTAGCACAACAAAAGCGAGGCAGACAAAGAAAAACGGTAACTTTCAGGGACATTTACCGTCCCCGGTGTAGTTGTGGGTGCTCGGCGCCGTGTCCGCCGCCCTCCTGCGGTGTGAAAGCGTCCGAATCCAAACTGTTGAGCGGTAAAAAGTGCGTTTAGCTGAACATCGGTGTTAGCCGGATAGCTTCGTCAGCGAGGAGGGAAAACCGTCGACCAGCAACCGTCACTGCGTACGTTCTTACGTCCTCACGTCTGACGTCATGACGCTGACGTCGCAGCCTGCTGTGCAAACCAAAACAAACCCAAACAGAAGATTAATGTGGATTTATTAGTTCTTTAAGAGCTTTATTCTCCAAATCTCGACCACACTTTGATCTATTTCGAGTCTGTCCAAATTATTAATAATTATTAATAATCATTTTAAATATTTAGCACCTTTATTTTGGAATAAACTCCAGGATCATTTCACCAGCACGGAGCATTTCAGAAGCAGCATTAAGGAGTTTTTAAATACAGTTTGCACATTTGTTCTGTCTCTGAGCACTGATCTGCTTTTTGTCTGTTTTATTTAGTTCATTTATCAGGTTTAGTTGTGTCTCATGTTCAGTTGTGTGTTGTTTTGGTTCTAAATGTGAAACTTGTGTGTTGTTGCTGCTGTCTCGGTCAGGACTCTTGGAAAATAGATTTTAAATCTCAGTTCCTGGTTAAATAAAGGGGAATGAAATAATATTTCATATTTTCCTCGTATGGTGGCGCCCTGGTTTGGGTCTTGGTTCTGAGGAGCAGCGGGTGTTTGGCTCCTCACCAGACTCAGGTTTTCAACAACAACACGATCACAACGCGTCCAAGTGTTTGTCACAAACCAGAGGAAGAGAGATACATTTAGAGGCAAACACAAAGATGATGCACTGTTGGGTCTCATCTCCAGTTAATTTTTACACTGATTTGAATTTGAATCGCCTTTATTTCCCATGTTATTATTTACAGTTTAATCACTTAAAAGGGCAGAAATAATTTAACATTAAAAGCATCAAAAAGAAAAGACTCAACCTTTAAAAGACACATTTAAAACGAAAAGCTTACACACACACACACACACACACACACACACACACACACTGTAGCAGCTTAAGGAAACAAGACAAAAAAACATATATTGCAGAGACCCTGAGCATCATGTCACATCATAGGTAAAGGTCTTTGCGGTGTTCAGCACTGGTTTAGGTTTAAGAGAGGTGGGCTTTAGTAAAGCACGTTTGCACGTGTACGAGCACGAGCGTGCGCACGTGTACGAGCACGAGGCCTACGGCGGTTCTGAGGTCATTTCCTGTGCGCCTGTTGGGACGTAGAAAAAAGAAGGAGGGACCATGCGCGGACATTTCAAACAATGGCGGTGAAAGGTTCACGTTGGTGTGATGCGGAGGTGGAGTGTTTACTGCAGATTTGGTCGATGAAAAGATTCAAAAACAGTCGACAAGACGCACAAAAACTCTGAGGTCTACGGAAAGATCTGGAAACAAAGCCACGCATCGCCATGACGTCATCAATGCGTGTGACGTGTTACGGCGTGATGACGTATAGGCAGCAAGAAGCATTCTCCGAGGCCCAGGTAGTGTGAGTACAAACGGGCCTGGAGGGGGGGACAAGGACCCTAAAGCACGGGGCACGGGACGGAGGCACAGTGGGAGGGCGCTCTAAAGTGGACTCACTCGTGTCTCATAGAGCAGAGAAGCTCTAAGACGAAGGAGCAGGTGGAGGAGAGGGACACCTGCTGACTCTGCACACCTCACAGTCAGCAGCTGAGGAAAGTGAGGCGTTTTGACGTGAGCAGAGACATTTGAACATTTGTTCACAGATTCACGTATCATCAGATGTGCAGGTGAAACAACAAGCAGAGCACAGCCCCCTCACACCCACCCCTCAACTCTGTCACACACATCCCTCAGGCCGCAGCTACAGGGTCCCTGTAGGACAAACTTAGTGCAAACATCAACATCACTATGAAATCTTTAATGTTCGTTTAAGGGTTTGTTCTGTATCTGCTGTTTGTTTTATGTTCACTTGTGTTTCTTTTTATGCACACGTGTAATAGAAAACCCAGTGCTTCCTGCAGGGGACAGTGAAGGTGTCCTGACTCTGAGTTCATGCAGGTCAGGGGGAGACTTCTGCCTTTGCTGGGACGAGTCTCAGTTGACTGCACAGGTGGTACAGGAGGACGGGTCGTATGGTCTTATCTCTTATGCCGTAGATGAGAGAACTCAGACACCTGGGGAAGATGAAAATACACACGTATAAAACATTCTGGGCGCGCACAAACACTATCCTGGTTACAACTCTTGAGAGCGAGATGAGGAGGGGGTTGTAGACGGTGGAGGAGAGACTGAGCACCAGCTGGACCAGGTGCAGCAGCAGCGTGTTACGAGCTTTACACGCCGTAGCCCGGTTCGTGGAGGCCGACCTGGCTGCGATCATCACTCCCACATAGGAGGAGGTGACTGCCACCCCCGAGGACAGAAACAGAAAACAAGTGTAGGCTTTGTCGTAATGATGAGACATGGGCCCCAGAAACATGGATAGGTCTGCACAGAAGTCCCTCATCTGCAGAGTCTCCAGGGCTTCAAACGGAAACTCTAAGAGCAGAAGAACTCGTGTGAGGATGTTCAGTAAAGTCAGGGCCCACACCGCGGCGATGGCCACCGCCGTGTTCCTGTTGGTGATGATGGTGGCGTGCCTCAGCGGGAAGCACACAGCCACGTACCTCTCCAGAGACATCAGCACCAGTGTGAGAGGAGAGATTTCATTAGTGAGATCAGCGAGCATGGTGAGAACCCCGCACACGGGGTACGTCAGCCGCACTCTGCACACAGCCACGATGTAGAGTAACTGACTCAGGGCCATCTGCACCGTGTCTGCAAGGAGAAGGTTAAACAAGAGGATGTAACGGGAGGTCTCACGAAACACCGTCTTACTCCTCAGTGTGAATAACATGGTGCCGTTAATGAAGAGGAACACGCAGCAGGGCGCCGTGGTCAGGGTGGAGAACAGCACTCTCTCCAGCAGACCCTGGTACTGCGCCTCAGCACTGGCATTGCTCACAGACTGATTTCCATTCAACATCTTTGAGAAGCAGTTAAGACATTAACCTTCAAACACACAACAACACAGACCCAGAGTCAGCAGACGTGTGTGTGGAGTCCACGCTCAGACATGGTGCGTCTGTGTGAGCACAGCTGCTCTGTGCGCTGGTCCTTCCCTCTCACACTGTTTTTCAGCACGTCGTCACGCCCATGTCACGTGACACGTCACATGTCCACATCATCCACAGGTGACGTACATGTCTTCTGTCTTCTATCGTTGCCCAACACCCTGGTTACGTCATTTTGTCCATCATGGACATGAATATAGCACTCATGTATATCGTAGTGCTCCTTTATGCTGTTTGATTTGTATTAAAGGTTGAATGTGTAGAATGATCAGAACAGCTCCATCTAGTGTCTCCAGATTTTCGTCCCAACAACAAAAAAGAAGTCCAGCAGTGGGGTTGCCAGGTTGGTCAGACCCGGCCCAGTAGCTCCAGGAGACCGGAGTCTGTTTGAGCCTGTTTGAACCCGTCCCCTCCAGAAAACCACAGCATCAAAACAAGGATTAGAGGAGTTTGACTGACTGTTAGCGTTAGCGGTTAGCGTTAGCCGTTCCAGCTAAGTGCAGATGAAAGTGATGTTAGCAGCGTAGCCATGTGGGCGTGCGTTTGAATGGCGTTCCTCTCCTTTCTCTCAGTCCATGGAGTGAATGCTCGGCCTATAGTGACTCTGGTTGTTGCCCGTCTCCGCTCACTCAGCTGCTGGGACAAAGAACGCCCCCTTCACTGAGGCTCCCAAGCAGCTGCACGATCGGCTAACTCCATTTCACCCAGTGCCAGTCTACAGTAGCTGCACCCAACAACAGGCAACCCTGGCAACCAGCCTACAGTAGCTGCACCCAACAACAGACAACCCTGGCAACCAGCAACGCCCAACGCTATTGGCTGCTACCATGGAAACAGAACGGGACAGGAAGTCAAACATTTACAATATTCGTTCAGACTAAAGAGAGTTTTAATGGAAAAGCAAAACTTTTTTTTGTAACTTTGTTTCCAGATCTTTCCGTAGACCTCGGAGTTTTTGTGCGTCTTGTCGACTGTTTTTGAATCTTTTCATCGACCAAATCTGCAGTAAACACTCCACCTCCGCATCACACCAACGTGAACCTTTCACCGCCATTGTTTGAAATGTCCGCGCATGGTCCCTCCTTCTTTTTTCTACGTCCCAACAGGCGCACAGGAAATGACCTCAGAACGGCCGTAGGCCTCGTGCTCGTACACGTGCGCACGCTCGTGCTCGTACACGTGCAAACGTGCTTTACTAAAGCCCACCTCTCCCAAACGGGCCGTGGACGGCAAGCGTGCCGCTGCTAGACGTGGTACGGTTGCACTCACACTGGTCAAAGGAACCAGACTGTAGCCGTGACACGTGCTGGGGCACGGGACGGAGGCACAGTGGGAGGGCGCCCTAAGGGTGTAATTGCTAACTATGCAGTTGTCATTCGATAATCAAATGACAAATCAAAACTTTACTTTGGAAAGTTGTGTTTTTCTATTGACTTTGGACTTGACTTGTTTGAACTCGTTAACTTTTCCAGGCTCTCCGCTGACGTCCGCGTCACCTCCACGAAGAGTCCTGTGAAACTCCCACAGGAAATCTGAATCATGTCAATATTTACTGCAAACATTAATGAGTTAGGTTTGAATATTTAATGAGTGTCAGTGAGTTTCTCAGGAGACCAGGTCAGAGGGGAGGGCTCCTCTCTGTCACCTCTGTTTTCAGCTGCAAATCAAAGTTTATATCATATTTACATCAAAGATTTCAAATGAAACATAAACAACAAAACAACAAACGGAGACTTTAATGTTTTTAAGTCGTTGGTAAAAGTCAAATTAACTTTTGACTCCTTCATTTTTAAGGGGGGACGTATTTGAACGGCAAGGTTTAAATACTGATATTTAATATAATTAATGTGTTAAAAATGAATCAGAGTGTGTTTATCAAAGTTCATTTTTAAGTTAAAAGACACAAAGTCTCATCAACCTGGTCTCAATGATGAGTTCATTGAAGAAGCACAACAGAGACGCTGGTTCTGATCATGATGACACATTACTATACTTTAAAAAGCCTTAGTCCTGTTTTACTTCTGCACATTAGTTCAAAGTTGTTTTCAACGACGCTAAACAGAAAAACAAGAACCAGGTCTCCTTTCCACTCTACACGCAAGATCCTGTTTGTGGTTTTCATGGACAGGATATGGAGGCGTAGTCGTGGTGGGGAGGGGCTGCAGGTGGGTGGGCTGAGGATCTGGTCTCTGACGTGGTCCTGATGGCGTCGTGGGTCAGGGACCTTCAGCACTCACTGGATCGGTTCACAGCTGAGTGTGAAACGGCCGCGATGAGGATCAGCACCTCTGGATCTGAGGCCGTGGCTCTCAGCAGGAAACCGCTGGATTGTTCCTCCGGGTCTGGAACGAGTCCTGACCCCAAGTGAAGGACTTCAAGGACCTCGGGATCTGGTTCACGAGTGAGGGGACGATGGAGCAGCGGGGGCGGAGCTGCAGTCGCTCTACTGCACCGTTGTGATGAACAGAGAGCTGAGGAAGGCAAAGCTCTGGATCTACCCTCAGTCCTGGTTCCTACCCTCACCTGTGGTCCTGAAAGCTGGGTCAGGACCCACAGAACCAGGTCCAGGTCAGGACCCAAAGAACCAGGTCCGTGTCAGGACCCAAAGAACCAGGTCCAGGTCAGGACCCAAAGAACCAGGTCCAGGTCAGGACCCAAAGAACCAGGTCCAGGTCAGGACCCAAAGAACCAGGTCCAGGTCAGGACCCAAAGAACCAGGTCCAGGTCAGGACCCAAAGAACCAGGTCCAGGTCAGGACCCACAGAACCAGGTCCAGGTCCAAGCGTCTGAAATGTGTTTCCTCAGGAGGGGGTCTGGAGTCTCCCTTAGAGAGAGGGGGAGAAGTTCAGCATCCGTGAGGAACTCATAGCACGTCCAGCTGGGAGGAGGCCTCGGGGAAGACCCAGGACCAGGTGGAGAGATTAGATCTCCACACTGGCCTGGGAACGCCTCAGGATCCCCCAGTTAGAGCTGGTTAATGTGGCCCGGGAAAGGGAAGTTTGGGGTCCCCTGCTGGAGCTGCTGCCCCTGAGACCTGATCCAGGATCAGAGGCTGAAGATGAGATGAGATTTCGACCCGAAATCCGAAGTTGCATCGTTCCAGTGAAAGTGATACAGACTCAGAATGCGACAGATGTGTCATCACACTTACGCAAGTTGTTGCACGAGGGTCTTGGAAATGTATTATAAGGGTTCATGGTGTTGCTTTAACGAAACATCATGTCATTAACGGTGCGGGGAATAACTCAGACCCAAAAACAGACACGGACACAGAGTCAGAAGTAAACAAACGTTTAATCGAAAAACAAACAACCAACAGTGTCCAGAGAACGGGGAGAACAGGGACGGGGCCCGGGTGGAGATGATGACGAACAAACGCGGGGATCAGGAGACGAACACGAATGGGTGGTGGACCAACAGGTACTGGGAAACCAAAACAAAAGAAAACAAAGAAACAATTAACGATGGATAAGGAAACACGGATAAAGGAAACGAGCATGAGTCACGGGAACCAACCCACAGACGCGATACCACGTAAATGCGAACAACGGTCTGGCGCCGAATGTGAGCGCGACTGGCTTTTTATCCGTCAGGCGCTGATGAGGGGATGAGCCACAGCTGGGCGGAAAGACACAAAGGGAAAGACACAAGCAGGGGAAACGGACAGAGGGAGACAAACTCACACAAAAGGACGAGGGAAGAGACCGACAGGACCTGGATCCTGACACATCAAGGTCAATTAGGGTGTTATTGCAAACTATGCGGTTGGAAATTCTTTAATTTAAGTCCACTTTGTTATTAGAGATCAATGATCGGCGCCCCGAGTAGTTGGGGGTTAAATGGCTTGCTCAACAGCACCTCGGCAGTGCCCAGCAGATGAACTGGCATTCAATGGACTTGTGCTTATAAAGCGCCTTTCTAGTTTTCTGACTGCTCAAGGCGCTTTCACACTCATCCTACTCACCCGTTCACACAGACATTCACACTGATGGCAGTGGACATCTACAGACCATCTAATCTAATCTAATCTGACCATCCACACCACATTTACACACCCATGTACAGCACCGAACCGCCAATCTCTCACATGGAGGACTACCCACTCTGTCACTGAGCCACAGCCGCCATGGTCCGCACAGGGACTTAAACCGGAGATGGTACGGTTCCCGGCCGACTCACCTCTGGACTGAGCTACTGCCGCCCCAAGTTACATATGTTACTTTGGAAAGTATAGTTAACTATGCACAACTGTACGCTGGCATATTCATTCATTCATCTTCAGCCTCTTGTCCCTGTCGGGGTCTCGGGGGGCTGGAGCCGATCCCAGCTGACATCAGGCGTGAGGCGGGGTCCACCCTGGACAGGACGCCAGTCTATCACAGGACACATAGAGACGAACAGAGACAGACAACCATTCACACCTACGGGTGATTTAGAGTCATCAATGAACCGAACACCTGCACGTCTTTGGACTGTGGGAGGAAACCGACATTGACATGAAAAGCTTCAAGTTTGCTCCATAAACTCTGGACTTGTTAAACTTTGCAGTACTTTGTTTCTATGAAAGTTCCACATCCACACCCTCCACTTCATTAAGACGACTAATTAACCCCCAAAGGAGGCTTCACTCATAACAACATCTAATGAAGACATGATGACGGGTGAGGTTTAAATATTTAATGTGTGGGGATTTCTCTGTGATGCCTCAGAGTCTCTCACCAAAGGAAAAACAAGACTCTCATGACAACACCTCATCACTCAGCAGTGAAGGTGTTGCATGTTGCCGAAGGAGTTCACATCAACGTTTGCATTCAATGCAAATGTAACGGACGTCTTCACACACGCTGGGTTCAGTCTTTTCCCGGTCCTGCGCCCAACAGAGCGTTTCCATCAGACCCAAGTGAAGTGAACGTCCTCTCATCACTGGAGTCCCTCTGGACCAGGTCTCCTCTGTCCACACGACCTGCTCCTCAGCAAAGCCACGTCTGGCCTTTGATTCTTTCTGCTGATGAGAGGTTTGGTCACTGCAGAGTGGGCGTTCACTCCAAAAGGTCTTAGGGCGCCCTCCCACTGTGCCTCCGTCACAGGTTAGAGCGCCCTCCCACTGTGCGTGCGTCCCGTGCCCCGTGCTTTAGGGTCCTTGTCCCCCCCTCCAGGCCCGTTTGTACTCACACTACCTGGGCCTCGGAGAATGCTTCTTGCTGCCTATACGTCATCACGCCGTAACAGGTCACACGCATTGATGACGTCATGGCGATGCGTGGCTTTGTTTCCAGATCTTTCCGTAGACCTCGGAGTTTTTGTGCGTCTTGTCGACTGTTTTTGAATCTTTTCATCGACCAAATCTGCAGTAAACACTCCACCTCCGCATCACACCAACGTGAACCTTTCACCGCCATTGTTTGAAATGTCCGCGCATGGTCCCTCCTTCTTTTCTCTACGTCCCAACAGGCGCACAGGAAATGACCTCAAATTCTTCCAAAGCATAAAACAAATATGACCAATCAGCCCAAGCGAATGCCTTCTTAGTGTTGAGAGACAGCAGCAGGGTCGGGTCCTGAGGGCTCTGGTTAGTTGGATGATGTTAAGGAGCCTCCTCTGGTTATCACAGGAGTTCAGGCCCTTGACAAACCGGTTTGGTCCTTGACAACATGGGGCAGCACATCCTCTAAATGATAGCGTGATCACACTATCCTTTTGGCCGCAGCCAAAACCGGTTTTTCAGCTAAAGTCTAGTACCTTTAAGTAGTGTGAGCGCACCCGCTCCGCGCTCAACAAGGGCCAGCTGGGCCGCCACGGCCCGCTTGAAAGAGGTGATGACGTCATGGCGATGCGTGGCTTTGTTTCTTTAGCGGAGCCGTTTGCACATGTACGAGCACAAGCGTGCGCACGTGTACGCGCACGAGCCCTACGGCAGTAGCGTTATGTCCGCCTGTTCTGACATGTAAATAGAAGGAGGGACCATGCACGGACATTTAACAACAACAACAATGGCGGTGAAAGGTTCACGTTGGTGTGATGCGGAGGTGGAGTGTTTACTGCAGATTTGGTCGATGAAAAGATTCAAAAACAGTCGACAAGACGCACAAAAACTCCGAGGTCTACGGAAAGATCTGGAAACAAAGCCACGCATCGCCATGACGTCATCAATGCGTGTGACGTGTTACGGCGTGATGACGTATGGACAGCAAGAAGCATTCTCCGAGGCCCTGGTAGTGTGAGTACAAACGGGGCTGGGGCGCGGGGGGGAGAGGGAGGGGGGACAAGTACCCTAAAGTCCGGGTCGTGGTCCGGGAGGACAGTGTGATCACGCCCTGAGAGTAGTCAGAGATAGGGCGCACTCCCACTGTTCCTCCGTGCCGTGCCCCAGCACGTGTCACGGCTAAAGTCTGGTTCCTTTGACCAGTGTGAGTGCAACCGTACCACGTCTAGGAGCGGCACGCTTGCCGTCCACGGCCCGTTTGGGAGAGGTGGGCTTTAGTAAAGCACGTTTGCACGTGTACGAGCACGAGCGTGCGCACGTGTACGAGCACGAGGCCTACGGCGGTTCTGAGGTCATTTCCTGTGCGCCTGTTGGGACGTAGAAAAAAGAAGGAGGGACCATGCGCGGACATTTCAAACAATGGCGGTGAAAGGTTCACGTTGGTGTGATGCGGAGGTGGAGTGTTTACTGCAGATTTGGTCGATTTAAAGATTCAAAAACAGTCGACAAGACGCACAAAAACTCCGAGGTCTAAAAGAATATCAGTAAACAGACTTCAAAGCAAGTTCAGGCAACATGACCACAGTTTAGTGCTTTTTGAACATTAAAGAGCCCCGACATTTAAGTATAAGCCTGAAAATGAGCATAATAGGACTCTTTACATCCACTGAGCAAGCCATGAAGACTTAAAGCAATGGGAGAGACAGTGTTAGAGAGATGACATCACTCACTGATGACCGCGGTGACGTAATGATGCTCTGTGAGGACGGAGCATATATACGTGCGGTGCAGGGAAGCAGACCCAGATCAGCTCTGCCCTCATGGAGTGAAGATGGTGTCTGTGCTCGTGGCTCGGCTGCTCAGCACTGACGGCTGATTCAGGGTTAAAGGTGTCTGTGGGGATGGATCGTTTCGGCTCTTTAACATGATGAGCTTTACTGTGTGTGACATATTCTTTATGAGTTCAGCTACAGCAGCCACAGGAGCACAATGTTGTATCTGCTGCAGCCTAGGGCCAACGTCACGGCTGCTCCCAGAGCGAGTCGGAAGGAAGCGTACGAGTTAGCGCTGCTGGGTGTGGTGACCGTGGGGTTGATCTGCTCCTTCTTCTACATTAACTGTGTTCTGCTCTTCACCCTCAGGAGTAAGCAGCTCTTCTGTGAGACGTCCCGCTATATCCTGCTGTACAACCTGCTCTTTGCAGACACTCTGCAGCAGATACCCAACCTCCTGCTTTACATTCTGGGTCTCTTAGTGGTTCGGATCCCGTATTACGCATGTGGTGTTCTTGTTGTTATCTCACTTATCACAGACTCCATCTCCCCGCTCACCCTGGCTGTGATGTCACTTGAGAGATATGTGGCCGTATGCCATCCCCTGAAGCACGCCATCATCGTCACCGTGAGGAACACGGGCGCGGCCATCGCTGTGGTGTGGGCCACCAGCTTCATCCAGACCCTCATTCAGGTTTTGATGCTGGTGTACGTGGTCACTAAAAACCCCTTTAACATGCAAATGAACTACTTCTGCTCCAAACAGAGCCTCCTGTTCGCACCGATCTTCCACAGCTTTGAAATCGTGTATCCCAGCATGTTCTTCCTGTCCGTGGGGTTGGCGATCATCGCCTCCTACATCGGCGTCGTGCTCGTAGCCACGTCTGCCTCAAAAGACAGAGAGTCGGCCAGAAGGGCTCTCTGGACCATCCTGCTCCACCTGGTCCAGCTGGGCCTGGTGCTGCTCTCCACCTTCACCCCCACCTTACTCATCGCCTTCACCAGGATCTGGGGGAGAGTCAGAGTTTCGCGCATGGCCAACGTCTGCTATATTTTCTTGAACGTGATTCCGAGGGGTATGAGCGCTCTCATCTACGGCCTGAGGGACCGCAGCATCCGACCGGCCCTGGTGCACAACCTGTGCTCTTGGTGGAGACGCTGCGCTCTGCTCTTTAAGTGCCGCTGACAGACTCCAGGTGTCTGTGTGAGCTGACCCCAACACATGTGCATGCTTCATATTAACACATGACAATAATAATAGTTATAATTATACTTAACACTGTTTATGCACCTTTTACAGAAGTGATGTCCGGCTCATGTGTGTGTTAATTACGTGTCCCTGTGATAAACAGTGAGCACATGTGTGTGTGTAGTTCTGGTGTTTCTGTGTTAAGTGTGACTTCAAAGGCCAGTTCTGGCTCTTATAAGATTATTAAAAGTATAAATGCTTTAATACATTTAAAACACTGCCGTCCTCACCTTCAATAGCATCAAAACAACAAAAGCTATAAACAAGAAAAGTCTGATTTTAAAGCACTGATGAAACAAAAACAGGTGAAACTGTTTTTGTTGTAAAGCTCTTTGTTACTGTGTTTTAAATTGTGCTTTATTAATAAACTTCATTATTATTTTACAATGGTGAGTCTGAAATGATGTGAGATGTGAAGTATATGTGAGTTTATTTGATCCAGTACACAAACAAGTGCACCTGTTCCACTCATAACTCTGAAGTATAAAGTTACAAAATGATAGAAGAAGAATAAATGAATGAAAGGCTTCAGGGACAGAGTCTGCAGTGATGACAGGACTTTATTAGACAAACAGATTTCATTTAGTGCAACACAGTAAACAGCTCTGCTCCATATTCTGTGTGTGTGTGAAGCTCGTCACAGCCAAGGAGATGTGTTTGTTTGTTTGTTTGTTTGTTTGTTTGTTTGTTTGTTTGTTTGTTTCAGGAATAATCTAAAAACTACTGCAGTGCATAAGAGCTGACATCATAAACACACACATAAATTCAAGATTCAAGATTCAAGAAGCTTTATTTATTATTGTGCATCAGTTTGAACACAAAGATGAAAGGATCAGAGTAACAATAAGCATAAAAACATGAAATAAATCAAAATAAAGCATAAAAACATGAAATAAATCAAAATAAAGCATAAAAACATGAAATAAATCAAAATAAAGCATAAAAACAATGAACTTGATGTGACCGAGTGCAGCGGACGTTGTGGTTAAACTCAGGTTTATACATAAACAACAGTTTTACAGCAGATGAAATAAAATAAGAACAAAGTAAAGAAGTTAAACAGAGTTAAAGTGCAGCAGCGTTTCTGACTGAACTCAGTTACAGAACAACTCAATACAGCTCACAGTCATGAACCACAATGTAAAAAGATCAGGATGGAATATGATCTAACGTTAAAGATAAACACTTATAAGATGAAGAAGAAGAAGAATTACCTTATTTATCTCGCAACGGGGAAATGTTATTTTTTCACTCTTATTATTATACATGTCACACACACAGGCCCGAAATACACACGTGCACAAACAGGACCTATACATGCAATTAAGGAGAGATGTTAGAGCGAGGGGGCTGCCAGTGACCAGCGCCCCGAGCAGTTGGGGGTTCGGTGCCTTGCTCAACAGCACCTCGGCAGTGCCCAGGAGATGAACTGGCACCTCTCCAGCCACCAGTCCACACTCCATTCATGGTCCACACGGGGACTTGAACCAGCGACCCTACAGTCCCCAGCTGAGTCACCTGTGGACTGAGCTGCTGAGTCACCTGTGGACTGAGCTGCTGAGTCACCTGTGGACTGAGCTGCTGAGTCACCTGTGGACTGAGCTGCTGAGTCACCTGTGGACTGAGCTGCTGAGTCACCTGTGGACTGAGCTGCTGAGTCACCTGTGGACTGAGCTGCTGAGTCACCTGTGGACTGAGCTACTGCCGCCCCCCAATGAAGAAAAGGACTGAAAACAGCAACAAAAACCTCATAAATAAAATTATTTTTAAAGCTGGAAAAGCAAATATGAGCGCGTGAACCTCAGTACTGAGGAATAACTGATACCACGCATTAATGTTTAACGTTAGAGACGTCATGAACAGCACACGGAGAGACACAGAGAGAGAGGGGACCCAAGTGCAGGAAAGGGAAACAGAGTCAGGTCTTTATTATTTTATTAACCTTTATTTAAACAGGTCAAATCTCACTGAGACCCAGGGTTTGACTTTAGAGTTCGGCTCATGTTGGGTTCAGACTCCCTGCCTGGGTCCAAACGGTGGTTTTGCATCTATTTTTACTCATTTTGCATCTTTTTGTGCTGGTTTTGCTTCTATTTTTACTCATTTTGCATCTTTTTGTGCTGGTTTTGCATCTATTTTTACTCATTTTGCATCTTTTTGTGGTGGTTTTGCATCTATTTTTACTCATTTTGCATCTTTTTGTGTTGGTTTTGCATCTATGTTTACTCATTTTGCATCTTTTTGTGACGGTTTTGCATCTATTTTTACTCATTTTGCATCTTTTTGTGCTGGTTTTGCATCTATTTTTAGTCATTTTGCATCTTTTGTGCTGGTTTTGCATCTATTTTTACTCATTTTGCATCTTTTTGTGCTGGTTTTGCATCTATTTTTACTCATTTTGCATCTTTTTGTGCTGGTTTTGCTTCTATTTTTACTCATTTTGCATCTTTTTGTGCTGGTTTTGCATCTATTTTTACTCATTTTGCATCTTTTTGTGGTGGTTTTGCATCTATTTTTACTCATTTTGCATCTTTTTGTGTTGGTTTTGCATCTATTTTTACTCATTTTGCATCTTTTTGTGGTAGTTTTGCATCTATTTTTACTCATTTTGCATCTTTTTGTGCTGGTTTTGCATCTATTTTTACTCATTTTGCATCTTTTTGTGCTGGTTTTGCATCTATTTTTAGTCATTTTGCATCTTTTGTGCTGGTTTTGCATCTATTTTTACTCATTTTGCATCTTTTTGTGCTGGTTTTGCATCTATTTTTAGTCATTTTGCATCTTTTTGTGCTGGTTTTGAATCTATTTTTAGTCATTTTGCATCTTTTTGTGCTGGTTTTGAATCTATTTTTAGTCATTTTGCATCTTTTTGTGGTGGTTTTGCATCTATTTTTAGTCATTTTGCATCTTTTTGTGGTGGTTTTGCATCTATTTTTAGCCATTTTGCATCTTTTTGTGGTGGTTTTGCATCCCCTTAGTCATTCCTTGTCTCTCTGTGTTCGGTTTTGGTCCTTTTGTCTGCTCGTGGTCATTCAGCATCTCTGTGTGATCATGTTCAGTAATCCCTCCGTGCCTCAGCCTGAATGAATATGATAAAAACTTTAGAGGAGAAAGAATAACCTGGCCACTGTGGGGTGCAATGATCCCCGTGTCCCAGTGTCCGTGCTCTTATTTTGAAAGCGGCAGCCGGAAGTGCGTGCTTCATTGTGTGGGCTCTGGTCCTCGGCTCCGCAGCCTCCTCCGGTCGTCGTCATGGTGCAGATGATGGAGTCTCAGTGCGAGTACTTCATGTATTTCCCGGCGGTGCCCATCACGGACCTGTCGGACCCGGCCCGCTACCGCACTCTGCCCCGCAGGAGTCACCTGTACCTGGGAGAGACGGTCCGCTTCCTCCTGGTGCTGCGCTGCAGAGACGCCGGAGCGACTCCACCCGAGCACGGCCCCGGTGAGCGGGGGGGCCTCCCGGTCCGGCGGGTGGAAGGGAGGGGGGAGGATGTGTTTGATGTCTTTATATGTTCATGTAGAAGGAAATTACTGTCTGAACCAAGTTAGAGATTATTACTATTATTATTATTATTATTATTATTATTATTCATTTTGCATCTTCTTGTGGTGGTTTTGCATCTATTTTTAGTCATTTTGCATCTTCTTGTGGTGGTTTTGCATCTATTTTTAGTCATTTTGCATCTTTTTGTGGTGGTTTTGCATCTATTTTTAGTCATTTTGCATCTTTTTGTGCTGGTTTTGCATCTATTTTTAGTCATTTTGCATCTTTTTGTGCTGGTTTTGCATCTAAAACACTTTGAAACACTGGACCAAACCAGAGCTAAAGGAAATAAATCACATTAGCGGTGAAACCTAATGGAATGACTGTAGCCAATGAAGATCCTCACAACCATGAATATGAATATTATCCGTGTGCATGATTTTCCAGCCGGGGTTGTTGACGGCCCTGCAGTCGGCTTTGGGACGGAGTCGGCCAGTAGCCGGGCGTGGAGGGAGCTGGCCGGCTCTCTGTGCGCCGTGGCCAGCGTGAGTCCAGGTGAAAGTAGCCGCCATCGAGGCAACCACCACCAGCATCACCACGACTACCAGAGCAGCGGGGACGAGGCCAACGAGGACGTGGAGGAGGACTACATCGCGGCAGCAGAGGCAGCCATTGCGGCGCTCGGCAGCAGGGTGGACTCCCGGTGTCGGAGCTTCAGGGACTGCAAGCCGCTGCTCATCCACAACTCATCTGGGACGGCGGCGAGGGAGTTCCGCAGGGCGCCTGTTCAGGTACAGCGGGGTTACCCGTGTTGATAGAGAGGAGGGCAGCAAGTCCAGGGTCTACGGCAACTATGTGAAACAGAAATATCCCAACAGCTATTGGATAGATGCTAAGAAGCTGGTGCAGACGTTCATGGTCCCCAGAGGACAAACCATAAGGACTCTAGTGTCCTCATGACTTCTCCTGTAGCATCTTCAGCGTGTCCAAGTTTGAAATATCTCTAACTATGGAGTTTGGCACACACACACTCTCAACATGTTAATGTGTCCATTACGGTGATGAATGAATAAGTTACTGCATGAGATGCTGGACATAGTAAACGTTACCTGCTGGACATCAGCATGTTGTTGTGCTCCACATAAGCTAAACGTTAGTTTATGGAATCAGTTACAAGTTACTGAAGCTGCTCAGACGGAGTTGAGTTTGATTCCTCATCCGTGCGTCTCTGTCTCCGTGTCAGTCTCCTCTGGACGAGCCGGTGGTTCTGACGGATGAAGTGATCTTCCCCCTCACCGTCTCTCTGGACAAGCTCCCCGTCAGCACCCTCAAAGTCAAGGTGAGGACCAGCATCTGCCGCTCTGACTCCAGGTTTTTTAAAGCGTTTGTTATGTTTGATAAAGAAAAGTGCAAATATGAGATTTTGATATCAAGGTCACTGTCAGAGGAAATATCATGGTCTCCATCCTCCACCATCTTCAGCCTCTTGTCCCTGTCAGGGTCTCGGGGGGCTAGAGCCGATCCCAGCTGACATCGTGAGGCGGGGTCCACCCTGGACAGGACGCCAGTCTATCACAGGACACATAGAGACGAACAGAGACAGACAACCATTCACACCTACGGGTGATTTAGAGTCATCAATGAACCCAACACCTGCACGTCTTTGGACTGTGGGAGGAAACCGGAGAACCCGGAGAAAACCCACGCAGACACGGGGACAACATGCAAACTCCACACAGAAGGGACCCAGCCGAACCATGAAACCCTCTTGCTGTGAGGCGACAGTCCTAACCACCACACCACCGTTCACGAAGTAAACAGGAAGCCGTTGGGAACCCCTCCAGCCCAGTTTAAACTGGTTTGGTCCAGAGAAGACACCGCTTGTGTGTCCAGCGTGAGTTGAAGTCCTCCTTCAGGGAGACAGGAACCTCCAGGGTTGGTCGGCACTACACAGCGCTGTGGTTGCTTAGTCCATCCAGGGTCAATAAACGTTGCAGTGGAAGACGTCAGATCAGATCTCCTGAACTTCTCTAGAGTCTCTGAGATCATGGCTCTCACACAGAGACACTGTTAGGGAGGAAGTTGTTTTGATGCCAGAAAAGAAGACGAAGTCTCAGAGTCCTGTGTGAAGGGTTGTCTGTCTCTGTTCGTCTCTATGTGTCCTGTGATAGACTGGCGTCCTGTCCAGGGTGGACCCCGCCTCACGCCCGATGTCTTCTGGGATCGGCTCCAGCCCCCCGAGACTCCGACAGGGACAAGAGGCTGAAGATGGGTGGATGAATGAATGAGTTCATTTATACTTGATCAAGGAGAACGGAAGAGTCGTCCACATAAATAAGAGCGTGAGGCCGTCTCAAATCCAAAGGTCAAACAGCAAAGATCAGATTCTTGTATTAGAGCACGTGTCAAAGTGATGCAGTAAAGCTCTGCTGTGGCTGAACACACCTGACTCCACTCACTCAATCACCTGAACGGCGTCACACAGTCGATTCGTTGGACCAGGTGTGTTTTACTGGATCACTTTGACACCCCTGTCCTAGAAGGTGGACTGAGACAGCTAGAGGAGATGTGTTAACATCCACCTGGCTGTAACGCATGAACATGGAGATGAGGATTCACACCAGCTAGGAAATGCAAAGTGTGACCCAGTGACGGTGAGCGCTATCATCTGACTCCACAGCTGTGTGTGTGACCTGCACAGAGAGAGACTGAAGACGCCAAGAGAAGTCATGGTCTCGGCGTGTTCCTCCACGATCCAGGGCAGATCAACTGACCACCGCAGTGATCTAAAGACAGGCCTTAAACGATAGCTCTCCACTATAGCACAGAGGGAAAGATTCATTAACTAGGCCTGTGAACGTTCTCGTGTGTCCAGGTCGTTGTTATCCTCAAAGGACCAGGACCAGGACCAGGACCAGTCCCAGTCTGGTCCTGGTCCTGGTCCTGGTCCTGGTCCTGGTCCTGGTCCTGGTCAGATGTGTCCATGAACTGATGAAGCCTCTTGAATCAGAGGTGAAACGTCTTCCTGACAAAGAACCAAGTCCAGTTGTTTTTGACTGAAGTTGCTTTGAGGATTCATTAACTACACAAACTGTCTAGTCCGGGGGGGCAGCTCCGGTCCTGGAGGGCCACTGTCCTGCATGTTTCAGGTTTCTCCCTACTCTAACACACCTGAGTCTAACAGTAATCAAACTGTGACGAGCTTCAGCTGCTTGATAACGAGCACATCATTAGACTCAGGTGTGTTGGGGAACCTAAATCATGCAGGACAGTGGCTCTGCAGGACCAGAACTGCCCCCCCACCCCTGGTCTAGGGAAATGAAATGTTCCCTCACAGCCACGACCCAAGGAAACTCCTCAAACTCTTGACTGTATCTGGCAAGTTTGTGAGAATCTGTCCACGGACTGGAGTTCCTTACGGCACACGCAGAAGGACTCAGGTGTGAGGTGAAAGCAATCTCATCTCATCTTCAGCCTCTGATCCTGGATCAGGTCTCAGGGGCAGCAGCTCCAGCCTCTGATCCTGGATCAGGTCTCAGGGGCAGCAGCTCCAGCCTCTGATCCTGGATCAGGTCTCAGGGGCAGCAGCTCCAGCCTCTGATCCTGGATCAGATCTCAGGGGCAGCAGCTCCAGCAGGGACCCCAAACTTCCCTTTCCCGGGCCACATTAACCAGCTCTAACTGGGGGATCCTGAGGCGTTCCCAGGCCAGTGTGGAGATCTAATCTCTCCACCTGGTCCTGGGTCTTCCCCGAGGCCTCCTCCCAGCTGGACGTGCCTGGAACACCTCCCTAGGGAGGCGCCCAGGGTTCATCCAGACCAGATGATCCTGAACCACCTCAAAAAGGTGAAAGCCTTGTCAGTAAAATAATGTATATCTGTCGGTGAGTCCTTTCCTCCTGTGCCGTCAGGTGATGGTCACCGTGTGGAAGAAGGAGGCGGAGAAAGCCGAGGTGCAGGAACTCGGCTACCTGAGCGTCCTGCAGCAACGAGAGCCGACACACACCTTCAGACACGACCTGAACACCTTCAAGGCTCAAGGTACAACACACGGGGTACCTCTGGTCCTCTGGGTCCCCACGGGTCTCCCCTCCGCAGGTCTGATACCCGCAGGTTTGCAGCTCTGATGCCAAAGTCACACCACCTGGATTGGTGTAAAACACTGAAAGAGTATTTCTCTGTCATATATGATCGTGAACTGTTGGTCCCAGACATTTGAAGACGTCCCCTCAGACTTGTTTGTGATGAATGAGTCATGAAAACTCCTCCTCTCGTCCACAGTGAGCACCACTCTGACCGTCCTGCCGCCGCCCACCGTCCGCTGCAAGCAGATGACCGTCTCTGGGAAGCACCTCGCCGTCCTCAAAGGTCAGAGATCGATCGTCAGCAGTTCTTATACTGTTGTTATTATGGGATGCACGTTTCTCAGTGTGTGTTCTGGTGGACTTCAGTCACAGCCAGAGTCCTGCTCCAATCCAACCGTCCACGTCTCGCCATGTACGCTCAGAATGCCCGGATGTGACTTGTTCGGCCCATTTTTATCAAGGATGCATCGTGCGCGACTTGTGTGGACCTTGGACGGCCAGGTTTCCCAGAATGCATTGCACATTAACGGCTTCTAAGCTAACAAGTCCGAACTTGGAACTTGTTTCTATCTAATGTCCACTTAAAGCTGCATTCTCTCTAATGTCCAGCAGGAGGAGACTCCACTTAAAGCTGCATTCTCTCTAATGTCCAGCAGGAGGAGACTCCACTTAAAGCTGCATTCTCTCTAATGTCCAGCAGGAGGAGACTCCACTTAAAGCTGCATTCTCTCTAATGTCCAGCAGGAGGAGACTCCACTTAAAGCTGCATTCTCTCTAATGTCCAGCAGGAGGAGACTCCACTTAAAGCTGCATTCTCTCTAATGTCCAGCAGGAGGAGACTCCACTTAAAGCTGCATTCTCGCTAATGTCCAGCAGGAGGAGACTCCACTTAAAGCTGCATTCTCTCTAATGTCCAGCAGGAGGAGACTCCACTTAAAGCTGCATCCTCTCTAATGTCCAGCAGGAGGAGACTCCACTTAAAGCTGCATCCTCTCTAATGTCCAGCAGGAGGAGACTCCACTTAAAGCTGCATTCTCTCTAATGTCCAGCAGGAGGAGACTCCACTTAAAGCTGCATTCTCTCTAATGTCCAGCAGGAGGAGACTCCACTTAAAGCTGCATTCTCTCTAATGTCCAGCAGGAGGAGACTCCACTTAAAGCTGCATTCTCTCTAATGTCCAGCAGGAGGAGACTCCACTTAAAGCTGCATTCTCTCTAATGTCCAGCAGGGGGAGACTCCACTTAAAGCTGCATTCTCTCTAATGTCCAGCAGGAGGAGACTCCACTTAAAGCTGCATTCTCTCTAATGTCCAGCAGGAGGAGACTCCACTTAAAGCTGCATTCTCTCTAATATCCAGCAGGAGGAGACTCCACTTAAAGCTGCATTCTCTCTAATGTCCAGCAGGAGGAGACTCCACTTAAAGCTGCATTCTCTCTGATGTCCAGCAGGAGGAGACTCCACTTAAAGCTGCATTCTCTCTAATGTCCAGCAGGAGGAGACTCCACTTAAAGCTGCATTCTCTCTGATGTCCAGCAGGAGGAGGCTCCACTTAAAGCTGCATTCTCTCTAATGTCCAGCAGGAGGAGACTCCACTTAAAGCTGCATTCTCTCTAATGTCCAGCAGGAGGAGACTCCACTTGAAGCTGCATTCTCTCTAATGTCCAGCAGGAGGAGACTCCACTTAAAGCTGCATTCTCTCTAATGTCCAGCAGGAGACTCCACTTAAAGCTGCATTTTCTCTAATGTCCAGCAGGAGGAGACTCCACTTAAAGCTGCATTCTCTCTAATGTCCAGCAGGAGGAGACTCCACTTAAAGCTGCATTCTCTCTAATGTCCAGCAGGAGGAGACTCCACTTAAAGCTGCATTCTCTCTAATGTCCAGCAGGAGGAGACTCCACTTAAAGCTGAGGTTTGAGGTTTGAACACAGACTGAATCCGTTCTTCTTCGTCTCCTTCAGTGTTGAATGAATCTTCTCAGGAGGAGGTGAGTGTCCGGGATGTTCGGATTCTACCGAACCTTAACGCCTCCTACCTTCCCATGATGCCTGACGGCTCCGTGCTGCTGGTGGACAATGTGTGGTACGTACGACACGTGGACTTCTGTCACGTCGGACTTGTGTTTTATAAAATATGTCCCTTTGTTGCTGCGATGCAATGCGCTGCATGTAATCATGTTGTTTAGTTCTGTTCAGCTGAACATGTCTGATGTAACGGCCTCTCTCCTGCTCTGCAGCCACCAGTCCGGTGAGGTCGGCATGGCGTCCTTCTGCAGGGTGGACAGCTCGGCCTGCCGCCTTCCCAGCATGCTCAGCGCTCTGGAGGAGCACGACTTCCTGTTCCAGCTGCACCTCAACGACATGCCGCAAGACGACTCCAACGAGGTTCGATCGAAAGAGTCGGAAGATTGAGTCCAATAAGAAACTCGCTCGTTAATAACCGTGACATCAGAATCAGAACATTTCCTTTATGTCGTCACAGTGCGTCCGTTCACTGTGTTATTATATATTTATATTTCCAGGGGCTGGAGGTTCCTCTGGTCGCCGTGCTGCAGTGGTCAACTCCCAAGATGCCTTTCACCAACTGTATTTACACGCACTACAGGTAACACACGGTTCACCTGAAGTCACACGTCAGGACTGTAAACCTGCACCTGTTCAGATGAACCAGCATCCCTGCCCCCCCCCCCCCCCCCCCCTCTCTCAGGCTGCCCAGTCTCCGTCTGGACCAGCCCCAGTTCGTCATGACGGCGAGCTGCCCGAGCACCGTCAAGGTCAAGGAGCACTTCAAGGTCAAATACGTTCTGCTCAACAACCTGCAGGACTTCCTGAACGTACGGCTCGTCTGGACTCCAGAGGGTCAGTGTCCTTCCACTTAAAGCTGCATTCTCTCTAATGTCCACTTAAAGCTGCATTATCTCTAATGTCCACTTAAAGCTGCATTCTCTCTAATGTCCACCTAAAGCTGCATTCTCTTCTAATGTCCACTTAAAGCTGCATTCTCTCTAATGTCCACTTAAAGCTGCATTCTCTCTAATGACTACTTAAAGCTGCATTCTCTCTAATGTCCAGCAGGAGGAGACTCCACTTAAAGCTGCATTCTCTCTAATGTCCACTTAAAGCTGCATTCTCTCTAATGACTACTTAAAGCTGCATTCTCTCTAATGTCCAGCAGGAGGAGACTCCACTTAAAGCTGCATTCTCTCTAATGTCCAGTGTGTGTGTGTGTGTGTGTGTGTGTGTGTGTGTGTGTGTGTGTGTGTGTGTGTGTGTGTGTGTGTGTGTGTGTGTGTGTGTGTGTGTGTGTGTGTGTGTGTGTGTGTGTGTGTGTGTGTGTGTGTGTGTGTGTGTGTGTGTGTGTGTGTGTGTTCAGGTCGCGCTCACGTGGACGATGCGTCGCTGGCTGCCGTGGTCTGTCACACGCCTCTCAGTAATCTGGGCCACTGTCGTAAAGGCAGCACGCTCTCCTTCAGCGTGGCCTTCCAGGTCCTCAAAGCAGGACTCTACGAGGTACACGCACGTTTCATATCTGTGGTTTTCTCATTTATGCATTTTATAGTTACTCTGTTCCATTATTGATTGATGTAACTCGGATGGTTCCTGTGTTTGATGAACTCTGTCTCTGCAGCTGAGTCAACACATGAAGCTGAAGCTGCAGTTCACGGCCTCGGTGTCCAACCCTCCGCCTGACGCTCGCCCGCTCTCACGTAAGTGATTCACCGTCCTGCCCCGAGCTAACCACTGTTAGCCACGTACGTCCTCTCCAGGATTTCTCCGTTAAAAGTTGTTACACGAAAAACTGAATCTCGTAAGTTCAGAAAAAGACCATGGGATGATTTAACGCTGGAATTACACTTGTAACCTTAGTAGAGAGGTCATTCAGGGCGCCCTCCCACTGTGCGTGCGTCCCGTGCCCCGTGCTTTAGGGTCCTTGTCCCCCCCCCTCCACTACCTGGGCCTCGGAGAATGCTTCTTGCTGCCTATAACTCAAACTCTCCCAGGACGTGCAGAGTATTTCCCTCCACAGAGACGTAACGTGTCCTCTCCTCCGTCCCCCTCAGGTAAAAACAGCCCGTCCAGCCCGGCCTTCAGGGACCTGCTGGACCGGCACCAGGCCAGTCTGGGTCGCTCCCAGTCCTTCTCCCACCAGCAGCCGTCCCGCTCCCACATCATGAGGTGAGTCGTGACTTTGACCCCACATCATGAGGTGAGTCGTGACTTTGACCCCACATCATGAGCTGAGTCATGACTTTGACCCCACATCATGAGGTGAGTCGTGACTTTGACCCCACATCATGAGGTGAGTCGTGACTTTGACCCCACATCATGAGCTGAGTCATGACTTTGACCCCACATCTTGAGCTGAGTCATGACTTTGACCCCACATCATGAGCTGAGTCATGACTTTGACCCCACATCATGAGGTGAGTCATGGCTTTGACCCCACATCATGAGCTGAGTCGTGACTTTGACCCCACATCATGAGCTGAGTCGTGACTTTGACCCCACATCTTGAGCTGAGTCATGACTTTGACCCCACATCATGAGCTGAGTCATGACTTTGACCCCACATCAGAATCAGAATCAGAATCAGAATACTTTATTGATCCCCGGGGGGAAATTCTTTTGTTCGAATGCTCCGTGCACAGTAGAAACAAGCCATAAAGATGAATAAGTAGAAATAAAATAAAGTAAGGATTCAAATAAAGTACAATTAAGATAAATCTAAAGTAGCTAATAAATAGCCAATAAAATACAGTACAAATAAATAATAAACAATCAAGTAAACAATCTGAGGTGAGTGTGAAAATACAATCTGAGATATATACACTGTACAATTAGGTTGTTATGGCAAATGAAATGAAATGAGAACAGATATTTATATTTTGTTTTGTTTTGTTTTGAAGTAGTCAAGAGTCCGATAATTAAACAGATGAGTTGTACAGTTTAATGGCCACAGGTAAGAATGACCTCCTGTGGCGCTCAGTGGTGCATTTAGGAGCAATCAGTCTCTGGCTGAAGGTGCTCCTCAGTTCAGCCAGAGTGTTGTGGAGAGGGTGAGAGCCATGCTGCAGTATCGCCCGCACCTTCAACAGCATCCTCCTGTCTGACACTGCAGCCAAGGTGTCCAGCTCCACCCCCACAATGTCACTGGCCTTTCTGATCAGTTTATTGAGTCTGTTGGCATCTGCAACCTTCAGTCTGCTGCCCCAGCACACTACAGCAAACAGAAAAGCACTCGCCACCACAGACTCATAAAACATCCTCAGCATGGTCCGACAGATGTTGAAGGAGCGGAGCCTCCTCAGAAAATAGAGGCGGCTCTGTCCCTTCTTGTAAAGGACTTCAGTGTTCTTAGTCCAGTCCAGTTTATTGTCAATGAACACCCCCAGATATTTGTAGTGTTCTACAATGTCCACGTTATGCCCCCGGATGGAAACTGGGGTCACTGGTGTCTTTGTCCTCCTCAGATCCACCACCAGCTCTTTGGTTTTTGCTGTGTTGAGCTGCAGGTGGTTCAGCTCACACCATGTGACAAAGTTGTCAACCACAGCCCTGTATTCAGCCTCCTCACCCTTACTGATACATCCCACTACAGCAGAGTCATCAGAAAACTTCTGAAGATGGCAAGACTCTGTCTGGTAGCTGAAGTCCGTGGTGTAAAGGGTGAAGAGGAAAGGAGAGAGAACAGTCCCTTGTGGTGCGCCAGTGCTGCTAACCACTGTATCTGACACACAGTGACGCAGGCGCACGTACTGTGGTCGACCAGTGAGGTAGTCCACAATCCAGGAAACAAGGGGGGGATCCACCAGCATCGCCGTCATCTTGTCACCCAGTAGAGCAGGCCTGATGGTGTTGAATGCGCTGGAGAAGTCAAAGAAAGTGACCCTCACAGTGCTCCTCGGCTTGTCCAGGTGGGTGTAGGCACGGTTTAGCAGGTAGATGATGGCATCCTCAACTCCAATCCGGGGCTGATAGGCGAACTGCAGGGGGTCCAGGTGTGGCCTGACCATAGGCCTGAGCTGCTCCAGGACGAGTCTCTCCAGGGTCTTCATGATATGAGACGTCAGTGCCACCGGTCGGTAGTCTGAGAGACCGCTGGGCTGCGGCGTCTTTGGCACTGGAACGAGGCAGGACGTCTTCCATATCACAGGGACCCTCTGGAGGCTCAGGCTCATCTCGAAGACGCGGTGTAGAACTCCACATAGCTGTTCGGCGCAGGCTCTGAGAACCCGTGGACTGACACCATCAGGGCCTGCAGCCTTACCGGCGTGGAGTTTGCTCAGTTGTCTCCGTACCTGAAGCGGTGTAAACTGTGCAGGTTGAGCAGGGGGAGGTTTGAAGTCCAGAGTGAGAGGAGGGCAGGTAGCAGGGGAGCCAGGAGAGGTGTGAAGAGAGGGGGATGGGTGTGAGGGTCTCATGACGTTGAATGAGGTGCTAACAGGAGGAGGAGGGGGGGGGGGGGTCAGAAGCAGTGATGGCTGTAGACAGTCAGCAGGAGAGACAGCAGGGGCCTGGGCTGCAGTGTCAAACCTGTTGAAGAACAGATTCAACTCATTAGCCCCAGCCACACTGCCATCAGATCCACCGCTAGCTGGTCTGAAGCCTGTGATGGTCTTCATGCCACTCCAGACCTCCCTCATGTTGTTTTGCTGGAGTTTCATCTCCAGCTTCCTCCTGTAGCTGTCCTTAGCCTCTCTGATCTTGTTGTTAAGCTCCCTCTGAACGTCCCGAAGCTCCTCCCTGTTGCCACCTCTGAAGGCCCTCTTCTTCTGGTTCAGAGTGGCTTTGATGTCTTTGGTTACCCGGGGCTTGTTGTTTGGGTAACAACGCACAGTCCGAGCTGGGACAATGCCGTCCACACAGAAATTGATGTAGTCTGTGATGCATTCAGTAAGCCCATCAATGTCCTCTCCATGCGGCTCACAGAGTGCATTCCAGTCTGTCACCTCAAAACAGCCCTGCAGTGCCTCATAGCAGTCCTCTGACCATGTCCTCACTGTCTCTGTGGTCACAGGCAGCCTCTTCACTAGAGGCACATAGCAGGGGGTGAGAAGCACCAGGTTGTGATCTGATCTCCCCAGGGGGGGAAGGGACGTGGAGGTGTATGCGTCCTTCACATTAGCATACAACAGGTCCAGGGTCCTTTCCTCTCTTGTTGTACAGGTCACATACTGGGTGAATTTCGGCAGTGTCTTTTTAATGCAGACATGGTTGAAGTCACCCGAGATTATAATCAGAGCAGTCGGGTGTGCGGTCTGTAGTCTGGCTATTGTGGAGTGGATGACGTCACATGCCGACGTTGGGTTAGCGGACGGGGGAATGTAAACAGCCACAACGATAGCATGTGAGAATTCACGGGGTAAATAGTACGGACGGAGGCCCACAGATAACAGTTCGATATCCGGACTGCAGATGCGGTCTTTGATGGTAACGTGACCAGGATTGCACCACCTGTTGTTCACGTAAACAGCAAGCCCCCCTCCTTTACGCTTGCCGCTCGTAGTGCAGTCCCTGTCAGCCCGGACAGTGTGGAAGCCCTCGGTGGAAATATTGTGGTCAGGAACATCCGCGTGTAGCCACGACTCCGAGAAAATCATCAGGCTACACTCCCGGTATTCCTGACGACTCCGGGTTAGCGCTGTTAGCTCGTCCATCTTATTCCCCAGTGATCTCACGTTGCCCATGATGAGAGATGGGAGACACAGCTTGAATGTCTTCCTCTCCATAAGTCTCCGGTGTTTCGCTCCTTTTCTCCGCCGTAGCGATCCTTTCCCTCTGCCTCCACGGTGTGTTTTCCTCCATAGTTCAGCAGGGATGTCCGCCTTCACCGTAGCCGAGCCGGCCGGCTTCAGCTCTATCAGCTGATCCCTGGAGTAAACAATGCGGAGTTGCTGAGCAACCGTCGTGTGGCGGAGTAAAAGCAGCGATTCAACCAAAAACGCCACAACAAAAACTCTCCACACAAGCATGTTTAAAGAGAGAGGCTAATAAACAACTATGTCAAAAGAAAAAAGAAAAAAGTAAGATAAAGTAAAAAGGAGAAAAGTTGAAAACAAAGTAAAAGTAAGCAGGAGCGACTAGAACAGGCTGCATACACCGCGGCGCATGCGCACTCATTTCATCATGAGCTGAGTCATGACTTTGACCCCACATCATGAGGTGAGTCATGGCTTTGACCCCACATCATGAGCTGAGTCGTGACTTTGACCCCACATCATGAGCTGAGTCGTGACTTTGACCCCACATCTTGAGCTGAGTCATGACTTTGTCCCCACATCATGAGCTGAGTCATGACTTTGACCCCACATCATGAGCTGAGTCTTGACTTTGACCCCACATCATGAGCTGAGTCGTGACTTTGACCCCACATCATGAGCTGAGTCGTGACTTTGACCCCACATCATGAGCTGAGTCGTGACTTTGACCCCACATCATGAGCTGAGTCATGGCTTTGACCCCACATCATGAGCTGAGTCATGACTTTGACCCCACATCATGAGCAGAGTCGTGACTTTGACCCCACATCATGAGCTGAGTCATGACTTTGACCCCACATCATGAGCTGAGTCGTGACTTTGACCCCACATCATGAGCTGAGTCGTGACTTTGACCCCACATCATGAGCTGAGTCATGGCTTTGACCCCACATCATGAGCTGAGTCATGACTTTGACCCCACATCATGAGCTGAGTCATGACTTTGACCCCACATCATGAGCTGAGTCATGACTTTGACCCCACACCATGAGCTGAGTCATGACTTTGACCCCACATCATGAGCTGAGTCGTGACTTTGACCCCACATCATGAGCTGAGTCGTGACTTTGACCCCACATCATGAGCTGAGTCATGACTTTGACCCCACATCATGAGCTGAGTCATGACTTTGACCCCACACCATGAGCTGAGTCATGACTTTGACCCCACATCATGAGCTGAGTCGTGACTTTGACCCCACATCATGAGCTGAGTCATGGCTTTGACCCCACATCATGAGCTGAGTCATGACTTTGACCCCACATCATGAGCTGAGTCATGACTTTGACCCCACATCATGAGCTGAGTCATGACTTTGACCCCACACCATGAGCTGAGTCATGACTTTGACCCCACATCATGAGCTGAGTCGTGACTTTGACCCCACATCATGAGCTGAGTCATGGCTTTGACCCCACATCATGAGCTGAGTCATGACTTTGACCCCACATCATGAGCTGAGTCATGACTTTGACCCCACATCATGAGCTGAGTCATGACTTTGACCCCACACCATGAGCTGAGTCATGACTTTGACCCCACATCATGAGGTGAGTCGTGACTTTGACCCCACATCATGAGCTGAGTCATGACTTTGACCCCACATCATGAGCTGAGTCATGACTTTGACCCCACATCATGAGCTATGTCATGACTTTGACCCCACATCATGAGCTGAGTCATGACTTTGACCCCACATCATGAGCTGAGTCATGACTTTGACCCCACATCATGAGCTGAGTCGTGACGTTGACCCCACATCATGAGGTGAGTCATGACTTTGACCCCACATCATGAGCTGAGTCGTGACTTTGACCGCACATCATGAGCTGAGTCGTGACTTTGACCCCACATCATGAGCTGAGTCATGACTTTGACCCCACATCATGAGCTGAGTCGTGACTTTGACCCCACATCATGAGCTGAGTCGTGACTTTGACCCCACATCATGAGCTGAGTCGTGACTTTGACCCCACATCATGAGCTGAGTCGTGACTTTGACCCCACATCATGAGCTGAGTCGTGACTTTGACCCCACATCATGAGCTGAGTCGTGACTTTGACCCCACATCATGAGCTGAGTCGTGACTTTGACCCCACATCATGAGCTGAGTCGTGACTTTGACCCCACATCATGAGGTGAGTCGTGACTTTGACCCCACACCATGAGCTGAGTCGTGACTTTGACCCCACATCATGAGCTGAGTCGTGACTTTGACCCCACATCATGAGCTGAGTCATGACTTTGACCCCACATCATGAGCTGAGTCATGACTTTGACTCCACATCATGAGCTGAGTCGTGACTTTGACCCCACATCATGAGGTGAGTCATGACTTTGACCCCACATCATGAGCTGAGTCGTGACTTTGACCCCACATCATGAGCTGAGTCGTGACTTTGACCCCACATCATGAGCTGAGTTGTGACTTTGACCCCACATCATGAGCTGAGTCGTGACTTTGACCCCACATCATGAGCTGAGTCATGACTTTGACCCCACATCATGAGGTGAGTCGTGACTTTGACCCCACATCATGAGCTGAGTCATGACTTTGACCCCACATCATGAGCTGAGTCATGACTTTGACCCCACATCATGAGCTGAGTCATGACTTTGACCCCACATCTTGAGCTGAGTCGTGACTTTGACCCCACATCATGAGCTGAGTCATGACTTTGACCCCACATCTTGAGCTGAGTCGTGACTTTGACCCCACATCATGAGCTGAGTCGTGACTTTGACCCCACATCATGAGCTGAGTCATGACTTTGACCGCACATCATGAGCTGAGTCGTGACTTTGACCCCACATCATGAGGTGAGTCGTGACTTTGACCCCACATCATGAGCTGAGTCATGACTTTGACCCCACACCATGAGCTGAGTCATGACTTTGACCCCACATCATGAGCTGAGTCGTGACTTTGACCCCACATCATGAGGTGAGTCATGACTTTGACCCCACATCATGAGCTGAGTCGTGACTTTGACCCCACATCATGAGCTGAGTCATGACTTTGACCCCACATCATGAGCTGAGTCATGACTTTGACCCCACATCATGAGCTGAGTCGTGACTTTGACCCCACATCATGAGCTGAGTCGTGACTTTGACCCCACATCATGAGCTGAGTCGTGACTTTGACCCCACATCATGAGCTGAGTCATGACTTTGACCCCACATCATGAGCTGAGTCGTGACTTTGACCCCACATCATGAGCTGAGTCATGACTTTGACCCCACATCATGAGGTGAGTCGTGACTTTGACCCCACATCATGAGCTGAGTCGTGACTTTGACCCCACATCATGAGCTGAGTCGTGACTTTGACCCCACATCATGAGCTGAGTCGTGACTTTGACCCCACATCATGAGCTGAGTCATGACTTTGATCCCACATCATGACCTGAGTCGTGACTTTGACCCCACATCATGAGCTGAGTCGTGACTTTGACCCCACACCATGAGCTGAGTCGTGACTTTGACCCCACACCATGAGCTGAGTCATGACCCCACATCATGACCTGAGTCGTGACTTTGACCCCACATCATGAGCTGAGTCGTGACTTTGACCCCACATCATGTGCTGAGTCGTGACTTTGACCCCACATCATGAGCTGAGTCATGATGAGTTGTGTGTGTGTGTGTGTGTGTGTGTGTGTGTGTGTGTGTGTGTGTGTGTGTGTGTGTGTGTGTGTGTGTGTGTGTGTGTGTGTGTGTGTGTGTGTGTGTGTGTGTGTGTGTGTGTGTGTCAGGACGGGCAGTGCCATGGAGCGGCGGGCCATCACCCCTCCCGTCGGCTCTCCGGTGGGTCGGCCGCTCTATCTGCCGCCGCAGGACAAATCGCTGCTGTCGCTGGACAAGATCGCCAAGAGGGAGTGCAAAGTCCTGGTGGTGGATCCCGTCAGCTAGGGAGCGAGGACGTGAGGACATGAGGACGCAAGGACGTGAGGAGGCGAGGACACAAGGACGTGAGGAGGCGAGGACGTGAGGAGGCAAGAGGTGAAAGGACGAGGAAGAGAAAATCCGTCTTCTTTGATTATGAAAATGACTGAAACGTAAATCAGTTGAGTTCCGGGTGATTCTCTGAAGCCGGTGCCTTTAAGTCCCTCAGAGTCACGTCACAGTTTTCACTCCTACTTTCATTAAAGTTAAACACAAAATGCATCTTAAAGTTAACAGAACAAGTTTTCTTTGCATCATAATGCAAAACAGAAAAACACATTATTTAATTAATTATTAAAAAAACACTTTTGCACGTCCTCACTGAACATCATCTCACTTTTATTCAACAGCAAACAAATAAAATCTGAATTAATTTCCACGTTTGCTGCTAAAGTGATCGTGTTTGACTTTAACCAGAAGACTAAAAAAAGGTTCATTAATTATCTTTAAACAAGAAAAAGACGCTGAGAAGAAACAAACTTCAGGCTCAACAGTTGAACTCTGTTGCATTAATGAAATCACTGATCGTTAACAATAGTTTAGGTTTCCATGGCGTCCTGAATGCAGCGTGACGTCATCACATCAGCTCTTTATGGAGTCACGCCAAAAACACGGCTGAAAAGCTGCAGCTGCACTTTTGATTTAAAGATTCAAATGAGTTCAAACTCGTTCTGTGAAAGGTTTTCATTTATGTTTAGATTTCATGTTTAATGTTTAATGTTTCTGGAGTTTTGTTCAGTTTACAGCAAAATCACCAAAAAGTGTGAACGCTGAATCATATTAATGCAGATTTTTGGAAAAAATATGATGCGACAAAAGTTCTCAAGACCTGCTTCAATTTTACTTACGGTGCCAAATTATAAGAAACGTTTTCTCCGGACACGTTACAGATGGAGACACACAGACAGACAGAGACAAAGACAGACACAAGGACAGACACAAAGACAGACAGACACAAAGACAGACAGACAGACAGACACAAAGACAGACAGAGACAAAGACAGACAGACACAAAGACAGAGACAAAGACAGACAGAGACAGACAGACAGACAGAGACAGACAGACAGAGAGACAGACAGACAGACAGAGACAGACAGACAGACACAAAGACAGACACAAAGACAGACAGAGACAAAGACAGACAGACACAAAGACAGAGACAAAGACAGACAGAGACAAAGACAGACAGACAGAGACAGACAGACAGAGAGACAGACAGACAGACAGAGACAGACACACACAAAGACAGACACAAAGACAGACAGAGACAAAGACAGACAGACACAAAGACAGAGACAAAGACAGACAGACACAAAGACAGACAGAGACAAAGACAGACAGACACACACAAAGACAGACAGACACAAAGACGGAGACAAAGACAGACAGAGACAAAGACAGACAGACAGACACAAAGACAGAGACAAAGACAGACAGACACAAAGACAGACACAAAGACAGACACAGAGACACAAAGACAGACAGACACAAAGACACACAGACATAAAGACAGACAGACACAAGGACAGACAGACAGACACAAAGACAGACAGACACAAAGACAGACAGACAGACAGATCCAATACTTGATCCAATCATCTTCAAACTTGCTGGGCGTGACGTTGGCTCCGCCCTGATTCGCCCGATGTATTAATATCCCACTTTACTCACAGCGCCCCCCGCTGGTAACAGGAAGTAGACTAAAGTTTCTTACAAATACAGACACACAGCCCTGACATGCCTCAGGCCCCGCGGCTGTTTATTATTATTATTATTATTCCAGAACAAAATCATCTTAGTCCAGATGAAAAAACTGTTTTGAAGCAGTGATTTTAAACAGGAAACATCTGTGAGTTCATTATTAAACCGTGTTCACGTCGTCGTCTGTGACGCGTCTCAAACTCAAGATGAAAAAGAAAGAAATGAGGAATAAAAATCCGGATTCTTTTAAACCTGAGGAACCAAAAGGATCCGTGTCAGAGAATCAGCCTGAACACAAACGCCTGCTCAAGTCAAACGCTGACGCAGCTTCTCTCGTCTTTACTCTTCAAACTGAACCTCGGGGAAACTTCTGGAAACTTCTGGACACAGGGAGACGCAGCAGCAGCGAAGCGTCCTGCGTCCTGATGAACAGACGCTCTGTCCCACTTCACTGTGTTTCATGTTTCTGTGTTATTTAAAGAGACGTTACAGGGAAACGTCTTCATCTCAGTGTTTAACGTCACAGTCAGTATCTCTAATGCCATCGTGTGTGTGTGTGTGCGTGTGTGTGTGTGTGTGTGTTCATCGTTCACTCCCCCGTCACGATGAACTGTGATAACTTTGACGCCATCGTCAGGTCGACGTCTGAATGTGTCCCAACACTTTGGTGTGTGATGGAAAGACCTGCAGCGCTAAAGACGTTCGCTCAGCTGCAGGATTAACTAACGCTGCTGTTTTCAGCTTTAAGTGTGAAAATCCATCAAATCATCCATGGAGACAGTTTTTATTAAGGTAGAAATCAGGAGAGATGCTAACAGCTGGACGTGGCTAACAGTGGTTAGCTCGGGGCAGCACGGTGAAGGCATTTAAAGGTCTTTTTTAACCACTAATGCTGCTGAAAATAACAGCAAACCTCTGCAGCAGTATGAGAAGAGTCCCTACACACACAACAAAGCAGCAATGGGCTCCTTCCACTGTAATGGACTTTACTATGAGAGGAGCTGATACAGGGGCCAGTAGGTAAGTCTTTAAAACACTCTTTAATAAACTCTGGCTTCACTAACTACGCTGATGACGCTTTGTTGTGTGTGTAGGGACTCTTCTCATGCTGCTGCAGAGGTTTGCTGTTATTTTCAGCAGCATTAGTGGTTAAAAAAGACCTTTGAATGCCTTCACCGTGCTGCCCCGAGCTAACCACTGTTAGCCACGTCCGCCTGTTAGCTTAGCTTCTGTTCATGGTCTCCGTGGATTATCGGACTTTCACTTTAACAAACACAAATAAACCCATGAAACAAATCTGATGCATGTAGGAATTTTTAAACACAAATGTAAAAAGAGCCAAACCTGTTCCAGTTTGTGCAGATTGATGTTTGTATCAGATGCTTAAACGAACGTGTGAGCGCGGCAGGACTCTAACACGCTCGTGTTTTTGAGAACATGGCGTTTGTTTTTGCAGCTTTGACGTTGGAAATGTGATGAAACAGACGCCGTGTTCGTGTGAGAGAAGCCACATTTATTTTATATTTTTACATTAATTCCAAAACAAGCTGCTGTGATTAAACATGTCGGTTAATTGATCAGTAGAAAATGAATCTGCAGTTGTTGTTGTTGTTGACGTAAAGTGAAGGAACAATAAAGGAAAATGATGAAAATGAATCAGGAGTGAGAAGCTGGTTTAAATGGCCACGCTGTTCTCGATGCGCTCGGGACACAGGAACGGGTACGGCAGCTCCAGCTGGCTGTTGCGCTCTGTGATGTCATCAGAAATGGCCTTGAGCTCGGCCTGCACCTCCTCCACCAGCCCGCGGTGGGCGCCGTCCTTGAGGACCGCCTCCTTGTAGTGACACAGAGGAACCTGCGGGGACAAACGCACACATTAACGCGCTAAAACGTAGCATGCTAGTGTTTATGTGACCACATTCAGCAGGTGGAGTGGGTGGAGCTCACAAAGTTGACGGCGGGCTGTGACAGCACTGTCAGCGCCATCAGGACGCGACAGGTGGAGTTCACCTCCGGCAGGAAGGACAGGATGGCGTCCTCCGTCACCGAGCCTTTGATCTGCGGAGGAGGACGCAACATACAGGCCGGACAGTTTGGCATCCAGAGAGCGAAGTCCAGCTGGGGGAGGAAGAGAGAAGTGAGGACAACAAGGACAACAACAAGGAGAACAAGGACAACAACTACAAGGACAACAACGACAACAACAAGGACAACAACGACAAGGACAACAACAACAAGGAGAACAAGGACAACAACTACAAGGACAACAAGGACAACAACAACAAGGACAACAACGACAACAAGGACAACAACAAGGACAACAACAACAAGGACAACAAGGACAACAACAACAAGGACAACAAGGACAACAACAACAAGGACAACAACAACAACGGCAACAACAACAACAAGGACAACAACGACAACAAGGACAACAACGGCAACAACAACAAGGACAACAACAACAAGGACAACAACGACAACAACGGCAACAACAACAAGGACAACAACTACAAGGACAACAAGGACAACAAGGACAACAACAACAAGGACAACAACAACAACGGCAACAACGACAACAAGGACAACAACAACAACAAGGACAACAAAAACAACAGCAAGGACAACAACGATAACAACAAGGACAACAACAACAAAAAGGACAACAAGGACAACAAGGACAACAACAACAAAAACAACAAGGACAACAACTAAGACAGTGTCAACAAGAATGACGATCCGTTGGAAACCCACGGAGCGTGTTCAGACCAGAAACCTGAGATCACTCCGGGGAAGATGTTTCCATGAGGAAGAACCAGGGACTGGAGGAGTTCTCGGGTCAGTGAACTCTGCTATGACCCGGGAGACGCCGTTTCCATGGTGATTGACCTGAACCTGAACCCTCTGAGGGAGTCACGAAGCGTCCGCTCACCTGGGAGAAGTTCACGGCAGCGTGCAGAGCGGAGCAGGAGAAGACGATCATGGTGACAAACTTGGACAGTTGTGCTTTGGTCCGGAGAGACGCAGGGAAACCTGAGGACGAGAGGAGACGGGAGTCATCGTGTGTTCGTCCTCGGCGCCGCGTCTCCGTATTGGACAAACACCTGAGTCGTGGTTGAAGCCGTGAGCGTTGATGTCACTGATCCAGAGCTGCAGCTCAGAGTCCTGCTGCACCGCATCGTCTCCACGGTAACACACATCCACCCACCGGCCCACGAACCTGCCACACAACAATGACAGGTGACCGTTAAGGTTAGACAACGAGAGGTGACAATTAATTTTAGTCACTAAAGGTGACGGTTAAGTTTAGTCTCTATAGGACTTGGTTCAGATCAATTAAAGGTGGTTTGTCTCAGTTCTTCCAGGACTTGAACCCCCGGTCCTCCAGGTCAAAGTCCTGTGTTTTGGATCCTCCTCTCAGCTGGTGGAGGTGCGTTTGCTCACCTGTGCAGCGCGTCCCAGACCCTCAGAGCATCCTGAGCGTAGTAGCTCTGTGGCAGTTTGTCCACCCCGCGGTCCGCCAGGTCCTCAGGGACACACAGGGATCTGTAATGGACCCGCTCCGACGCCCGGGAGAGGAGGACGGGTAACGCCTCCAGACCAGAGCCCACCGCCTGGAGGGAAGACCACCACAACTACAGATTACTGCACCGCCCTCTTTGAAGGGGGACTTCTCTCTTTTTGACCTCGTGTATTTCTGTGTAAGTGACTGGTCAACAACAGAATGAACCCCCACGATGAACCTTATCAAAAACCCCGTCTGCAGCCAGCAGCGACGCCCGGGCCTGGAGGTTGATCTGGAGGGACGTCCTGACGTGCGCCATCAGCAGCTGTGCAAAAACACATGAAAGTAAACAGTTAAACACAGGAAACATCTGGAGCGACGGTTGTGCCTTCAACACTCTGGCTGTAGTCCGGTTCCTTGGTGCAGATGATGAAATGAAGATTCCACCGACGCCGTTCTTGGGAGATCCTGGGGCCAGAATGAGAACATCTCCTGGAATGGAGAGTTAGCTTTTATAGTGCGAGAGGACAAAGAAGCAAGCAAAGAGGGATCTCATGCAAAGGGGGGGAGACCTGAGGGGCTCCACACTCGAGGCCCAAACAAAGGAAGACAAACCATGAGGTCCTTTAAACCTGTGAAGGTTCTCATGTGTCCAGGTCGTCGTTCTTCTCAAAGCAATTTCAGTCCAAAGCAACTGGACTTGGTTCTTTGTCAGGAAGACGTTTCACCTCTGATCCAAGAGGCTTCATCAGTTCATGTACACATCTGACCAGGACCAGGACCAGGACCAGGACCAGGACCAAGCTGGGACTGGACCAGGACCAGGACCAGGACCAGGACCAGGCTGGGACTGGTCCAACTACCTGGTGTGGAGATCCAGGTCTTTAACCTCTCACAGGCCGATGATGTCACTGGAACCCTTTGTGCTCCGTTGTTAGAGTGGCAGTCGTTGGTGGAAGTAGGTCTGGACTTGGTTAGTGCTGGTCCAGTCCCAGCCTGGTCCTGGTCCTGGTCCAGTCCCAGCCTGGTCCTGGTCCTGGTCCAGTGGTTGGTGGAAGTAGGTCTGGACTTGGTTAGGTCTCTATTGAGTGTGAACCACAGTGGTTGGAGTCACAGGAGGACGTTTGTGAACAGTTGTTCTTTGAGGTTGGATTGTTGAATGAAGGGATGAAAGGGCAGCATTGGATCTCCACACCAGTAAGTTGGATCAGTCCCAGCCTGGTCCTGGTCCTGGTCCTGGTCAGATGTGTACATGAACTGATGAAGCCTCTTGGATCAGAGGTGAAACGTCTTCCTGACAAAGAACCAAGTCCAGTTGCTTTGGACTGAAACTGCTTTGAGGACACATGAGGCCCTTTCTCCCAAAACATCATGTGGGTACATCTGACTTTGGACCCTTCAGCAGTTGCAAACGTTTGCTTCAGGTCACCTGGTGCAGCGGGTGCACCTCCGGGAGCTGCCGCAGCGTGGCCACGCAGCACAGCTCTCCCAGCATGTGCGTCCTCAGGTAGTGGGAGGCTAACTGGTGACACTGGAAGTCCGCGCTGTGAACCCAGATCTTAGCCAGCAGCCAATCACAGCCGGAGTCAGAGGGCAGGAAGACCGGGTTCAGAGGGCCGGGCGTCTGCTGCAGCTGAAGAAGAAAGAACATTACTCACTTGGACTGGACCCGAGTATTTTTACTCTGCTCCGTCCTGCTTCACCTGGATGGCGATGGGGACCAGTTGTCCCTGGCGGTTCAGGTGCAGAAGACACAGCGGAGCGCACAGATATGTTTGCTTTCCGTTGACCACGTTGGCTGGGACGCCATCCAAAACCTCGTAGTCCAGCAGGTAAATGGTCCCCGCCTGTCAAGAGAGAGCAGCTGTGTTAAAGCGCACAGCCGGCACCAGCCCGGTGTCAGAGAACCAGACGAGCGGCGTGCACACCTCTAGCTCCTGCTCCAGGGAGGAGCCTCCGGACAGGAAGGGGCGGAGCATGTCAGAGGTGACTGACAGGTTAGGAGGCAGGAGGCGGATCTGACGCAGCAGCAGCGGGTTGCAGCCGTTCAGACACTGGTAACCAAAGTACCAGTCCTCCGTCCAGTGAGCCTTCATGAACCCTGAGGGAGAGAGAAGAGAAGTTCATCGAGACATGAAGAGTTCGTCCTCACGAACTCAAGAACTGCTCGTCCGATCCACGTCAGGGTCGAGTGTGAAGTCGACCAGATGCAGCGAAGGAAGAAAACCTAGTTTGTGTTTGGACATAAGAAGAAGACGAAGAAGAAGAAGATGGAGAAGAAGAAGAAGCAGAAGAAGAAGGAGGAACACCCTACCATCATTCTAAAACTGTGGTAAAGAGTCGCCCGGGTGAGCGTGGACGAGGCGCACGCGCTGCGATTTTATAAATGTTGTTGTTGAACTCAGGATGTAAATCTTCTGAGATGTGAAACCAACTCTCACGGTCTCTGCGCTCACGCCGTACGTGTCAGATAGAGAAGAAAGCGTCCCGTCGTGGACCGGAACCATTGTCAGTAAAGTTGCGTTCAGGCCCTGTTTACAGGACGGCGACACACATTCCCCTCTCAGGGTCAGAACGTTAACTGAAGAGAGACGGAAGAGTTTTCTGAGTGTGTTGTTTTGTTTCGTACTGGCGGCGTTGTTCTGGCGTCCGACGTGGGCGAAGAGCGTCTCCAGCTGCGTGAAGCTCGTCCAGGCCTCGGCGCGGCCGGCGAAGCCCCTCAGACAGCGCAGGTCAGCGGGCGGGCTGAGGACAAAGAAAGCAACACCTCAGTCTGTGTCTGGTTCTTGTGTTTGGAGTCAGAACCCAAAGCGTGCCACTTCACCTCTTGTGTGTGAAGCTGAGGTTCGGCCCGAGTTCAGACAAACCGCTGAGGTCGACGCACTGAGGAGCGCCGCTGACAAACGGACGCCACCTGGAACAAGATGGCGTTATTGCGTCATGTGTGACCACTGAGCGTTCTCTCCGGCTTTAGGGGACGTTCTGTTTCACCTGAAGAGCTTCTGTTGGTGCTGCACCTGATCGAGACGCTGCTGCTTCAGCTTCTCCTCCGTCTCGTCCTTCAGCAAACACACTGTGGAGCAAACGTCGTGAAAACAACCATAAATACGATAACGTCAGTGATCGGAATAACGACTTCTCTATATGTAATGTTCAGAACGAGCTACAAAGTGAAAGAAGCTCCCAAACTTCAGAAGACGGATCAGAACACACAGGTTTATGGAACTGTTATGGACCAAAAAAGGGCATGTATGTGACGCTGGGGGGAGGGGCGTACGAGGAGAAGTGAGGGCCAGAGGCTAGCTGTCACTCAAGAGGCCACGCCCCTAATTATTCATCAACTTTAACCTCCAATCAAATAAAAACTAGCCTAACGCTAACCTGCCCCTTGTGGACACTCAGAACTGACATTTTTGGAGCTTCCTGATTGGAGCAGGCAGTGGTTGTGGGCGGGGCTTGTTTTTTACATTTACGTACACGTCCCGCTCCGCAGCTCCACATCGCCCTCTGCTGGTCGCAGCCACCGGTCACACAGGAACACCTGGACCTCCGGATCTCCCTCTGGTCCAGCCCCCGTCCCATCCTCGGCCCGTCCGCCCGCCGGCCCGCGGACCTCCACCCGGCTGCAGCGCCAGTCCAGGTCAGGGAATCCGCTCCGAGCCTCCAGCCGAAGCCGGACCAGCAGCAGGCGACCGAGCGGAGCGTTCGTCCGGACTCGAACCGGACACAACTGTGAGGACGGGAGGAAGAGGTCAGGTCTGTGAAGGTCACAGAGGTCGTCCGGCGCCGAGGAGAACAGCGGTTTACGGTGATACTCACCGAGCCGGGCAGCAGGAGGAGATGGTCGTCCACGCTGATGGGCGGAGTCTCCCCCTGAGAGCCAATCAGGCTGAGCCACAGGCGGCTGAAGGTGCCACAGGTGGGACCAGGTGAGGTGTGGACCGTCACCTCGAACTCCAGACGGGACGCCATCGTGTCGGGCGGAGAGGAAACTGGAGGATCAGAAACGCTCCGTCAGCACCTTTGAGACTAATAATAAATAAAGGTGGAAATAATAATAAAAATAATAACTTGGTAAACATAAAGTTAGAAATGAAAATAAATAATAAATAAATGTTGAAATCTACAAACTGAACACTAAAGAATGATTTTCATGTTTTTCTTCACACACAAACTTTTGCACCTGTGTTTAAAAATAGATTTATGTTTTTCATGTGAAGCGTCCGTTGAGTTTGTGAACCACAACATTTGTTTCCTCGGGACATTTGACTTGGAAATGAGCCACAGCGGCGAGGGCGAGGGCGAGGGCGAGGGCGAGGGTGTGGGCGAGGGCGAGGGTGTGGGCGAGGGTGCGGGCGAGGGCGAGGGTGATGGCGTGGGCGGCCATGACACCTCTCCTCTGAAAGGTCACTTCCTCCTTTTCTCTAATTTACTGTCGTTAGAACTCAAAACATCATTTTAATATTGAATTTAATCAACGTTCATCAAAGCTACGTGGAAATATAACAAGAGAGACAGGTGAGAGACAGACAGGTGAGAGACAGGTGAGAGACAGACAGGTGAGCGACAGACAGGTGAGCGACAGACAGGTGAGCGACAGACAGGTGAGAGACAGACAGGTGAGAGACAGGTGAGAGACAGGTGAGAGACAGGTGAGAGACAGAGAGGTGAGGGACAGGTGAGAGACAGACAGGTGAGCGACAGGTGAGGGACAGACAGGTGAGAGACAGGTGAGGGACAGACAGGTGAGAGACAGACAGGTGAGAGACAGACAGGTGAGAAAAAGACAGTTGAGCAACAGGTGAGAGACAGGTGAGAGACAGACAGGTGAGCGACAGGTGAGTGAGAGACAGACAGTTGAGAGATAGGTGAGAGACAGACAGGTGAGAGGCAGGTGAGCGACAGGTGAGAGACAGACAGGTGAGAGACAGACAGTTGAGAGACAGGTGAGAGACAGGTGAGAGACAGACAGGTGAGAGACAGGTGAGAGACAGACAGGTGAGAGACAGACAGGTGAGAGACAGGTGAAAGACAAGTGAGAGACAGACACGTGAGAGACAAGTGAGAGACAGACAGGTGAGAGACAGACAGTTGAGAGACAGGTGAGAGGCAGGTGAGCGACAGGTGAGAGACAGACAGGTGAGAGACAGGTGAAAGACAGGTGAGCGACAGGTGAGAGACAGGTGAGCGACAGACAGGGAGAGACAGGTGAGGGACAGACAGGTGAGAGACAGACAGGTGAGCGACAGACAGGTGAGCGACAGGTGAGCGACAGACAGGTGAGAGACAGGTGAGAGACAGGTGAGCGACAGACAGGTGAGAGACAGGTGAGCGACAGACAGGTGAGAGACAGGTGAGAGACAGGTGAGAGACAGGTGAGAGACAGACAGGTGAGCGACAGGTGAGCGGCAGGTGAGAGACAGCTGAGCGGCAGGTGAGGGACAGGTGAGAAACAGGTGAGCGACAGGTGAGACACAGACAGGTGAGACACAGGTGAGAGACAGGTGAGAGACAGACAGGTGAGGGACAGGTGAGAGACAGGTGAGAGACAGACAGGTGAGAGACAGACAGGTGAGAGACAGACAGGTGAGCGACAGGTGAGAGAATGACAGACAGGTGAGCGACAGGTGAGAGAATAACAGACAGGTGAGCGGCAGGTGAGAGACTGGTGAGCGACAGGTGAGAGAATGACAGACAGGTGAGAGACAGACAGGTGAGCGACAGGTGAGAGAATGACAGACAGGTGAGCGACAGGTGAGAGAATGACAGACAGGTGAGCGGCAGGTGAGAGACAGGTGAGCGATAGGTGAGAGAATGACAGACAGGTGAGAGACAGACAGGTGAGAGACAAGTGAGAAACAGGTGAGAGAATGACAGACAGGTGAGAGACAGACAGGTGAGCGACAGGTGAGCTGCCGGTGAGAGACAGGTGAGAGAATGACAGACAGGTGAGCGATAGGTGAGAGAATGACAGACAGGTGAGAGACAGGTAAGCGACAGGTGAGAGACAGGTGAGCGACAGGTGAGAGACAGACAGACAGGTGAGTGACAGACAGGTGAGCTTACCTGCAGAGCGGCTCCGGTCCGTGCGCTGAATCAACCTGTACTGAACTCTGCATCTGTAGTTTTGAGGCCCCGCCCCCTCATGCACAGGTGCAACAGGTGAGTTTTCAGGCCCCGCCCCCTCATGCACAGGTGCAACAGGTGAGTTTTCAGGCCCAGCCTCCGCCTTGGTTCATGTCTGTCTAACAATAAATTCTGATGCGGAACCAGCAGAGGGCAGCAGGTTCCATAGTGTAGCGGTTATCACGTCTGCTTTACACGCAGAAGGTCCTGGGTTCGAGCCCCAGTGGAACCATCGTTTTTTACTGAAGCATCAGCAACTTTTCCATGAGGAAGAGAAAACGGCTGCACGCGGCCGCAGAGAAAGCGGTGGACCTTATTTTGACCCTCCTCCGGGAGGAGAACCTTTAATTTGCACCTGAAGTTGCAAACCTGTGAACCTCTCTGGTGTCATCACCACGACAAAGACAGACGTCCTGTGGGAGCAGAGCCACCGGAAACACACTGCTGCTGGTGAGTGTTGATTTTTTTTATTGTTAAGTGCAAAATGACGGAAGCCCAAACGGTCATGCATAGAAACATGTTATTCCACCGGTTTCCCGGGATACCGGGGTAATGGATTACCTGTTGAACACTTCCCACATCATGAACAACACTTTCAGTCATTTCATGCTAAGAACTAAATCTGTAATCTGTATTTCCGTCATTCAACATTATCTCGTTGTCATGGAAACAGAGCAAATAAAATGTATGTAATGTGTGACCCTTTAGGGCTTCCGTAATAAATCCAAATCAGCATTTTCAAATGCGATTACAAAAGTTGTTGCTTTCAGAACTGAGCGCAGGATTTTCTTACATTCAAACCGAATAAAAACAGAACAAGAACAGAAAGGAAATAAAAACACATTTTATTATTGAGAATCAGTCAAAAGTCAAAGTGTCATACAGTAATAGGGCTTACTGTGGTTTCATAAGTGTGAATAAAAAGGCTAAAAATAGATGCAAAACCAGCACAAAAAGATGCAAAATGACTAAAAACAGATGCAAAACCACCACAAAAAGATGCAAAATGACTAAGAATAGATGCAAAAACACCACAAAAAGATGCAAAAATGACTAAAAATAGATGCAAAACTACCACAAAAAGATGCAAAATGACTAAAAATAGATGCAAAACCAGCACAAAAAGATGCAAAATGACTAAAAATAAAATAAAGTGGAGATGCCGGGGATTGAACCCGGGGCCTCATACATGCGAAGCATGCGCTCTACCACTGAGCTACATCCCCACACGGTGCGTTGAGAGCGCCGAGGGTGCGTATTTATAAGCACGTTAGGGGGCGAGGGTGGGACTACATTTGTATGTTTACGGCTTTATGTTGTTCCTGAACAATAGCTCTCGTTACTTATTTGGTTGAACGTGAAATGAACGCACTGTATTTCCTGATGAACGTTACTGTGAACTGTGTAAACAGACGTAGCATCTCCGTCAGCTCCGTTCTCTAACTTGACCCGATCATATTCTCCTCTGGGAGCCGCCATCTTGTCAGACTTTGACTCATCCTCATTTCCTCTGACCAAAAAAGGGCATGTATGTGACGTTGGGGGGAGGGGCACACATGTCCAAGGTATTTTGTTTTATTTATGACACTTGTCACTTGCATTAATTATTATTGTTAAATGACGTCCATAACCTTTTAGCTGAGGCTGTACAGACTTCAGAAACATGAAGCGTTTGAAGAAACAACGTCACAATAAGCAAAAATACCAACGCAGACACCGAAGGATCGTTTCTACTGCAGAGTTCAAAGGGTTCATGTTTTCCTGGGTCTTGTTACGTTGCTCCTCTGTGGGCGCGTGTGTCCTCAGGACCTTTCGTCTTCCAGCTGCAACAGAGCGACAGAGGAACCAAAATACCCAAACATGAACCCGAAGGCGGGGTAGAGAGGTCCAGTGACTGTGGTGTTGAAGGTGTGGAGGTGCACCGGCGTGTCGGAGGAGACTCTGTAGAAGGACACGGTGCCGGCAGGACTGTCCACGTACACCGCTACTCTGTTGGAGACGGAGGACGGGTCGGTGTGGACCGCGGTTCTTCTGTCGTCGTGCCAGGCGAAGTAACGCTTGTCGGAGCAGAACAGAGTCCAGGACTTGTGGTTCCCTCCGAGCCTGCAGCCGCCACCCTGCCCCCTCCGTCTAATTCCTCCGTACGCCACTCCCAGATGCACCGCCCCCTTCCTCTCCACCTCCCAGTAACAGCGACCGGTGAACGCGTTTTTACACAGCAGCTGAATCCAGCAGTCGAATCTCTCCGGACGATCGGCGCACTTGTGCTCCGTGGTCACGACCGTCACTTTCCGGTGGTCTTTGGACAGTTGGAGCTTTCTGTGCGCCGTGTTTCGGTCCAGCATCACGTCACAGGCGTCTACAGAGGACGACACAACAGCATTTATTAGGAATGTTTTAAACAGTCTAACCTTTATTTTACCACAAAAAGATGCAAAATGACTAAAAATAGATGCAAAACCACCACAAAAAGATGCAAAATGACTAAAAATAGATGCAAAATTAGCACAAACAGATGCAAAATGACTAAAAATAGATGCAAAACCAGCACAAAAAGATGCAAAATGACTAGAAATAGATGCAAAACCACCACAAAAAGATGCAAAATGACTAAAAATAGATGCAAAACCACCACAAAAAGATGCAAAATGACTAAAAAATAGATGCAAAACACCACAAAAAGATGCAAAATGACTAAAAATAGATGCAAAACCAGCATAAAAAGATGCAAAATGACAAAAAATAGATGCATAACCAAGTAAAATTGGGCAACTTCATGGCAAATATTCTGAAGCTTCATTATATCAACGTGCAGCTTTGGTTTTGATGCATCAGATAAAAAGAAACTTACACTTCCTCAGACCTGGTTTCAACCTCTGGACTCCACCGTGGTCCACCCTGTGAGGGGACGGGAGAAAAGCCGCGTCATTGGGACTAAACTACTCTCGCTGAAGAGGAGTTGGAGTCATTCTGTGTTCACTCACGGCAGATTGCCTGGACCTCACGGTGCGTCAGTCCTACCTGAGAGTCTCCAGTCTCCAGTGTGGATCCTTGAGTCCAGCCGACAGAAGCTTCTCTCCGGAGTCTCCTGGATGGTTGTAGCTCAGGTCCAGTTCTCTCAGATGGGACGGGTTGGAGCTCAGAGCCGAGACCAGAGACGCACAGCCTTCCTCTGAGACCAGACAGCCTGAGAGACTACACACACACACACACACACACACACACACACACACACACACACACACACACACACACACACACACACACACACACACACACACACACACACACACACACACATGGGTTTAAGAACTGTAGTTTGTGACAAAATGTTGAAGGTTACCGTCTGAAACCTCTGAGTTTGTGAACAGATAGTGTTCTGTGAGTACATTGGGTTTTGAATGGTGATGTCTGGGGAGCGTACCTTTCTGATGTTCCCCCCTTTTCCCAGAAAGGGTCTTATGTTCCCATCTTATGTCAGTGCTGAATCCCCTGGCGATGCAGACCCTGACACGACCCCCTAACCCTGCCCTTAACCGTAACCTCTAACTCTAACAAAGGCTCATGCCACCTGGGAACGTAGGAGCCTTTTTGATGTGTAGAGCGGTTTGAAGAGTCCTGACCTGAGCGTTTCCAGTCTGCAGTGTAAACTCTCCAGTCCTGTGGAAATCAGAGTCACTCCTGAGTCCCGCAGGTCGTTGTTACTGAGGTCCAACTCTTTCAGAGTAGAGACGTGGGAGCTGAGGGTGGATGAGAACGCCGCACAGCTTTTTTCTGTAATACTCGTTTGATTCAACCTAAAAAAAAATACAGTTCAGATTTTTCACTGCTACGAAAAGTTATGCACAGAAATTTGTACGAAAAAATACGCTGACGGACGCGGGACCGGACCAGAAGTCAAGAGACGCCCAAACAGACGTGCAACAATGCTCAAAAACAACATTAGGGCAAAACACTTGGTTAGGATTAGAGAAAAACGTAAAGAGCCGCAAGTCGACCACGAAAAATCGTCAAATGGGAAGTGCAACGTTATGAGACCGACTTTAGCCAACAAAAGGTGACGGTTAGGCATGAAAAACTCTTGGTTTAGCACAGATGGGAATTGAACCTCGCTCCCCGGCTTAAAGTCCTGTGTTTTAGGACCCACTCACCAGCCCAACCTGTGTCCTTACGCGGCGGCTCGCTGTCTTATACTACGTCACATTGTTTCACTACGGGTAATACGCTTGAATTACTGCGCGTGACTTTACGTTTTACGGAAACTGCATGAGAACAATCTGGCACGGAACATTTTTCCAGGTTGAGGCGAAGGCGAGGTCATCATTCATATTTGGAATAACAGCTGGGGGGGGGGGGGCATGATTGGCACCCCTTTTATGATCCCCAGTGTGGAATTGTTTTTGGATGTCCGTGAGAGTCTTAAACAACCGCCATGTTGAAACAAAAGAAGGCTCAAAATGAGAAGGGCACTGGACCCTTTCAGGAGGTCATGCGGTCTGTGATGATGTAAACTCATGTGAATACTTGAATCTAACCTGAGAGTCTTCAGCCTACAGTGTGAACACTCCAGTCCAGCAAAGAGCATCCTCACTCCTGAGTCCTGCAGGTCGTTGCCCCCCAGGTCCAGCTCTCTCAGACTGGAGGAGTGGGAGCTGAGGACTGAGGCCAGAGCTTCACAGCTTCTCCCTGACAGATTACAGATGCTCAGCCTGGCTCAATAAAGAGGAATACAACAACACATTAATTAAGTCTGATAACATTTCATTGTTTTTAAAGACAAAGGGCCCAAAGATTTAGCTTAGGGGCGAACAGTGGCTGAAGGTCCTTGAGGCAGCGGCCGCAGGTTCGACCCCGACCTGCGGCCCTTTGCTGCATGTCAGAAACTGGTATACAACAAATTCTCAAGCTTGAATCCTCGTTATAACCTGGAAAAATAACCTTAACACTGAGCTGCGACCAAATCAGCATCGACTTTTTAACTGAATCACTGCACCTCTGTAGAGATAAACTAGATCTTACCTGAGAGTTTCCAGTTTCCAGTGAGGACTCTCCAGTTCAGGACAGAGCAGCATCAATCCTGAATCCTGCAAGTTGTTGTTACTAAGGTCCAGCTCTTTCAGAGCAGAGGACTCAGAGCTGAGGACAGCAGCGATGCCCCGGCAGCCATCTTCTGTGAGGCCCGTTTGATATAACCTGATGAAATTAGGAGAAATGTTTTCTATCTTTGGAAACCAAGCCTCAAATCACCACCTAAGCTGCAAAGTTGATTTACTGTTGTTCGGTCAACAAAGCGGAACTTGTCTTGTAAAATTTGCAAAGTCTTCCTTAGCTCGTTTTTCCGCTGACCGTGGAAAATCCATGAAGTGATTTTGCTGCAGTATTTTTCGTATTCTTAGGGCGCACTCACACTGTACTTCTGTCCCGGGCCAAAACCGTTTTTTCAGCTAAAGCCTAGTACATTTAAGCAGCGTGAGTGCACCCGCTCCGCGCACAACTGCGGACAGCAGCCGTCCACGGCCCGCTTGAAAGAGGTGGGCTTTAGCGGAGCCGTTTGCACATGTACGAGCACGAGCGCGCGCATGTGTACGAGCACGAGCACGAGCCCTACGGCGGTAGCACTATGTGCGCCTGTTCGGACATGTAAATAGAAGGAGGGACCATGCGCGGACATTTCAAACAATGGCGGTGAAAGGTTCACGTTGGTGTGATGCGGAGGTGGAGTGTTTACTGCAGATGTGGTCGATGAAAAGATTCAAAAACAGTCGACAAGACGCACAAAAACTCCGAGGTCTACGGAAAGATCTGGAAACAAAGCCACGCATCGCCATGACGTCATCAATGCGTGTGACGTGTTACGGCGTGATGACGTATAGGCAGCAAGAAGCATTCTCCGAGGCCCAGGTGGTGTGAGTACAAACGGGCCTGGGGCGCGGGGGGAGAGGGAGGGGGGACAAGTACCCTAAAGTCTGGGTCGCGGTGCGGAAGGACAGTGTGAGTACGCCCTTAAATGCTGGTGTGACAAGACCAAGAATAGCATGCATGGCCTTATCTCACCTTAGACTTTCCAGTTTACAGTGTGGACTCTGCAGTCCAGCACACAACATCTTCACTCCTGAGTCCTTCAGTTACCCAGGTCCAGCTCTCTCAGACTACAGGACTGGCAGCTGAGAACTGAGGCCAGAGCTTCACAGATTCTCTCTGACAGCTTACAGAAATTCAACCTGGACAAACAGAAATGAGCAAACAGTGACTGGCGTCTGTTTGTATTTAAACAATATTGAATCAATATATTTGTGCACTTACAGAGATTTATTGGAGGCTTTGATCACTGGCAGCAGCCTCAGAAGAGCCTCCTCTGAAGCAGAGTACTTCTTCAGCTCAAACACGTCCAGATCTTTTCCTGATGTCAGTAAGATGAAGACCAGAGCTGACCACTGAGCAGGAGACAGTTCATCTGTGGAGAGACGTCCTGAACTCAGGGACTGTTGGATCTCCTTCACCAGAGAACGATCCTCCAGTTCATTCAGACAGTGGAAAAGATTGATGCTTCTCTCTGGACAGGGAATCTCTCTAATACTCTTCTTGATGTAGTTTACTGTTTCCTGATTGATAGGTGAGCAGCATCCTTTCTGAGTGAACAGGCCTCGTAGGAGATCCTGATTGGTCTGCAGGGAAAGGCCAACGAAAAAGCGGAGGAACAAGTCCAGGTGTCCATTTGGAGTTTGTAAGGCCTCGTCCACAGCACTCTGGTAAAAGCGCTTTGCTGCAGATTTTTTTGCTGCTGGTGTAGACATCTGGTAGGTTGAGTGCTCCTCTGTCAGGAGATCAACCCCAGAGTTGGTGAACGTCAGATGGACATGAAGAGCAGCCAGAAACTCCTGAACACTCAGATGGATGAAGCAGAACACCTTGTCCTGGTACAGTGCTCTCTCCTCTTTAAAGACCTATGTGAACACTCCTGAGTACACTGAGGCTGCTCTGATATCGATGCCACACTCTCTCAGGTCTGACTCATAGAAGATCAGGTTTCCTTTCTGCAGCTGCTCAAAAGCCAGTTTCCCCAGAGACTCGATCATCTTCCTGCTCTCTGGACTCCAGTGTGGATCCGTCTCAGCTCCTCCATCATACTTGACCTTCTTCCGTTTGGTCTGAACCACCAGGAAGTGGATGTACATCTCAGTCAGGGTCTTGGGCAGCTCTGCTCCCTCTCTGGTTCTCGTCACTTCCTCCAGAACTGTAGCAGTGATCCAGCAGAAGACTGGGATGTGGCACATGATGTGGAGGCTTCGTGAAGTCTTGATGTGGGAGATGATTCTGCCGGCCTGCTCCTCATCTCTGAATCTCTTCCTGAAGTACTCGTCCTTCTGTGGGTCAGTGAACCCTCGGACCTCTGTCACCATGTCAACACACTAAGGAGGGATCTGATTGGCTGCTGCAGGTCGTGTGGTGATCCAGAGGCGAGCAGAGGGAAGCAGTTTCCCCCTGATGAGGTTTGTCAGCAGCACATCCACTGAGGTGGACTCTGTAACATCAGTCAGGACCTCAGTGTTGTGGAAGTCCAGAGGAAGTCGACACTCGTCCAGACCGTCAAAGATGAACACGACCTGGAACTCTTCAAACCTGCAGATTCCTGCTTCTTTGGTTTCACTAAAGAAGTGATGAACAAGTTCCACCAAGCTGAACTTTCTCTGCTTCAGCACATTCAGCTCTCTGAAAGTGAATGGAAATGTGAAGTGTACGTCCTGGTTGGCTTTGCCTTCAGCCCAGTCCAGAGTGAACTTCTGTGTTAGGACTGTTTTCCCAATGCCAGCCACTCCCTTCGTCATCACTGCTCTGATTGGTTCCTCTCTTCCAGGTGAGGCTTTAAAGATGTCTCCACACCTGATTGTTGTTTCTGGTCTGTCGTGTTTCCTGGATGCTGTTTCAATCTGTCTGACCTCATGTTCATCATTGATTTCTGCAGACCCTCCCTCTGTGATGAAGAGGTCTGTGTAGATTTGATTCAAAAGCATTGGGTTTCCTGCTTTAGCGATCCCTTCAAACAAACACTCAAACTTCCCTCGTAGATTAGATTTGAGTTTGTGCTGGCAAACGCTAAGAGTTTCTGAAAGGATATACAACAAATATGGAATTACAATGAATATAAAAGACTAAAGTCCTACAAGTGGAGTCATGCTGAGATCGAAAAGTAGCTGGTTGTACAGTATGCCACTCCTGTTTACTGTCATTTGACAGTTCTTTAATAGTTTGCAATTCTTGTTTTAGTGTGCTGTGCAAATTCTTTCATGGTATGCTACTCTTGTTTAGTGTCATAAGCCAATTCTGTCATAGTTATCACTCTTGTTTAGTGACATAAGCCACTTCTTTCATGGTTATCACTCTTGTTTAGTGACATAAGCCACTTCTTTCATGGTTACCACTCTTGTTTAGTGACATAAGCCACTTCTTTCATGGTTATCACTCTTGTTTAGTGACATAAGCCACTTCTTTCATGGTATGCCACTCTTGTTTAGTGACATAAGCCACTTCTTTCATGGTATGCCACTCTTGTTTAGTGACATAAGCCACTTCTTTCATGGTTATCACTCTTGTTTAGTGACATAAGCCACTTCTTTCATGGTATGCCACTCTTGTTTAGTGTCATAAGCCACTTCTTTCATGGTATGCCACTCTTGTTTAGTGACATAAGCCACTTCTTTCATGGTATGCCACTCTTGTTTAGTGACATAAGCCACTTCTTTCATGGTTATCACTCTTGTTTAGTGTCATAAGCCACTTCTTTCATGGTTATCACTCTTGTTTAGTGACATGAGCCAATTCTTTCATGGTATGCCACTCTTGTTTAGTGACATAAGCCACTTCTTTCATGGTTATCACTCTTGTTTAGTGTCATAAGCCACTTCTTTCATGGTTATCACTCTTGTTTAGTGACATAAGCCACTTCTTTCATGGTTATCACTCTTGTTTAGTGACATAAGCCACTTATTTCATGGTTATCACTCTTGTTTAGTGACATAAGCCACTTCTTTCATGGTTATCACTCTTGTTTAGTGACATAAGCCACTTCTTTCATGGTTACCACTCTTGTTTAGTGTCATAAGCCACTTCTTTCATGGTTATCACTCTTGTTTAGTGACATAAGCCACTTCTTTCATGGTTATCACTCTTGTTTAGTGTCATAAGCCACTTCTTTCATGGTTATCACTCTTGTTTAGTGACATAAGCCACTTCTTTCATGGTTATCACTCTTGTTTAGTGTCATAAGCCACTTCTTTCATGGTTACCACTCTTGTTTGGTGACATAAGCCACTTCTTTCATGGTATGCCACTCTTGTTTAGTGACATAAGCCACTTCTTTCATGGTATTCCACTCTTGTTTAGTGTCATAAGCCACTTCTTTCATGGTTATCACTCTTGTTTAGTGTCATAAGCCACTTCTTTCATGGTTATCACTCTTGTTTAGTGTCATAAGCCACTTCTTTCATGGTTATCACTCTTGTTTAGTGACATAAGCCACTTCTTTCATGGTATGCCACTCTTGTTTAGTGACATAAGCCACTTCTTTCATGGTTATCACTCTTGTTTAGTGTCATAAGCCACTTCTTTCATGGTTATCACTCTTGTTTAGTGTCATAAGCCACTTCTTACATGGTTATCACTCTTGTTTAGTGACATAAGCCACTTCTTTCATGGTTACCACTCTTGTTTGGTGACATAAGCCACTTCTTTCATGGTTATCACTCTTGTTTAGTGACATAAGCCACTTCTTTCATGGTTATCACTCTTGTTTAGTGTCATAAGCCACTTCTTTCATAGTTACCACTCTTGTTTGGTGACATAAGCCACTTCTTTCATGGTTATCACTCTTGTTTAGTGACATAAGCCACTTCTTTCATGGTTATCACTCTTGTTTAGTGACATAAGCCACTTCTTTCATGGTTATCACTCTTGTTTAGTGACATAAGCCACTTCTTTCATGGTACACACTCTTGTTTAGTGACATAAGCCACTTCTTTCATGGTTATCACTCTTGTTTAGTGACATAAGCCACTTCTTTCATGGTTATCACTCTTGTTTAGTGACATAAGCCACTTCTTTCATGGTTATCACTCTTGTTTTCATAGCATGGAACACTAAAATAGGAGTGGCATTTTATCGTAACTGTTTTTTTTAACGTTAGAAGTGTCTTAATTGTATATTTGTGATGTAAATGTGTCTCTCTTTCCACTTCCCATAATGTTAAAGCTGTTAAACTTCTCTTACTGCTTTGCAGACAGTCAGCCAGCTCCTCCTGTTTCATTCTCCTCAGGAAGTTCACTGCAATCTTCAGAAACGCCTCCCTGGTGCTCCTCCCCTGCTCTTCATCCTTACTGCCCAAAACCTCATCATCCTCCCTCTGCCTGGATAAGCGTTCTGGGTAATCTGGTCTCAGGACCCTCTGCAACTTCTTCAGCTCGTTCTTAACAAAACTGACAATGTTCTCCTCAAGCAGCTGAAACAAAGAACATTAATTAATTATCGTTAATACTAAAAATATGAAACATATTGCCAAACCCTACATGGACTGACACTGGGTCTAACACATCCATCATAGAGACTGTTGTGAGCATAATGTTTCGTTTGTATTACATTTGTTTTGTGTGTTGTACGTTCACAAACCATAAATATGGAGTCCAGATCTGTTTGATGCTGAGCAGAATGACCAAGGGAAACCTCCGACGTCACCGGATCGACTCTGCAGGGAAAACATGACTCAACATCGACTAACTGCACAAAACAAACAGGACCAAACAAAAAATCTCATCATCGTTATAATCTTACGATAAATCTTTACCGTTTATCAACAGGGTGGTGTCCATCTTTGAAATCAACATGCTGACTCATCGACCAGTCACTCTTCATGGACCAACAGCTGGGAACAGGAGAGTTCGGTCTGATGGAAACACGGATTGGAAAGAACATGAAATCAAAAGCCAACACCACTGCTCTGATGATCATTTACTGTATAAACACTCAGATAAAAGGTCAGTGGGCATCATATAAGATGCGCCAGGTTTTGTCCGCGGTGTTGTGAAAATAACGTCGTATAAGGAGCAACAACGTCTGCGTAGGCAGGACGGGACTTTAACGCAGGAGACCGCCGTTTGTATCTCCTGTGAAACCAAAAGCCAACATTGACTTTTTAAACGTACGTGTCTGAGTCAACTTACTTATGTCAGGAAAGTACTAAAATCATGCGTAAGTTACGTCACAAATGCACTTAATCATCATCAAAACTCGTCTTTTTCAAATCTCATCATCGTTATAATCTTACATTAAATCTTTACCGTTTATCAACAGAGTGGTGTCCATCTTTGAAATTAAGAGGTTGACCCATCGACCGCTCACTCTTCATGGACAAACAGCTGGGTCCAGGTCCAGGTCTGGGTCCGGATCCAGGTCCAGGTCCAGGTCTGGGTCCGGATCCAGGTTCAGGTCCAGGTCTGGGTCTGGGTCCGGATCCAGGTCCAGGTCTGGGTCTGAGCTGCTGTATCCTTTTAGAACAAGAAGAACATTGGAAATGGAAGTTCCAGTTTTAGTCATCCAGCCTCTGGTTCCTCATTTTAAAGGGGGTCTGTTATACATGAATATATATATACAGTATATAAATACATCTATATATATATATATATTTATATATATATATATATAGATGTATCTACTGTCAAAAATGACAACAAAGACACAAAATGATTGAAAATAGATGTAAAACCACCACAAAAAGATGCAAAATGACTAAAAATAGATTTATTTCTGCTTTCAGTCATAAAACAAAGTGCTGGATTTGACAAACCTGCATTTCTAAGAAGAAGAAGAAGAAGAAGAATTCCTTTATTAGACCCGCAAATGGGGAAATTCAATTTTCACACTATTATTGTTTCATGTTACACACACACACACACACACACACACACGCACACGCACATACAATGGAGAGATGTTAGAGCGAGGGGGCTGCCAGTGACCAGCGCCCCGAGCAGTTGGGGGTTCAGTGCCTTGCTCAACAGCACCTCAGCAGTGCCCCGGAGATGAACTGGCACCTCTCCAGCCACCAGTCCACACTCCATTCATGGTCCACACAGGGACTCCAACCAGCAACCCTCCAGTTCCCAGCCCAGTCACCTATGGACTGAGCTGCTGCTGCCATATAATTTTTTATTTTTTACAAGCCTTAAAAGAAGAACGTCCTCTTTTGGAGTACATTTGTATCTTTAAAGAGATAAAGAGGATATTTGTCCTCTGTTAACCCTTTGTTCTCTTTGCACTTTGCATTGTTAGTTGCAGCCTGTTCTTGTCAAACGAGTCAAACGAGTGAAAGCAGCTGCAGAGCGTGGACTTCAGGAAACACCCACACAGTCTCAGCAGGAAGTGACAACGTTGTGCTTTCCTCTCTTTATGTATTTTATTTTGAACAAACTCTCACGTTAAATATCTTGTTCTAAAGGATTTTACCAGATATTTGTAACACTGAAGCCTGTTTGAAGTCTACACACACACACACACACACACACACACACACACACACACACACACACACACACACACACACACACACACACACACACACACACACACACACAGCTTTAGTTTTAGTGACTGCAGATTATTGACTGAACAGAAGTTTACAGTTTGATTTGGATCTGCAGCATTAATGTGTCAGGAGAATATAAAGTATATAATATCAATAATAATAATAATAATAAGTATATAACTGTACCTCTCCATGCTGCTGTTACTGCTGCTGCTGCTGCTGCTGCTGCTGCTGCTGCTGCTGCGTCTGGGCTGAAAGTGAAAGCGAAATGAGAGAAGCAGCTTTATGAGGACTCATAACTCATAACTCATAACTCATAACTCATAACTCATAAGTCATAACTCATGTCTGATCAGGAGCACGAGGCCTTTATGAGTTTTCCATTTTCACTTGAGTTTGAGTGTTTTTCTGTCATTTGGATGTGTTTCTGTTTGAGTTGAGTTTCACTTGTTGTAAACACTTAGTTATGAAGTCTTGGTGCACAGCGACACCTGCTGGAGCTTCACTCTCAGTCTGCTGCAGCTTCAGTCTCAGTCTGCTGCAGCTTCAGTCTCAGTCTGCTGGAGCTTCAGTCTCAGTCTGCTGCAGCTTCAGTCTCAGTCTGCTGCAGCTTCAGTCTCAGTCTGCTGGAGCTTCAGTCTCAGTCTGCTGCAGCTTCAGTCTCAGTCTGCTGCAGCTTCACTCTCAGTCTGCTGCAGCTTCAGTCTCAGTCTGCTGCAGCTTCAGTCTCAGTCTGCTGCAGCTTCAGTCTCAGTCTGCTGCAGCTTCACTCTCAGTCTGCTGCAGCTTTATTTCCATTTCAGATTCATTAGTTTGATTAAACTAAACTGATTAATTTTCAACAGTTCATATACTTCCTCAAGTTTCCCCCACACCTTTAAAGGGCAGCTTACATTTTTATTCTCTTATTTATTTTATTTTATTTCCACTGTTTGTTTTAACTTATTTATTTTATTTTATTTCCACTGTTTTTTTTTAACTTATTTATTTTCTTTTATTTCCACTGTTCTTTTTTATTTATTTATTTTATTTTATTTCCACTGTTTTTTTTAACTTATTTATTTTATTTTATTTCCACTGTTTTTTTTTTACTCATTTAATTTATTTTATTTCCACTGTTTTTTTTATACTTATTTATTTTATTTTATTTACACTGTTTTTTTTAACTTATTTATTTTATTTTATTTCCACTGTTTTTTTTTTACTCATTTAATTTATTTTATTTCCACTGTTTTTTTTATACTTATTTATTTTATTTTATTTACACTGTTTTTTTTAACTTATTTATTTTATTTTATTTACACTGTTTTTCCACATTGTTTAAAATAAAGCCTTACATATTTTTGCTTTATTAAATATGAACTGCGCACTTTATTTTATTTCTATTTTCTCTTTTGTTTTGTTTGAACTTTATTTTATTTCTATTTTCTCTTTTGTTTTGTTTGAACTTTATTTTATTTCTATTTTCTCTTTTGTTTTGTTTGAACTTTATTTTATTTCTATTTTCTCTTTTGTTTTGTTTGAACTTTATTTTATTTCTATTTTCTCTTTTGTTTTGTTTGAACTTTATTTTATTTCTATTTTCTCTTTTGTTTTGTTTGAACTTTATTTTATTTCTATTTTCTCTTTTGTTTTGTTTGAACTTTATTTTATTTCTATTTTCTCTTTTGTTTTGTTTGAACTTTATTTTATTTCTATTTTCTCTTTTGTTTTGTTTGAACTTTATTTTATTTCTATTTTCTCTTTTGTTTTGTTTGAACTTTATTGTGAAATGTTTTGAATAAAGTTTTGGAAAAAAACAAAACAAAAACAAAGAATCCGCCATTTTGAAAGTGACGCGGCGCGGGCGGGAGATGGCGGTGTGGCGCCAAATACTCGCTGTAGAAGAAGAAGAAGAACGGTCGCGTTTA
>NC_139839.1:628175-633175 GCF_963691815.1 Echiichthys vipera
AGATTTTTGAACAGAACAGCTCATCAGTGTCAGTTTAAGACTTTTATGATGAGACACAAATATCCAGTTTCTCAATAACGTGTTTTAATAAAAGACGGATTAAATTCAACATTTCAATAATAAACAAACGTCATTTTGACCTGATTCAAGTTCATGAGATGAAATAAAACGACACATTTCTGCACAGAACCTCCAACAACAAGGATTGTGTTCATTCCTGCAGCTTCTGCAGTGTGTGTGCGTGTGTGTGCGTGTGTGTGTGTGTGAGCGTGTGTGTGTGTGTGTGTCTGTCTGTGTGTGTGTGTGTGCGTGCGTGTGTGTGTGTGCAGCTAAAGGGCAGGCGCTCCGTCTGTCTGGAAACAGAAGCCAGCAGCGTCTCTTCTCTCCCGCTGTTGTTGTTGTTGTTGTTGTTGTTGTTTATGAGCTTGTTGTCGTCACTTTGTCTTTTTTGGACGCTGTTGTCGACAGCAGCGACTCATTTGACACCGACGTGTCCCAGGAGCCCCGGCTGTGCGGCTGCAGAGGACGCCCCTGCAGGTGGAGGACATTTAACCGCCTCTAAAGTCAGTGAACGCATTCATTCATGTTCACACTAAACACTAGTCTCTGACATGCTGGGGGCGTGTCCTCTGGAGCCGCTACAACGTTAGCTTCTTTAGCTGTGGTTCATTCACTATAGATCAGCTAACGTTAGCTTCTTTAGCTGTGGTTCCTTGACTCTAGATCAGCTAACGTTAGCTTCTTTAGCTGTGGTTCCTTGACTCTAGATCAGCTAATGTTAGCTTCTTTAGCTGTGGTTCCTTGACTCTAGATCAGCTAACGTTAGCTTCTTTAGCTGTGGTTCCTTGACTCTAGATCAGCTAACGTTAGCTTCTTTAGCTGTGGTTCCTTGACTCTAGATCAGCTAACGTTAGCTTCTTTAGCTGTGGTTCCTTGACTCTAGATCAGCTAACGTTAGCTTCTTTAGCTGTGGTTCCTTGACTCTAGATCAGCTAACGTTAGCTTCTTTAGCTGTGGTTCCTTGACTCTAGATCAGCTAACGTTAGCTCCTTTAGCTGTGGTTCCTTGACTCTAGCTGAGCTAACGTTAGCTTCTCTAGCTGCTTGATTCTGACTCGTTAAAGAGAATAATCAAACCGCAGCTGTTCTTTTAACCTCGTGTGTGTTTTAACCTCCAGCTTCACAAAAGGTTCTGCGTTGTCGTTGCTTTGTTTCGCCTCCGGAGGTGCGTTGCATTGTGGGAATGTCCTGGAGGAGTGTTTGACATCAGTGTATCATGAGAGTGTGTGTGTGTGTGTGTGTGTGTGTGTGATGTGATTGGCTGTGACACGCAGCTGTCGGCCAAAATAGCGAGCCAGCTGAGAGTGGAGTTAAAAAGGAAAGTGGTTTTATTTGGAGCTGGAGCTCAGGAGGTTTTGAACACACCAGGGTTCGTTCAGCCTCAGAGTTCAGGCACGTTCAAGCTCCTTTTACAAGCTTTTGTGGAGAAAATCATAGAAAAGGCAAAAAAAACAACTCCTCAGTGAGCGAATAAGACGGGTCAACTTCACTACTGAAGGGCTGAAAGAGAAAGGGGACCTCTCACTACAGACGCTGACATCACTCTCACCTGTTTCTATCATGGAGGAAGTGCCCAACAATCTCAGCACAACAAGAGCAAAGAGAGACAAACAAAAACTGACACTCCAGCACAGAAAGAAGCTCACAACAGAATCTGTCGGACAGAGATCTGACCCCCCCAGGGAAGGAGGTCTTAGCCAAGGGCCTGAACTCTGCCACGACACCAACAGAGGTCGAAGAGAGAGGTCCCCATAGATGAAGAAAAACAACCTCACTGGAACTGAGGCTGAACAGCTGAGGTTAAAGGTGTCAGCAGCGTGGTCCCAGGCTAAGGTCCCCGTCCAACCTCACCAGAGGAGAGAAAAGCAGTGACAGCATTGAGCAAAGACCACAGCATCACGATCCTTCCAGCAGACGAGGGGAGATGCACAGTTGGTCTCAACACAACTGATGACCAGGCAAAGATCTCTGCACTGGAGAAACACAACCAGAGCATAACACAGGGCCCGACACAGGAGAGCTCCCTCCTCAGGCCTGGACTCTGCTGCCCACTCACATCTCAAGGAGAAAGCCAGGATCAGGATCAGGCCTGGACTCTGCTGCCCACTCACACCTCAAGGAGAAAGCCAGGACCAGGACCAGGACCAGGCCTGGACTCTGCTGCCCACTCACATCTCAAGGAGAAAGCCAGGATCAGGCCTGGACTCTGCTGCCCACTCACATCTCAAGGAGAAAGCCAGGACCAGGACCAGGCCTGGACTCTGCTGCCCACTCACATCTCAAGGAGAAAGCCAGGACCAGGACCAGGCCTGGACTCTGCTGCCCACTCACATCTCAAGGAGAAAGCCCACTCCTTTGATGACAGCAACGTCCACATCCTGGACAGAAAAGTAGAGAAACCATGGCTTACCAGAGGAGGAGGTCTGAGACACCACTTATCTCCAGTTTACTGTGCTGCCCTTTCATCCCTTCATCCAACAATCCAACCTCAAAGAACAACTGTTCACAAACGTCCTCCTGTGACTCCAACCACTGTGGTTGACACTCAATACAGACCTAACCAAGTCCAGACCTACTTCCACCAACCACTGGACCAGGACCAGGACCAGGCTGGGACCAGGACCAGCACTAACAAAGTCCAGACCTACTTCCATCAACGACTGTTACTCTAAAAACGGAGCACAAAGGGTTCCAGTGACATCATCGGCCTTGTGAGAGGTTAAAGACCTGGATCTACACACCAGGTAGTTGGACCAGTCCCAGCCTGGTCCTGGTCATGGTCCTGGTCCTGGTCCTGGTCCTGGTCTTCCTGACAAAGAACCAAGTCCAGTTGCTTTGGACTAAAATGACTTGAAATTAAGAGATTCTTCTCCACGTGTTTAAACTTCAGCCTCCACTCACATTATTATTATTATTATTATAATTTATTATATTTATCGATCATAATAATAATAATAATGATGATGATGATGTTTGTCTTCTTTGATCATTTGTTGTTGTTGTTGTTGTTGTTTACAGTAAACAGGAGCTGTTGACCGTCTCCAATGTTCCTGTGGGAGACTGCCCCCCCTCTCCCCCCCGCACTGCACCCCCCACCATGAAGGTAACACACGCACACACACACACACACACACACAGACAGACACAGGGTTCGTACGGGGGCTCGTTTGACGGCTCACCAGGGTTCGTACGGGGGCTCTTATGACGGCTCACCAGGGTTCGTACGGGGGCTCGTATGGCGGCTCACCAGGGTTTCGTACGGGGGCTCGTATGGCGGCTCACCAGGGTTCGTACGGGGGCTCGAAGTCCTTGAAAATGCTTGAATTTTAATGTTGTGTTTGAAAGGTTTGAAAAGTGCTTGAATTTGACCTTTGAAAAGCTGCAGGAACCACGGAACTGGACCGTGACGGATGCTCCTGGTTTCCATTTCGGTGTTTGTCTGTTTGCACACGGCCCTGCAGCCTCACGCCCTTTTATGGGGACTGTCGGGGACATTTACTCGTGCTCGTTTGGATCATTTAGCACGAGCGTTCAGCTTACGGGGAGACAACATAGTGAATCTGACGCAGACGTGTTTAGAAACATGCTCGTGAGTCGTCTGAACAGATAAGAATCAGGAGTTCCTCCCGCGGACGTTTCTCCGCTCACATGTTTCCGTATTATCACAAACGCTCTGTTTTCTGTTTTTATGTTCAAATCAATCATTAACACGTTCTCTCTCCCTGTTCGTCTCCAGTCGGCTCATTTCTTTGACCTGATGGAAAAGATGGAGGTAAGAGCTGCACCTGGACACTCACCACACTCTCAATGTTAACGTGAACGCTCCCACCGGAGCACCGCCTGTGCATGACTCCGCCGCTGAAAGTAGTCCCGTTCTGAAGGTTTCTGAGGCTCTTGGGGAGACGTTGACTCTGTCTTTGTTCTTCCTGACGCTGCTGCAGCAGGTGCCGGAGGCCGCCGAGACCAAGACGCTCCCCCAGAGACAGAAGGCACGTCCGTGTGTCCGTGTGTCTGTGTGTCCGTGTGTCTGTGTCTGTGTGTCTGTGTGTCCGTCCCTCATGTCCATCCACTCCCTGTCTCCTTGCACAGTTTCCTTTGTTTGTTAATGTTCAAACAAGAAATAAAAACTGGGAGAATAGTTTAGTTTGGGAGCTGAGACATTTGAACTCTGCGCGGTGTTTCTGGCTCTACACCGCCGTCTTCTACCAGAGCACGCTCCCAGAAAACCTCCAAAGAAAGGCGCCCAGACCGGGACCGGGATCGAGAGCTGGTCCAGCTCAGACCCGTTACAGTGAAATTACAGTGTAAAATCCTCCTGCAGGGTCTTTTTCTGCACTTTAATCATCAGTAACCATGGAGACAGTTTTTATTAAGGTAGAAATCCAGAAGAGATGCTAACAGCTGGAGGTGGCTAACAGTGGTTAGCTCGGGGCAGCACGGTGAAGGCATTCAAAGGTCTTTTTTAACCACTAATGCTGCTGAAAATAACAGCAAACCTCTGCAGCAGCATGAGAAGAGTCCCTACACACACACACACACACACACACACACACACACATGAGAAGAGTCCCTACACACACACACACACACACACACACACACACACACACACACACACGAGTCCCTACACACACAACAAAGCGTCATCAGCGTAGTTAGTGAAGCCAGAGTTTATTAAAGAGTGTTTTAAAGACTTACCTACTGGCCCCTGCACCAGCTCCTCTCATAGTAAAGTCCATTACAGTGGAAGGAGCCCATTGCTGCTTTGGTGCGTGTGTGTGTGTGTGTGTGAGTGTATCTGTGTCTGTGTGTGTGTGTGTGTGTGTGTGTAATGCTGTGTTTCTCTCTCAGGACGACTACATCCCTTACCCGAGGATCGAGGAGGTGAGACTGAACTTTAACACTTCAGTGTTTCCTGTCGGAGGAGCGGTGACAGCAAAG
>NC_139839.1:635675-648175 GCF_963691815.1 Echiichthys vipera
TCTACACCGTCCACCGACAGCAGGAGGTCATGTTCCACGTCTGCACCAAGCTGCCCTTCACCGAGGGAGACGCACAGCAGGTACAACCACACACAACACGAGTCAGCACGACGCAGCAGAACACACAACAGGTAAAACAACACACAGCAGGTACAACAACACACAACATGTGTCAGCACGACGCAGCAGAACACACAGCAGGTAAAACAACACACAACAGGTACAACCACACACAACATGAGTCAGCACGACGCAGCAGAACGCACAACAGGTACAACCACACACAACATGAGTCAGCACGACGCAGCAGACCACACAGCAGGTACAACCACACACAGCAGGTACAACCACACACAACATGAGTCAGCACGACGCAGCAGACCACACAGCAGGTACAACCACACACAGCAGGTACAACCACACACAACATGAGTCAGCACGACGCAGCAGAACGCACAGCAGGTACAACAACACACAACATGAGTCAGCACGACGCAGAAGAACACACAGCAGGTACAACCACACACAACAAAACACACAACAGGTAAAACAACACACAGCAGGTACAACCACACACAACACGTCAGCACGACACAGCAAAACACAGAACATGAGTCAGCACGACGTAGCAGAGCACGCAACAGGTAAAACAACACACAACAAAACACCACAACAAAACACACACGGACGCAGCAAAACACACTCTTGTTACATTGACGAGGCGTCACATGGCGTGGCTCCTTATGACGTGTGATACGGCGAGCGTGATACGGCGAGTGTGACAACAACCTTCTCCTTCAGCTCCAGAGGAAACGCCACATAGGAAATGACATCGTGGCGGTGGTGTTCCAGGAGGAGGCCACGCCGTTCGTCCCTGACATGATCGCCTCCAACTTCCTGCACGCCTTCATCGTGGTGCAGGGGGCGGAGCCGGGGGCGGAGCCAGGCTCGGACACCACCTCCTACAAGGTGAGGACACGTTTCAGTCACGCTTCACATCTTTCTGTTCGTGTTTACAAATACAATAAACATGTCAATAACATCATGTTCAGTATTAATGTCCACAGACGTTTTATTTATTTGACTTTTAATCAAAGACATTTTCAAACACAATTGTCCATCCAAACCAGCTAGCTTTAATGCTAATGCTAAAGTATCTGTTGTGATTGACAGGTGTCCGTCACAGCGCGAGAAGACGTGCCTCCGTTCGGCCCGCCCCTCCCGACTCCAGCCGTCTTTAAGAAGGTGAGAGGAAGAGGACGTTTGACTCTGATGTGTGACGTAAAACTCAAACTCACGTGAACCTGCTGCTCTTTGTGTTCAGGGTCCCGAGTTCAGAGAGTTTCTTCTCACCAAACTCATCAACGCAGAGCTGGCGTGCTACAAGAGCGAGCGCTTCGCCGACTGGAGGTAACCGTCCGGCTGCCACGCGGCGTTTCCACTTCAGCGGGATGTTGTTGGTCACTTGGACAGTCGTGGTTGCACCTTGGTAGAGTTAGCTGGTCACTTAAAGTCTAATTCCCGGGTAAAATCCTCCTGCAGGGTCTTTGTCTGCACTTTAATCCTCAGTAACCATGGAGACAGTTTTTATTAAGGTAGAAATCCAGGAGAGATGCTAACAGCCGGACGTGGCTAACAGTGGTTAGCTCGGGGCAGCACGGTGAAGGCATTCAAACACGCTCAAATAAATGTAGTTAGTTGTGGTGTTCCACAGGGCTCCAGTTTAGGTCCTCTGTGTGTGTGTGTGTGTGTGTGTGTGTGTGTGTGTGTGTGTGTGTGTGTGTGTGTGTGTGTGTGTGTGTGTGTGTGTGTGTGTGTGTGTGTGTGTGTGTGTGTGTGTGCGTGCGTGTGTGTGCGTGCGTGTGTGTGTGTGTGTGTGTGTCTGTGTGTGTGTGTTTGTGTGTGTGTGTGTGTGTGTGTGTGTGTAGGAGCGTACCCGGGCCGCCCTGCTGGACAGTCTCCATGATGAGCTGCACAGACGCTCCCAGAGCATGCTGGGATTGACGTCAGGTCTCGAGGAGGAGGGGCGAGCTGAGAACGGACACGCCCACGGAGGTCTGCTGGAGTCCATCAAGGTGTGTGTGTGTGTGTGTGTGTGTGTTATATATTTAATAACGTTCCTTTCTAAGTTACTCAGTACCGATAAAACCACCTTTTTTTTACCCGTCTCTCTCTCCATCAGAGGGCGATGCGAGGGCGGAGCATCTCCATGGAAACCATGTCGCGGGGCGGGGCAGGTCTGCCCACCAGTCTGAGCGGGGGGGGGTCTGGCTCACATCAGCACTGAGGTGAGTATCAGTGCCTCTCATGTAACGTTCCCGAAAACGTCTTTTGGCGATATCAGATTAGAATGTGCTGAGGATCTCATGCCCCGCCCTAAAGACGCGCCGATCAGCCAATCAGAGCGAGATACAGGAAGTGACGAGGAGTTCTGATCCCCGACAGCACGAACGTGTCAGACCGCTGCGTCACATCCACGCCGTCATTCAATTCAACTTTATTAACAGTGACAATTCATGACAAACGTCCCTGAAGAACCGTTAAATGTCCCGTGCACCAGCGGACTCCTAATGTGTTTATTAACAAGGAGCGATTTAAATCATTTATTATAATTAAAGTATTTCTGATTCTGAACCTGCTGCACACACACACACACACACACACACACTCACACACACACACACACACACGCACACACACCTTTCTGTGTTTCAGTGGAACGTGAAATCTCCCGTGAAAAGACGTTCAGGACTTTTCCCTCGTCTGCTGAGCGTCGACAGCCAAACCGAGAAACACAACCACAGGAGGTGTGTTTATATATTTATTATTATTTTAATTTACACAATATTACATTATTATCTTATTTCCATTCTTCGTCATAAGCTAAGCTAACAGTTTCCCTTTGCTTCCAGTCTGTGTGCTAAGCTAGGCTAACAGGTTCCCTCTTTGTGCTAAGCTAGGCTAACAGGTTCCCTCTTTGTGCTAAGCTATGCTAACAGTTTCCCTCTTTGTGCTAAGCTAGGCTAACAGTATCCCTCTTCTTGTATGTTGTGAATGTTTCAGTCTCAGTGAGCAGAGGAGCTTCGACAGCTGCCACCCGACACTGGAGGTGAGGTCAGAGCTGCCGTCCAATCCCTGCTCTCCAGAGGCGGGACAACGGGACAGGTGTGTGTGTGTGTGTGTGTGTGTGTGTGTGTGTGTGGACAAATCAGAACGACAACAAACAATTTCTCAGAGAGTAAAAGTCAGAAAAGCGCTCCATATAAAATAAAATTAAAATAACTTGACCTTCGGGGACACACACACACACACACACACACACACACTGATATACATATATGTATATATGTGTGTGTATATCTCCCTCTCTATCTATATATATATACATAAGTAGCAGCTTTTCCGTTCCTCCAACCCATGAACAGAAAGCCACTCCTCTGGTGGCTGATATACACGAGGATGACGCGTGCGTGGGTGCAATCAAACCCTTTCAAACCTTTGTCCACTGTTGCTCGAACCTCATTTACGTCTTATTTCCATAAACAAACTCAAACTCCGTCACTGCTCGTCACGTCATGCTCAGGCTCACGCAAATAACCCCTGCGCCTGTGGTGCCTCAGCCACTTCCTGTACTCTGGGAAGTGACCCCACCAAAGTAGAACTCAAACGTCAAAATAAAACCCTAAAGATGCTCCTACGACATATTTACAGAGTAGGTTATAACATGAAAAATAACACAGAGAATGGATGGGCTGTGGTGAAGCTGTGATATGGAAATTTCATAATGATACTTTTACTGAGAGTATTGTGGACCCCGCCTCACGCCCGATGTCAGCTGGGATCGGCTCCAGCATCTCCGCGACCCCGACCCCGGGATAAGCGGTTGAAGATGAATGAATGAATTGTTTAACATCAGTGGTCCCCAGATCTGCTCAAACACCAGACACCAAACTATGAAGAGGGAATCGAGGGACAGGAGCCGTTCTCAACAACAAGTTCGGACTCAGTCGTTCAGAAGTTCGATTAAATGGTAATGGACTTCTTATCGCTGCGTTTCTACTGTGGTCGATTTGTCATGATTGACGACGGAGAACACACGGAGGAGGGGACGCACATGCAGACACGGAACTCAGGAGACGGTATTAACAAATTTAATAAACTTATTTTACAAAAAGGTTTAAACACAAAGAAAACACGAAGAGCTAGATACAAACTGACGGGATGAGTGGACACAAGAGGAACAGGTACACAGGGAGACATCAGGGTGTGAAGAGGGTCTGATCCGGCACCGAGTGAGGCTCAGGACCGGGACCGATATACAGAGTAGCAGGTGATCAATGCTAACAGGGATCGCCTGCCAGGGAAACCAACTCAAACCAGGGAAACAGAAAGAAAGCACATACAGAAAAACACAGACAGAGGGAGACAACCACAATGACTAAGGAGAGGAAGAGACTGTCCAGAACCAACCACGACACGATTACCCTGAATGAGGCGGGTCTATCTCGCCAAAAACACCCCTAATTTGCACGTGAGTCGCTCAGGAGTAGCCTGAGATTGACCCCATTGCTGATTGGATAAACCAAAGCAGGGTGAGGTAGGACTCATGCCACAACGACACGCGTCATTTTTAATAGAAAGAACTCTTTATCAAGAAGATGTAGCAGCAAACAAAGAGCAGAGTTACGGATCGGTGGGCCGACGAAGAGCTCCGGGCCGTGAGGGTTTTCTGGGGCCAGGAGCGGAACGAGAGGATATTCCTGCAAACGTCCGAGCATCTGGACTCCAGATACAGGGAATCTGTCCTGCCTCATGCCATCACACCGTACAACAACAGCTCAACTGTTCAGCACAATACAATCAGAAGCACCTGGTGTTTGTCTCATAATCTCATATCTCCAGGTCGTCTTTCTCAACACACACAAACACAAACAAACACAATGGGAAGCACCTGGTGTTTGTCTCTTAATCCTGTGAATGTTCTCGTGTGTCCAGGTCGTCGTTCTCAACACACACAAACACAAACAAAGAAACCAACCTTTGGTCTTTCTGCAGGATTCACATGAAGAAGGAGAGCAGTCACATTTCCAGGTCGACGTCGAGCAGCTGCAGCTTCAGCGTCTCTGCAGACGACACGCCGCTGGTGAGAGCCCACAGCCACCTTCATATCTAATATAGAAATATAGATTATTATTATGATCACACCTGTTTAACATTATTACAAAGAGATAAGATTATTAATGTTTTTTACACATGGACAGATGACACACATGTCAGACACAAGGACAGCACATTTCTTATTTTCATACCGTTTGTAATGTTATTCATCTGTGTGTCTCTTTCTGTCAGGTCGTGACGGTAGAAGGTCAAAGTTCGAGTCCGCTCACCGTCTGTCGCAGCCCCACAGGTTCAGTACGACTTCCTGCAGCATCGAACATTTTTACACATTAGGGCACGGATGCACCTTCATCCCCGGGGGTCGATCGTTGGGATGAAGGACGCGGGTCGATCGTTGGGGATGAAGGACGTGGGTCGATCGTTGGGATGAAGGACGTGGGTCGATCGTCGGGGATGAAGGACGTGGGTCGATCGTCGGGGATGAAGGACGCGGGTCGATCGTTGGGGATGAAGGACGCGGGTCGATCGTTGGGGATGAAGGACGCGGGTCGATCGTCTGGATGAAGGACGTGGGTCGATCGTCGGGGATGAAGGATCGGGGTCGATCGTCGGGGATGAAGGACGTCGGTCGATCGTCGGGGATGAAGGACGTGGGTCGATCGTCGGGGATGAAGGACGTGGGTCGATCGTCGGGGGATGAAGGACGCGGGTCGATCGTAGGGGATGAGGGACGCGGGTCGATCGTCGGGGATGAAGGACGTGGGTTGATCGTCGGGGATGAAGGACGTGGGTCGATCGTCGGGGATGAAGGACGCGGGTCGATCGTCGGGATGAAGGACGTTGGTCGATCGTCGGGATGAAGGACGCGGGTCGATCGTCGGGGATGAAGGACGTGGGTCGATCGTAGGGGATGAGGGACGCGGGTCGATCGTCGGGGATAAAGGACGTGGGTTGATCGTCGGGGATGAAGGACGTGGGTCGATCGTCGGGGATGAAGGACGCGGGTCGATCGTCGGGATGAAGGACGTTGGTCGATCGTCGGGATGAAGGACGCGGGTCGATCGTCGGGGATGAAGGACGTGGGTCGATCGTCGGGGATGAAGGACGCGGGTCGATCGTCGGGGATGAAGGATCGGGGTCGATCGTCGGGGATGAAGGACGTGGGTCGATCGTCGGGGATGAAGGACGTGGGTCGATCGTCGGGGATGAAGGACGTGGGTCGATCGTCGGGGATGAAGGACGCGGGTCGATCGTAGGGGATGAGGACGCGGGTCGATCGTCTGGATGAAGGACGTGGGTTGATCGTCGGGGATGAAGGACGTGGGTCGATCGTCGGGGATGAAGGACGCGGGTCGATCGTCTGGATGAAGGACGCGGGTCAATCGTAGGGGATGAAGGACGCGGGTCGATCGTTGGGGATGAAGGACGTGGGTCGATCGTCTGGATGAAGGACGCGGGTCGATCGTAGGGGATGAAGGCCGTGGGTCGATCGTCGGGGATGAAGGACGCGGGTCAATCGTCTGGATGAAGGACGCGGGTCGATCGTAGGGGATGAAGGCCGTGGGTCGATCGTCGGGGATGAAGGACGTGGGTCGATCGTCGGGGATGAAGGCCGTGGGTCGATCGTCGGGGATGAAGGACGTGGGTCGATCGTCGGGGATGAAGGACGCGGGTCGATCGTTGGGGACGAAGGACGCGGGTCGGTCGTCTGGATGAAGGACGCGGGTCGATCGTTAAGGATGAAGGACGCGGGTCGATCGTCAGGATGAAGGACGCGGGTCGATCGTTAAGGATGAAGGACGCGGGTCGATCGTCAGGATGAAGGACGCGGGTCGATCGTTAAGGATGAAGGACGCGGGTCGATCGTCAGGATGAAGGACGCGGGTCGATCGTTAAGGATGAAGGACGTGGGTCGATCGTCGGTGATGAAGGACGTGGGTCGATCGTCGGTGATGAAGGACGTGGGTCGATCGTTGGGGATGAAGGACGTGGGTCGGTCGTCTGGATGAAGGACGCGGGTCGATCGTGGGGATGAAGGACGCGGGTCGATCGTCGGGGACGAAGGACGCGGGTCGGTCGTTGGATTAACATTTTTGTTTTTTCTTCTTTCAGAGCTGAAAAACAAAAACTCTCCCAGATCGAACCTCAGGTTTCGCTTCGACAGGTCGAGTCACTCGGCTGCAGTAAGTCTGGAAAAGGATGACTCAGCGTTTTAAACCCCAGACACACACACACACACTTTGGTCTCTGGGGCTTTTTTCCCTGTTTACTGGAATGTTTCAGGTGTTTTTGTGTGAAAGACACTTTTTTAACAGATCATAAAAACACGTTTATGATCATAAATGTGATGTTTCATGTTTTCTGTGTGTGCAGGGAAACTGAACGTGACGCTGTGACGTGAGTTCAAGAAGAGAAAGAGGAGGAGGAAGAAGAAGAAGAGAAAGAGGAGGAGGAAGAAGAAGAAGAGGAGGAGGAAGAAGAAGAAGAGAAAGAGGAGGAGGAAGAGAAGGAAGTAGAGGAGGAGGAGGAAGAAGAAGAGGAGGTGGAAGAAGAGGAGGAGGAAGAAGAGGAGGAGGAAGAAGAAGAAGAGAAAGAGGAGGAGGAAGAAGAAGAGGAGGAGGAAGAAGAGGAGGAGGAAGAAGAAGAGGAGGAGGAGAGAGGAGGAGGAGGACATTAAGGTGAACGAGGATAAAAACAGGAAAAATTAGTTTTCTGGTCACGTTCGGTTTCCTCTTCCTCTTCCTCTGATGATGTCATAGTGATGTCATAGTGATGTCATCAGTCTTCACGTCTTCCAGAGTTTGAGACGGAGGAACGACGACGTTTCTTTTTTTACACCTGAACCTCCGTTTCCACTGTGATGACGTCTTTTTAAAAACACACACAAACACGTGATGTCACGCTTCATTCTGCCGATTCTTTCACTCACGCGTTTTTTACGACACCGTTTTTGTTGCATCGGAAAATGTTTGTTACAAAAAGTCTCAGATCAGATCTGCTGAAATCCAGAGTTTCAGTTCTTAACGTGGCGAGGACATGCCGTGCTGCGGGCCGTGCTGCGTGCCGCGCTGCACGCAAATGCTTAGCCCAACATGCTAAATGCTAGCCACAAAGACGGAGATTTGGGCTAGTTTATGAATAATTAGGGGCGTGGCCTCTTGAGTGACAGCTCGCCTCTGGCCCTCTCCTCGGAGGCTAGTTGTCAGGATTAGCATCATTAACCTCAACATTGACTCCCAGCGTGTTCTGTTAGCCTAGCTCCTGGGTGGTGAAGCTAATGTGGCTAGTGTGGCTAATTCTGTAAACGTTCTGTAAAAGATGGACGTACGCCCCTCCCCCCAGCGTCACATACATGCCCTTTTTTGGTCAGAGAAAATGAGGCGGAGTCAAAGTCTGACAAGATGGAGACTCCCGTAGACGCTACGTCTGTTTTCAGCGTCCAGAGACAAAAACAACTACGCCGAGAACTCGCCAAACAAACCAAGTGGCGTCCGCCGCAATAATTGTCTTTCTGCAGCGGGCGCCGTGTTCGTCAGTTCGACGGGTCACAGGACCGACGTGCTGCGGCCCGCGGGGAACCTCCGGCCGTGCTTCACCGCTGTTTGTCGTGTTTGGGTCGGCGCACACGATCTGTGTTTACAGAGCTGACGTCTGCACGTTCACACGCATCAGACGCCATTTTTAAATCCAGACGTCTTCTTCTTCTTCTTCTTCTTCTTCGTTGGCTCTCGTCACAGCTGATGTTTACCAGACTCTGAGCTGTTTCACTGCCGTCTGATGCAAAAAACTGACGGATATTTTGCACTGAAATGACACAAAGCTCGTCTGAACGGAGCCGAGCGGGCTCCACTGTCACCGTCCTGACTGCACTGAAAGCACAAACTGTTCCTTCTGTTTGGTTTTTGCAAAATAAGAGAGTTGATTTATTTTGAAAGGGTAAAATGTAGCATGAAAATAAATGTGTTTCTGTCAAAATGTGAATCATAAAGAGATTCTCTGTTTCTTCTTCGGTGGTGTCTCTGTGTGTTATTGTCTCAAAACATTCAGACTAGAAGAGAACGGATGGCTGACAGCTGTCAGTGTAACGCTGCGTTCACTTGGAATCTGAAATCTGGAACTTCACACTTCTGAGTCAGGCCTGGAGTGAGGACCGGGGGGTCATATAGGGGGACGGCTGTTCGCAGCCGTTGCTTCAGTGTCCCAGCCTCCTTCCGTCGGCCTTGTTCACAGCAGCAGCCGTTATTATCGGTGTCCCAGCCTCCTTCTGACAGCCTTGTCCGCAGCCGATATTTTCAGTGTCCCAGCCTCCTTCCGTCGGCCTTGTCCGCAGCAGTTGTTTTCGGTGTCCCAGCCTCCTTCCGTTTACCTTGTTTGCAGCCGTTATTTTCAGTGTCCCAGCCTCCTTCCGTCGGCCTTGTTCACAGCAATAGCAGCCGTTATTTTCGGTGTCCCAGCCTCCTTCCTTCGGCCTTGTTCACATCAGCAGCCGGTGTTTACGGTGTCCCAGCCTCCTTATGTCGGCCTTGTTTGCAACCGTTGATTCCGGTGTCCCAGCCTCCTTCCGTTTACCTTGTTTGCAGCCGTTGTTTTCAGTGTCCCAGCCTCCTTCCGTCGGCCTTGTTCACAGCAGTAGCAGCCGTTATTTTCAGTGTCCCAGCCTCCTTCCGTCGGCCTTGTTCACAGCAGTAGCAGCCGTTATTTTCGGTGTCCCAGCCTCCTTCCGTCGGCCTTGTTCGCAGCAGTAGCAGCCGTTGTTTTCGGTGTCCCAGCCTCCTTCCGTCGGCCTTGTTCGCAGCAGTAGCAGCCGTTGTTTTCGGTGTCCCAGCCTCCTTCCGCCGGCCTTGTTCGCAGCTCCATGGCGGCGGTGCGCAGCTTACGGGTGTCGGTGAGATCAGACAGCGGCTCGGACTCGGACTCGGACTCGGACAAAGATGCCCGCGAAGCCGAACCGATGGAGGTGGAAGAGGGGGAGCTGGAGGCGGAGGACATCTCCGTGAACCGGTCCCTGAAGGAGCTGCTGCCGGTGAGTGTCCGGACCAGGCCTCGGCAGACCGGGGACATGCGTTAGTTTCTGCCCGGCGGGACCGCGCCAAGAGGCGGCGTGTGGTAACTTCCAGCCCCGGCTCCGTTCGGACCGCGGCCGCTACAGTTCCACAGTTAACGGTGTTTAACACGAGCTGCTGTGAATTAAACACAGTTAACGGTTTAATTAAACAATTAAATGACATTAAATTGTGTTAAATTTAACAGTTAAATGACAGTAAACAGTGAGTTTAGCCGCCGGTTGTTAGTTTGATGTTACAGTCACTTGTTGCTGCTCATGGAGGAAAAAACAGGACTGAATAAAAACAAACAGGCTGAAAGAAACAAATACACAAATACATAAATAAATGCGTGAACAAGTAAATAATTAAATACGTAAATAAACGAATAAATACATGAATAAATATAGAAATTAATAAATACATAAATCAAAAATCTGTAATAAAATAATGAATAAATCATTAATTACAGAAACTAATTAATGAAAACATAAATGCCGGAATAAACAAACAAATACAGCAATGAATAAATAAATACAGGAATACATAAATAAATGCTTGATAAAATACATTTAGACACATTTATGTATTTTATTTATTCCTGTTTTTATTTCTTTACAGAGACTTGAGTCGTGTTTCCAAACATCACGAAAGTTTTTGTGTGTGTGTGTGTGTGTGTGTGTGTGTGTGTGTGTGTGTGTGTGTGTGTGTGTGTGTGTGTGTGTGTGTGTGTGTGTGTGTGTGTGTGTGTGTGTGTGTGTGTGTGTGTGTGTGTGTGTGTGTGTGTGTGTGTGTGTGTGTGTGTGTGTGTGTGTGTGTGTGTGTGTGTGTGTTTAATGTTGACGTCTGTTTTGTTCCTCAGGACACGAGTCGACGCTACGAGAACAAGGCCGGAGCGTTCGTCACCGGGATCGACGTCAACTCAAAGGTCCGTTAGTTTGAACCCACGTCCACGAGTTTTCAATGATAACAGTCACAACACTCAGTCAGCTCCAGCCTCTGATCCTGGATCAGGTCTCAGGGGCAGCAGCTCCAGCAGGGACCCCAAACTTCCCTTTCCCGGGCCACATTAACCAGCTCTAACTGGGGGATCCTGAGGCGTTCCCAGGCCAGTGTGGAGATCTAATCTCTCCACCTGGTCCTGGGTCTTCCCCGAGGCCTCCTCCAGACGGTCCCAGTTCACCCGCACTACTGGTTTGGGTTTACCCGGTCTGTCCAGAACCTTCCCCGTCCTCTGACCCACTCATCCCCAGATGGTGATCAGCTGACAGCTCTGCCCCTCTCTTCACCCGAGGGTCCAAAACATCCGGCCTCAGATCAGATGAGACCATCACAGACTGGATCCTGGACCTTTGGCCTAGTGTGCTCTGGGACCAGGTCCACTTCTGAGCCTCCTTCTGTTCCAACATGGTGTTTGTTAAAGAGGATCCAGGACCAGCACACAAGTCTAACACCAGACGCTGGGGTTCAGATCAGGGAGGCCGTTCCTCCCAATCAGCCTCTCCAGGTGTCTCCATCGTTGCCCACGTGGGCGTTGAAGTCTCCCAGCAGGACTCTGGAGTCCCCTACTGGAGCCCCATGCAGGACTCCATTCAGGGTCTCCAAGAAGGCCCCAGACTCTGAACTGCTGTTCGCTGCATCTGCACCAACAACAGTCAGAGCGCCCACCACCCGCAGGCGTAAGGAGGCCACCCTCTGGTCCACCGGGGTCAACTCCAACACCGCGGCGCTCAGCCGGGGGTTTGAGAGTCTCCCCACACCCGCCCGGCCCCTCACACCCTGGGCCCCTCCAGAGAAGACCAGGGTCCAGCCCCTATCCAGGAGCACGGGTCCAGATCCAGACTGTGTGTGGAGGTGAGCCCCCCCAGATCTAACTGGGAGCTCCACCTCCCTCACAAGCTCCGGCTCCTTCCCCCACAGAGAGGAGACGCTCCACGTCCCCAGAGCCTCTGCTGCCCGGGTCTGGACCCTCCAGGCCCCTCACCCTCACTGCCCCCCGTGCAGCAGCGCCCCGACCCCAGAGGATCCTCCTGTGAGTGCTGGGCCCACAGGATGGAGAGGGGGGGGTGGGGGTGGGGGGGGGGGGCACGTCACTTTTTCAGACTGTGCCTGGCCGGGCTCCGTGGCAAACCTGGCAAACCCGGCCACCGGCGAGCCCTCCGTCTGGGCCGGGCCACGCTCCATTAACTCAAATGTAATATAACGATAGTTCAGATAAATGTTGTTAAAGCTGTTTTGTGTGTTTTGTGTTCAGGAGGCGATCGAGAGGAAAGAGAAGCGAGCGCAACGTTTCCATTTGTGTCCTGAAGAAAAACTGGAGCAGAGGAACGTGCTGCTGGA
>NC_139839.1:650675-757961 GCF_963691815.1 Echiichthys vipera
CTGACGCGTGTCCGTGTGTCTCTGACGTGTGTCTCTGACGTGTGTCCGTGTGTCTCTAACGTGTGTCCGTGTGTCTGACGCGTGTCCGTGTGTCTCTGATGCGTGTCCGTGTGTCTCTGACGTGTGTCCGTGTGTCTCTGACGTGTGTCCGTGTGTCTCTGACGTGTGTCCGTGTGTCTCTGACGTGTGTCCGTGTGTCTCAGGTGGACGACCTGTCTCTGACGTGTGTCCGTGTGTCTCTGACGCGTGTCTGTGTGTCTCTGACGTGTGTCCGTGTGTCTCTGACGTGTGTCCGTGTGTCTAACGTGTGTCCGTGTGTCTCTGACGTGTGTCCGTGTGTCTCTGGCGTGTGTCCGTGTGTCTCTGACGCGTGTCCGTGTGTCTCTGACGTGTGTCCGTGTGTCTCTGACGCGTGTCCGTGTGTCTCTGACCTGTGTCCGTGTGTCTCTGACGTGTGTCCGTGTGTCTCTGACGTGTGTCCGTGTGTCTCTGACGTGTGTCCGTGTGTCTCTGGCGTGTGTCCGTGTGTCTCTGACGTGTGTCTGTGTGTCTCTGACGTGTGTCCGTGTGTCTCTGACGCGTGTCCGTGTGTCTCTGACGCGTGTCCGTGTGTCTCTGGCGTGTGTCCGTGTGTCTCAGGTGGACGACCTGTCTCTGGCGGAGCGTGAGTCTCTGCTGAGGAACGACCTGCGGCCGGCCGTCAAACCCTTCAAAGGAAACAAACTCTTCCTGCGCTTCGCCACGCACGGTGAGTCGGTGCTCAGCCCGTCAGTGACGCTTTACAAAAGCAGGGTTTCTAAACACACGTTTGTTTCCGTCCGCAGACGACAAGAAGGAGATGGGCGCCGCTCGCCGCAGCAGATACTACATGAAGTACGGAAACCCCAACTACGGCGGCATGAAGGGAATCCTCAGCAACTCCTGGTGAGGACACGACCCCTAAATGAACTTTCACTGTGACTTTGCTTCTGTTATCTTCCTGTTTACCATGCTAGCTAACCGTGGAACACGCTGGTTCCTGTTTACTGTGCTAGCTAACCGTGGGACACGCTGGTTCCTGTTTACTGTGCTAGCTAACCGTGGGACACGCTGGTTCCTGTTTACTGTGCTAGCTAACCGTGGAACACGCTGGTTCCTGTTTACTGTGCTAGCTAACCGTGGGACACGCTGGTTCCTGTTTACTGTGCTAGCTAACCGTGGAACACGCTGGTTCCAGTTTACTGTGCTAGCTAACCGTGGAACACGCTGGTTCCAGTTTACTGTGCTAGCTAACCGTGGAACACGCTGGTTCCAGTTTGCTAGCTAACCGTGGAACACGCTGGTTCCAGTTTACTGTGCTAGCTAACCGTGGGACACGCTGGTTCCAGTTTACTGTGCTAGCTAACCGTGGGACACGCTGGTTCCAGTTTGCACCGGAAGGCGCTCCCGTTCCTCCAGTATAAACCTAAACCGGACCAAACCGCAAAGATCGATGATTCTAAATAAAGCGTAACGTTACACGTATGCGGCTAAAACACGTGTTAGCTACTGAAGCTAACGATGTCCTGCAGCTAACGGAGGCAGCAGATAAAAAACAGTATTCAGTATCGGTTCCTGTGGTTAAAATGAAATAATGGATATAACTCTGACCTGTGGGTGGCAGCAGCGTGCCTTTAGGCGTCTAATCTCCCAGAAATGCAGAAGAAGAAGAACGCCGTCACTACAGAGTGAAGCGTGTCCCGGTCTGATACACAGGAGAGCGGCAGCGCCTGAACGGCTCCAGAGGTTAAATCACAATGACTCACTTCCTCTGAGAGCTGCTTCCTGTTGCTTTAGCAGCACTCAGACCTGGTTAGCATCAGCATAACTACTCATTTAGCACAACATGGCCGAGCTTAAGGCGGCTACTCGCTAACTTCTGTCTCTCCAAATGTGTCGCTTCATCATATAAAGATAAATACGATCACGCCACACTTTACTCACGCTTCAAGCGTTTTGTCGCAGCTTTATTCCGTATCGTCCCGTCCACTCAGCTCTGCACACGCCTCAAGCTAGCATACGCTAAATGACATTAGCAGCTTCTATCTGTGGGTAAGTTAGCCAGCCCATCTCCATGTAGCGTGTGCTCCATGCTGTTTATGATGAGAGAAGACACGGGCACAGGAATATGGTGCACGCGCACTGACGAGCACTCGGTGGGGGAGGAGCTTGTGGGAGAGGGGGAGGGGCGTGAGAGTTTAAACATCTGCAGACCGCAGCTTTAAAGTGAAACTCAGGCGTAAAATCCTCCATGGAGACAGTTTTTTTCCTGTAACAACTATAAACGTAGAAATCCACGAGAGCGTCCGCACCGAGATTTAAGACCCGACTGATCCTGTGTTTGTGTTGTTTACTCGCGAGAATCATAAGACAAGACGTCGCCCATCTTACCTTTCACAATAAAAGCCCTGCACACCTGTACTGGGCTGTGTGTGTCTGAGAGTCTGCGTGTCCCGTGTGTCTTCAGGAAGAGGAGGTTTCACAACCGGCGGATCCAGAGAGACGTCATCAAGAGCAAGAAGCCTCTGATCGGAGACAACATGGGACACACGCCGCCGTACACGCACCGCCACTCCGGTAAACGCCAGCCACGCTTCACACGCCGACCCTGTGAAACACGATCGGGTTATTTATCCTGTCGTTGTTGTTGTTGTTGTTGTTGTGTCCAGCTGACCTGGTCAACCTGCCCGAGGAGCCCATCAAGGAGGAGGAAGAGGAGGAGGAGGAGGAGGACGAGGAGGACATGGAGGAGGACGACAGGGTGGTGGAGTACAAAGAGCGAGCCGACCGGGAGAGAGGCGAGAAGGGCGCCGCCTCGCAGTCGCTTGGGGCGGGGCTACGCAGCCGGGTGGAGCGCTCTCCGTCCCCGTGGTCGGAGTCGGACGAGATGGACTACGACCTGGAGCTGAAGATGATCTCCACGCCGTCGCCCAAGAAGAGCAAGAAGATGACGATGTACGCCGACGAGCTGGACACGCAGCTGAAGAGCATCAGGTGAGAAACGCCGCCGCCGCCGTTACACTCAAACGGATATTTATAGGACTTGCAGGAAGTGACTTGTGTCTGTGTGTGTGTGTGTGCGCGTGCGTGTGCGTGTGCGTGTGTGTGTGTGTGTGTGTGTGTGTGTGTGTGTGTGTGTGTGTGTGTGTGTGTGTGTGTGTGTGTGTGTGTGTGTGTGTGTGTGTGTGTGTGTGTGTGTGTGTGTGTGTGTGTGTGTGTGTGTGTGTGTGTGCCGTGAGCAGGAACAGAGTCGGCGTGTCGGCGTCTCAGACCGGAGCCGAGTCCACGTCGCCCCCCAAAGTGACGGACGTGCGTCAGCTGCTGGAGGAGAAGAAGCGTCAGGGGCGGTCTCAGCAGGGAGCGCCCCCCCCGGTGGCGCCCGGCGGGAGGACAGGTCCGCTCTGAACCCCAGCTGATTGGCTCCCTGAGTGTGGCGCCCACTAACCCTCTGTCCCGTCTGCAGATGTGCGCCAGCGGCTGGGGAAGAGGCGCTACTCCCCCGACGGACGGCGCTCGCCCTCCCCCGTCTCCCCCCGGGACACGCCCCCAGCCAGAGAACCAATCAGAGACGTGCACCGCAGACTGGGCGTGGCCACTCAAGACACCCGACAGAAAGACAGGAAGACGAGTACGTTTGTGTTTAAAGTGTCTTTAAAATATTAATATTTGTTCTTTTACATAAATATAAACATATAAAGTGTGTAATGCCCGTGTCGTCCTGCAGGCGCGCTCTGGAGCAGACTCGGCTCAGCGGAGGACGACAGCGGCGCCGGGCGGCAGGAGCGCGGGGCGAGCAGCCGGGCGCCGGGCCTCTTCTCTGCCTCCTCCTCCTCGTCCTCGGGGAGGAAGGACGCCGGCAAGAGCGGCGTGAAGACAGGAGGCGACGGAGAGAAGGTAGAGGAGGTGGAGGAGGAAGACGACACCACGCTGCAGAAGATGTGGGGCGCCATGATCAAACAGAAGCAGGCGCGTCTGACACACAAGAGCAAGAAGAGCCGGCTCGACAACCTGCCCTCGCTGCAGATCGAGATCAGCCGCGACAGCAGCGACGACTACGACGCCTGAGGGCGGGGGGGGGGAGGGAGGAGGGGGAGAGGGAGGGAGGAGGGCGAGGGGGGGAAACCTGCTTCTCTTCTGAACTTTGGTCTAAACACACGGAGTCGCTCGGCTGCAGATCCGGATCCTTCTCCCTGACGGACGCCGATGTTAACGTTTGTTTTCCTGTTGGTGTTTTGTGTTTTTTTTTTTACCAAATGAAAAAGTGTAAAAATATACGAACGCGTCGTCGAGTCTGAATCTGGTGAAGCTTCGTCTCCAGAGTCAGAAAAACACGAAGGTTCAGACTCAGAATCTGGACCGAGAGCTCTGCAACGTGTCACAAGAGACGCTAATCGACCACAAAGAGACGCAAAACAACCACAAAGAGACAAAACGACTACAAAGAGACACAAAACAACCACAAAGACACAAAGAGACTCAAAAATAGCTGAATAAATTTGGTCATATTCCTCATATTCGTGCCGCGCTGGTGTTGATATTCAAACTCTCCTGAGACCCAATCAGATTCCCTCGTACGTTTCCATGGAGACGCTGGACAAAGCGGCGCCTCACGCCCTCGGGGCCGTTCCTCGCCGCGTCGCCCTCCTGGAAACGCCTTTTTCCTGCGGCGTGAGAGAAGATTCTTCCTGACTGTTTGTTTTTAAACCTCCTGCTGAGGGAGCGTTTCCTGTCTGTGGACGTGGGTCCTGTTGGACTTCCTGTGTCTCCGTACGCGTCCACTCGCATCATTCTATTGTTTTTTTTAATTCTTTTTCACACATGACATCATCTGTGCTGGACAAGAGTTCAGCTCTTTATTAAAATACTGTTTCAAGCTTTATTCTGCTTCACGTCTGCGATGCTTTACACTTTAATCTGTGGTTTAAAATAAAACACGGAGACAGTTTTTATTAATGTAACGTTTTTTAACCACTAATGCTGCTGAAAATAACAGCAAACCTCTGCAGCAGCACGAGAAGAGTCCCTACACACACAACAAAGCGTCATCAGCGTAGTTAGTGAAGCCAGAGTTTATTAAAGAGTGTTTTAAAGACTTACCTACTGGCCCCTGCACCAGCTCCTCTCATAGTAAAGTCTATTACAGTGGATTACCAAAGTCAGTGTTTGATTTGTTTCTTACAAAATGTCCCAACGTGGTGAAAAATGTCTTTAAATGTTACAAATATTCAGTTTAAAGTGAAATCAAACAGAGAAAATCAGAGATTTCCAGGTTTCAGATTCTGAAAACAACTTTTTCTCATGAAAACTAAAAAAAAAAATGAATTCATGGATGAATTCATGTGATTTTATAGAAACAAAAATAATATTAAATCAGTTCATGGATCCAAACGTGACCAAAGAACGTGTTTCGCAGATTTACTCGCGTACGCGTCGACCTTCACCTCTGACCGTCGAAGCATCGCTACAAAATAAAGGTGTGTTTTTTTATCCCGTGTGGAGTTTGATTGTGAGCGTTCAGCGCTTTTACGCGTCACACACGTAAATATAAACAACTACTGAGGGTGAATACGAATCTAAGATAAAGATAAAGAACTAAAGTCATTGTTTTAAAGACGCACGACTTCAATGATCTGTGTTCATTTCATGGTTTCAGATGAAATATTCAAAATGTTCAACGTTGTTCATGACGACACATCGTGAGCCTGATACAACTCTGTAGCTAGCTAACGTTAGCCTGATACAACTCTGTAGCTAGCTAACGTTAGCCTGATACACTCTGTTCCCTCACTACTCTAGCTAACGTTAGCTTGATACACTCTTTTTGAACAGGTTCGAAACATTAGCCAATAACATCATCAGACAGGGACCAGGTCATCTGTCTTTTACCTTTTCTTACATCAGATATTTCAGGTAAAGGTGATAATATCAGCAGAGTTATTACTAATAATCCATAACATGTAAGTAGTATGTATTGGAGCTACAGCGCTGCTAACTGCCCCAGTGACAGTGATACGTGTCAGTGAGTCTGGTGTTTGATTTCTGAGTCTAATTTTACCAACAAGCAGGAGCCTTAAAGGGCAACACTGACATGCTAACTGGCCAATGGTGTTTGGCCCCAAGAGAGAACTTTAACACACGTTTAGTCTCCTAGAGGACACTTTGACACACGTTTATGCTCCTAGAGGACACTTTAACACACGTTTAGTCTCCTAGAGGACACTTTGACACACGTTTATGCTCCTAGAGGACACTTTAGCACACGTTTATGCTCCTAGAGGACACTTTAGCACACGTTTATGCTCCTAGAGGACATTTTAGCACACGTTTATGCTCCTAGAGGACACTTTAGCACACGTTTATGCTCCTAGAGGACACTTTAACACACGTTTATGCTCCTAGAGGACACTTTAACACACGTTTAGTCTCTTTAGCACACGTTTATGCTCCTAGGGGACACTTTAACACACGTTTAGTCTCCTAGAGGCCACTTTAGCACATGTTTGGGCTCCTAGAGGACACTTTAGCACACGTTTATGCTCCTAGAGGACACTTTAGCACACGTTTATGCTCCTAGAGGACACTTTAGCACACGTTTATGCTCCTAGAGGACACTTTAACACACGTTTATGCTCCTAGAGGACACTTTAGCACACGTTTAGTCTCCTAGAGGACACTTTAACACACGTTTATGCTCCTAGAGGACACTTTAGCACACGTTTAGTCTCCTAGAGGACACTTTAACACACGTTTATGCTCCTAGAGGACACTTTAGCACACGTTTATGCTCCTAGAGGACACTTTAACACACGTTTATGCTCCTAGAGGACACTTTAACACACGTTTAGTCTCTTTAGCACACGTTTATGCTCCTAGGGGACACTTTAACACACGTTTAGTCTCCTAGAGGCCACTTTAGCACATGTTTGGGCTCCTAGAGGACACTTTAGCACACGTTTATGCTCCTAGAGGACACTTTAACACACGTTTATGCTCCTAGAGGACACTTTAGCACACGTTTATGCTCCTAGAGGACACTTTAACACTCTCATAAAACTTGATATTGCATTAAAACAGATTTAAACAGTAAAAAAAAACAACTTAAACGTGAGTAAAAGTTGCTAATGTTGCATTTAAACAGATTTAAAGAGTAAAAAAACAACTTAAACGTGAGTAAAAGTTGCTAATGTTGCATTTAAATAGATTTAAAGAGTAAAAAAACAACTTAAACGTGAGTAAAAGTTGCTAATGTTGCATTTAAACAGATTTAAAGAGTAAAAAAACAACTTAAACGTGAGTAAAAGTTGCTAATGTTGCATTTAAATAGATTTAAAGAGTAAAAAAACAACTTAAACGTGAGTAAAAGTTGCTAATGTTGCATTTAAATAGATTTAAAGAGTAAAAAAACAACTTAAACGTGAGTAAAAGTTGCTAATGTTGCATTTAAATAGATTTAAAGAGTAAAAAAACAACTTAAACGTGAGTAAAAGTTGCTAATGTTGCATTTAACCGCCATGCTTCCGCCTCGTGTCGCTGTGTTGGAAACTTGTCCTCTCAGTTATGTAACAACAAACTGACATTGCTTCACTCTGATTGGCTCATCCGTGTGGCTGTTATTTCATCGAACCAATGAAAACCGAGAGGTCGGTCCTTCGGGCCCAAAACGAGCCAATGGGAGTGAACTGACGTCACGCCACATATATAATGGTTGGTGTGACGTATGAGGCCTCCAGTTCCAGTCGCCATCTTCTTTGTCGTTGTTCGCGGGCGGAGAAACGGGAACGACGACGGCTGAAAATACTGAAATAAACCGTTAAAAGCGGCGGGGTTTCTCACCGACACTGAGAGGAACCGTTACCTACATGAGTTCATGAACTGCCTGCTCGCTAACGGTGGTGATGCTGTAGGTTTTCCCGGGTCCGGCAGCTCAAAGATGGAGGACGCGTGCAGAGAGTACGAGTCCTCTCTGGAAGACCTGACGTTCAACAGCAAGCCGCACATCAACATGCTGACCATCCTGGCCGAGGAAAACCTCCACTGCGCCAAGGATATCGTCGCAATTATCGAAGCGCAAATAAGCAAGGTTTTTATAAAACATAGAATACTTTCAATTTCAGATGCTTTTCATGTGGATGTTTGTGAGGGAACAGGCCCGGAGGACGACGCGCTGCTAACAAACATGGCGGCGGCTCTTCTTCTTGTTCTACACGACCCGTCACCATAGTTACGTTGTTGTTTTCTTCTGCTTAGCAACAGCATGGCAACAGTTTTAACATTTAAAAGCTAACATTAGCCCGGATATGTGTTTATATATGTTATTAAATCATTTCCTGGTCAACTTATAACATTTCGCACAGCAGCCAATGACATGCTTACTAGTGCTGATGACGTCACTTTCGCCATTCATGTGTATTGGGCCTTTAACTCTAAATCTCCACAATTATATTTTCCACATCTAAAATAAGCATTTTAACTCCAGATATATCCATAATAATGATATATTGACTATTTAAAATACAGGGTTCGTGCACCTTTTCCCCCAATGTCGAATTTAAGCACCTTTAAAGCACATTCATGGTCCTTTTCGAGCTTTTCCGGCACCTTATAACTGTGGTAAATTACATATTTCCACTAATACATGCATATTAAAAACGATTATTTCACTTTTTTAGTCACGTTATAAGAACTGGAATTATCCTACAAGCAACTTAAATTGAAATTCAATTACATTTCTGTTCTGTAGCTTTTTGTTGTCAAAGAAATGTTAATTTTTTCAAACATTTCATCCAAAATTCAGGCAAAACATTCAAATTAAAGCATTTCAAACAGCTGGAAATACGTTCTGACTCGTACAAAGTGTCATTACGGAGATTTACTCTCTTTGTTGTTTTTAAAAATAATATTTCACTGTAGGACGCACGATGACATCATCTCTGCTGGACACGAGTTCAGCTCTTTATGAAAATACAGTTTAAAAGCTTTATTTTAAGTCATTATTGGGAAAATACTCAGTGCAGACATGGTTACAGTTATATTTTAGATATCATGGTTGCACATATCCGTAATGACACGGTGTACTGGTCATAATGTATTTTGAATTATGGATTTATCTGGAATTAAAATGCTCAGTCTGGATATTTAAAATATATTTGTGGACATTTAGAAGTGAAAGCCCAATAAACATGAATGGGAACAGTGACGTCATCTGATATAGACCGATACAGATAAAAACACAGATATAGACCGATACAGATAAAAACACAGATATAGACCGATACAGATAAAAACACAGATATAGACCGATACAGATAAAAACACAGATATAGACCGATACAGATAAAAACACAGATATAGACCGATACAGATAAAAACACAGATATAGACCGATACAGATAAAAACACAGATATAGACCGATACAGATGCACCTAAAAACACAAATATAGACCGATACAGATAAAAACACAGATATAGACCGATACAGATAAAAACACAGATATAGACCGATACAGATAAAAACACAGATATAGACCGATACAGATGCACCTAAAAACACAGATATAGACCGATACAGATGCACCTAAAAACACAAATATAGATCGATACAGATAAAAACACAGATATAGACCGATACAGATAAAAACGCAGATATAGACCGATACAGATAAAAACGCAGATATAGACCGATACAGATAAAAACACAGATATAGACCGATACAGATAAAAACACAGATATAGACCGATACAGACGCACCTAAAAACACAGATATAGGCCGATACAGATAAAAACACAGATATAGACCGATACAGATAAAAACACAGATATAGACCGATACAGATAAAAACACAGATATAGACCGATGCAGATAAAAACACAGATATAGACCGATACAGATAAAAACACAGATATAGACCGATACAGATAAAAACACAGATATAGACCGATACAGATAAAAACACAGATATAGACCGATACAGATAAAAACACAGATATAGACCGATACAGATAAAAACACAGATATAGACCGATACAGATAAAAACACAGATATAGACCGATACAGATAAAAACACAGATCTAGACCGGTACAGATAAAAACACATATATAGACCGATACAGATGCACCTAAAAACACAGATATAGACCGATACAGATAAAAACACAGATATAGACCGATACAGATGCACCTAAAAACACAGATATAGACCGATACAGATAAAAACACAGATATAGACCGATACAGATGAGTCATTGTGGATATCTGCCTCACAGATTAAACAATGCCGTTTGTGTCTGAAATGTTCGTTTTGACCCTTTAATGGTTAAACTTGGTTAAAAGTGGTTTTATGGTTTAAAGTGAATTATTCCATTAAATGTTAAAACTGTTTTGCCATAAACTCCATTTTGTTTCTTAAAGTGGAAACGTCGGTTTTGATCGACGTTATTTTGCTTCCAAACTAAAGGAAACTCTGCGTTCTGTTGTAAAATCGGCTTCAACGTGACTTTTGCGTCCAACTGAAGTGAAAATCCACCGTAAACCAGTTTGTGATTAAGATCCGGGGCGAGTGTTTTAACGTTTAACGTCACGGTGAAGTGGATTTGATCGACTTCACTGATGAAAACACGAGAATGAAACACATTAATCACGTCTGACGGTTTCCATCAGACAAAAACAAATAAAGTTTTGTATTTGTTCGCTGCTTCCAAACAAGTAAAGACAAAAAAATGTTTTTAATGTTCAAATTGTTCAGTTCACAGCTCTGAAGAAGAACTTATTTATTCTCCCCCCTTCTTCCAGATTTAATCATTAATTAATTAATGTAAGTGTTTGAGAAGCAGCAAAGTGTTAAAGTCCTTTATTTTATCTAATAACTGTAATTAAATGTGTGTAATTAAATAAACTGCATAAGATAATACTTGTAACAAAGAGACTAAAATGCAAAAGACCTCCTAATAAGAGTTTATCAAAGTTTATTTAAACATAAGAACATTTGTGTTTTCATTTGTTTTTACAAAACTAATGTGGGGAAATGTTCAACAGAAACAAATGTGACTTTGCTTTAATAACAGGTGCTTGAAATCCCTGAAAATGTTATAAATTATCCTTATTTCTTTCACAACAAATATAATATATGGTGATTCAAAACTATTTTAGTTGTTTATAACATAAAAACGTCTCTTTAAACGTGATTTTAACTCAGAAATATGTAAATAACCAAAGCTGTGGGGTGCTGGAAAAAGCTGAAATGGACCTTTAAAGTGCTTAAAGTGCTTGAATTTGACCTTAAAAGAACAAAAGCCTTTTCATTTATTTTTACAGAACTAAAAGAGGAAAATGTTCATTTATAGATGAAATTACACATTTGTTGTTTTCAGGGTTCGTTCAGATGCTTAAAATCCTTAAAAAATGCTTCTTTCACCGAAAATACCACTAATCTTTATGCTTCTGGTAGAAAAGACACCGTTTATGTCGTAAATCTGTGTCTTTTGACGTTTTAATGCCAAAAAACAACCTGAAATAATACATTTCATAGAAATACGTCACTTACCACGACTGTGAGAAAAGAACCCTGAGACTTAAACACTAAAAGAACAAAAGCGTTTTCATTTATTCATATAAATTAATGTAAAATACAGTGATAATGTCACTGCTTTGATAATAATAGTCATTAATTTAATTTAAAAGTCAAATTTGACACATTTCTTGTTATTTTGCACCCGTGGCTCTTTATTAAATAAGATAATAAAATAATTAGTGTTAGTTTGACCAAAAGGACGACGTGAGCGTGATTTAAATAATATTATTATTAATATTAATATCATAAACAGGAGTCAGCAGCTTTGTTTACGGTGGATTTTGACTCTGGAGTCGTTCTCGTTCTCTGCTGACGGAGCCCGGATGATGTTTGTCACTCTGCTTTTACTGTTAATGAATATTTGTCGAGTAGCTTTATTTATATTTTGCTCAGTCAGCAGTTGACCTCTGCGTTTCCACGGAAACCAAAGCTTCTTCTCACGTTAGAGAAAAACAACAACAACGACAAAGTGTCTCTGCATTAAATCTCGAGTGATTTTGAATTCCTGAAATGTCATTTTTTGAATTTGAATGGTTAAAAATGTTATAATAAAAAATGTGAAATGTGCTTTTTGTCATTTTTTATTTCCCAGTGTAAATTTATTGGTCGAGTCTGGTTTTTACATTTACTGACACGGGGGTTTTCTGACACCTTTATCTAAGAGCAGGAGTTTAACGCAGCTCCTGAAAAGACGGGTTCATGTTTAAAAAGGGCTCAAAAACACAAAGCAGAGCGAGCGACTGCAGCTCTGAAGACGTGCGTCTGGGTAAAGTACAAAGAGTGGTTTCAGGGCCGAACCCTCTTTGGAGGTAAAACCAAACGGCTGCTGAAGACGGGACTCTTGTTTAATCTCCTCCGCTCTGAGAGGACGGATCATTATCGCCCCGAGAGACTGAACTGACTCTGACCCGCTGGGGACGGCTGATTTTTCTGCTTTTTCACGCGCACCAAAGGAGTTTACACGAGTGTTTTTCCACCACGAAGATAGATCTCAGACCGCGGACTGATTTTTGCACCAAATGTCCCTTTTTTCCCCGTTTTCCCCCCTTTTCCAGCATCTTTGTGGCGTACAGCGGGTGGTGAGGGGCTGATTTAACCTGTGGAGTTGTTGCATCTGTTCTTGAAATGTTGTTTTTTTTAACCCCTGTTGTTTTCTAAACTTGTCGAGTTCTCTTATTGCTCCAGGCCCCATCCGCCGAGAAGCTTCCCGTTTTGTACTTAGTGGATTCCATAGTGAAGAATGTTGGAGGAGAGTACCTCGCAGTGTTTGCTAAAAACCTAATCACTTCATTTATATGTGTCTTTGAAAAGGTACAGTTGTCTTTGCTGCCGTTCAAACATTTGTTTCCAAACATTTTACACTGAAAATCTTAGCGCCCACTTCACTTCCCTCCTGTTTGTCGCTTGCTTCTCTCTCTGTGGCCTCCTGCACTCTGCTCCTGTGTACTTCATAATAAAAGAATAGAAGGAACACACATTTAACTCACTCTAGTGCTAAATCACATTAAAGTTGATGTTGTGATGCTTTGCTGTGATGCTCAAGTGTCTTCGCTGTGGACCAAGTCATGTCCTCTGTTTGTAGGTGGACGAAAACACTAGAAAAAGTCTGTTCAAGTTGCGATCGACGTGGGACGACGTGTTCCCGCTGAAGAAGCTGTACGCGCTGGACGTCCGGGTCAACTCCGTGGACCCGGCCTGGCCCATCAAGCCGCTGCCGCCTACAGTCAACGCCAGCGCCAGCATTCACGTCAACCCCAAGTTTTTGAAACAGGTGTGTATGCAAACGGCGAACGGCCTCTTGATCTGTACACGTTTTTGTGACATTCAGAGGACGTTTTTGCGTTTATTCAGCTCCTTCAGCTGTTGTTTCAGGGTTCTTATGAAGTCTTGCAGGGTTCCCGTTAGAGTTGTTGCAGTATCGGAAAGGCCGGCGTCGGTATCGCCTAAGGATGGGTGTGATTATCCGAATACCCGTTGTTGGCGTCACCTGTTGTTTTTAATTTGAACCGTTCTCTCTCAGCGGTGAGGAGCTGCCGTTTCCTTTTCCCACATGTTCCAGATCAGCCTCAGTGTTCCCGCTCTGTCGTCGTCATGTTCTCCGCCCTTGTTGCCGTTGTTCGCCGTGACGTCGGCTCGATGAAAGAGATCCGCTCACTGAAGCCTTCCACAAAACTTAAGAGCAGCAAAATCAGGAGGTTGATTCGTGGCCGTAGAGGCCGACGGCGTCCTCTCATCGCTGTCAGAGAGCGTGTTGCTGCTCAACGCTCTTAAATAACTTTAAAAGCAGAAAACAGAGCTGATGCATAACTGGAAACACCGAGCCCGTCCCAGTGTTCAGAGGGAAGATGAGTAATAATAACTATGATAATAATAATCGCTCATCGGAGGAGGAGGAAATGAGAGGTGCTTGTGTCTGCAGGTGACTCACATCATCAGGAACCTGTCTGAAACTTAGATCTGCACGTTAATGTGCTTGAACTTGACTTTGAAAAAGGTGCAGGGACCCTGTGTTTGTTAAGGTTTCGTTTACATCGCGCTCAGCTGATCTTATGAACAGGAAAGACGTGTCGAAGCGTCCAGTGAGGACGTTCCAATAGAGAGAAATAAAGAAACAGAGCAGGAGGTTAAATATTTAGGAACATTTCTTGATGTGATTTGAGTTTAACTTTAAACACTGAGTATGTTTCAAAAAAACAAATCAATGCAGCTCTTGCATCTAATCAGAAAAATGTAATTATCTCTATGTGACGTGAGAAAACTTTGGATCTAGACCTCGGAGTTTTTGTGCGTCTTGTCGACGGTTTTTGAATCTTTTCATCGACCAAATCTGCAGTAAACACTCTTGTAGAAAACGTACTGTGCTACAATAGAAGTCCATGGTTTTTTCACCTGGGGGTTAAAAACGGAGTCAAACTTTTGAAAATGATAAAAATGTCCAGTGAACTCATGGGGAGGGAGCAGAAACAGATGGGATGTATTTCTGACAAAGCACAGAGGACTTGATCCCAGTCACCCCCTGGTGACCCCCTGGACCAGGAATTTCAAAATCTGCCCTCAGGACGACGCTTAAGAGCTGCAGAAACCACCGAAATATTTACATTTCTATATTTAAGAGGTCATGCATGCCGATATCAAATTCATGAACGCATTCATCACCTTTTACTCTTTCTTTGTGTATTTAATGTTGTTTATGTAATGCGTGTTATTGTGTGGTTTAAAGTGAACAATAAAGAAAGTTATTTAACTTTTATTAAATAATCAAAATTATTTTATTGCTGTAATGTCTAACGTGTCTTTGTCTCTTCTTCCATCGTCTCTCCTCGACGTGTCTCCAGTCTGAGGAGGCGCCCTCTCCACAGCCGGCGCCCTCTCCGGCTCCACCGGCGGCAGCAGCACCCGCGGCACCGCCAGCAGCAGCAGCAGCTGCGGCGGCGGCACCACCCGCTCCCCAACCGACCGCCAGTGCCAGCCAGTCCAGCGTGACCCAGGAGCAGCTGATCCGACAGCAGCTTCTGGCCAAACAGAAGCAGCTTCTGGAGCTTCAGCAGAAGAAGATCGAGCTGGAGCTGGAGCAGACCAAAGCGCAGCTGGTAGGACCAACCACACGCACGCCACACGCACCCCACACGGCTCCTACGGGGCTGGAAATTTGAGCAGCGTGCTTGAAATGCAGGTTAAATAAAACAGCAAACGTACTTTTAAATACACATGAAACTTTGATTTAATTTGTCACCCTTCTGTAGAAAACTGTCAGGAAGCATCATGTTGCACAATAACCTCTCATCTAAAGTGATGAAAAAGTGCAATAATCAGTGTTCTGTAGATAAATAACCGCAGCTTCAGGGCGCTGGGAAATCTTCAAAATGCACCGTGAAATGCTTGAAATTTTGACTTTAAATTCACGTTTCCTGATAAATTTGTTTGTATTTTGGTGTGAACACGTTGAATTTGCCACTTGTTTTTACCATACGAGGGAATATGCTTGAATTTGAATATGCTCCTTGAAAAATGAGTTATTTTTAACATGATCTGGTTTTATTATTATAATTATTATTATTATTTAAAGCCCAAATCTTTAAATATCTGAGGTAAAAACATCTTGTTGCAGTTACTGTAAACTGTTCTTATGTTGATGTTATAATCATAATCATAATCTTAATTCAGTTCATGTGATATTCTTGTTTATCTGAACAGATAAAAAAACTGCGTCACAACGACACGTTTAACTATGATTCAGGTCGAGCACCGAGACATTGATGATAAATGCTTCTTTAGTTTAGATACTTTTTAAAAAGGTGCTTGAATTTGACTCTTAAAGTAGTTTTCCGGTGTGTGTGAAGAGAAACCTGCAGCACTAAACGCCCCAGCACCTGAGAGGGTTTTCTCTTCTCCGCGTGTGAACTCTAAAGCATTAACGGGTGTTAAATGTGTCCGCAGGCCGGTGGATTTGTGATACCGACTTCAGTCCCCGCTGCAGCAGCACCGGGCGCCACGTCCAAGACCACCAGCCAAACTTCTCCTGTGGTCCGACCGTGGAAACCCCCTCAGACGGACGCCAAGCCCCCCACCAGAGACCCCCGTCTGAACCGCAGCGGCCCCCAAACTGCAGCCCAACCGCCTGCTGGGAAGAAAGACGGCCCCGCCACAACAGGAAGTCATGTTGTGACACCTGAGAAATCCACCCGGCCCGAGAGGGTCAGGACCCCGAGGAAAGAGGCGTCGGAGGAGAAGCCCAAGCCCAAGCCTCCGTCTCCGATGGCCAAAAGTGTCCCGAGTAAAAGCAAACAGGCGGAGGCTGAAGTCCAGAAGTCGGCCGACGGTACGAAGAAAGATCCCAGGCTGAAGAAACGCACGCAGGAGAAGAGCGGAGAGGCCAAAGAGGAGGAGCTGAAGGAGAAGAAAAGATGCACGGAGAAGAAGGAGAGAGAGGAGGCGACCCGGGTCGGAGATCCCCAGAGGTCCAGCAAGGGGAAGCTGGTGAACGGATCAGTGACCAAACACGACCGCGAAGAAGCCGCAGACAAGCTGGACTTCAAAATCGGAGGCAACGCACGGACACACGCCAGGAAACGCACACGCTCGCGGTCCAGGTCTCGCTCCCCGATCCTCTCCCTGAAGAGGAAGGACCGGCGCTCGCCCAAAAGCAGAGCCAGGAGCAGCTCCATGTCCCCGTCGCCCTCCCACAAACCGGGCAAACCCAGGAGGGTCCGTGAAGACGAACCGGAACACGGCAAGCCTGGCCGAGAGGACCGGCTCGCGCCCAAGAAGAACCAATCGGAGAGCAGGAGGTCAAAGAGGCCGGCGGAGGACCGTCACTCCGAGTCCAGAGACTCTCACTCCCCACGGAGCCACGACGGAGGCGGCAAGGATGCCAAGGAGGCTCCTCACCGCTGGAGGAGCGGCTGGGAGGAGAACAAGCAGTGAGTCCAACACTTGATATTTCAGGGTCGTTGCTCGTCTCAGAGGATGAGTCGGGCCTTTTTAGAAGCGCGGTTATGTAGACGAGAGTTTATAGAATCAGAACTTTGATCTTTGTCTGTTTCCTTTCAGTCCGAAGCTGACGGAGGATCCTCACGTGAAGCCTGGACCTCCGAGACACAAGCAGTACAGCACGCCGGCTCGCCCCTCCACCCCCCGGACCCCGAAGCATCGCCTCAGCGTGGACGCCAACCTGCAGATCCCCGAAGCCCTCAACTCCGCCTCCAAGAAGGACCTTCTCAGGAGGGTACGCCACAAACGCTCACGCTCACATATCACGAAACATTTCTGTAAAAATGAAAAGCCATTATTTCCAGCAGCTGATCAGAAAAGTAGATGATGTGTTTTAAACCCGTCGCGTTCCCGTCTCTCCTCAGGCCAGCAAGCGTCTGGAGAGCGGCGAGATTTCCCAGGAGGAGTTCTTGAACATGGCCCACAAGATCAAACACTTCTTCCAGTATCAGGAGGAGAAGCAGCAGCGCTCCGACAGCTGGGACGGCACCGGCGACTTCCCCTCCAAGAAACAGCTGACCACACCCCCCTCCGCCCCGCCGCGCCCCCACGACGGCATGGACGCCGCAGAGCTGTCGTACTACGAACACAAGTCCAAGCTAAGGAAGACGCAGGTCACCCACCGAGCCGCCGGGCAGGAGTGGGAGGGCGAGGAGAGTCCGGAGGAGGGGGAGGAGGCCGCGAAGGGTGAGAAGACGGGCGGCGGCCGGAGCGCCGGACACCCGCCATCTCATAAATACATCCGGGCGCCACGGGAGAGGCAAGGTGAGCTGAGGGTGATCTGGGAAAGAAGAGAGGTTCTTTTGTACCTGTGAGGATTCAGTGGCGTTGTTTGTCGTGAGTCGGTCTTCAGAGTTATTTTGTTGTGTTCAGAGTTTGATTTTAAATCTTCACGACTCGCAGGTGAAAGGAGGAGTAAAGAGCGCGAGGAGCCGCGGCCTCCGCTCGGCCCCATGATCGAGGAGTACAACCACGGCAAAGAGTTCCCCACTCTCAAGTCCCTCCCCAACCTTCGCTTCAGGCGGAGAGCCGACCCCCGAGAGCCCAGTGAGTCCCCCGCTCCCAACACACCCGACGTGTCTTTGTCTTCACAGAGCAGTTTCAGAAAAGCATCAAACGCTATCTGTTATCTGTCGTCTTTATCCACAGAGAGGTCAGAGGTCAGGTTCTGGAGCTGCGGGGTGTCAGGGTCTCGATCAGGGACACTTGAGCAGGGTTAGAGGCTCTTCTAAAGAGATCACAGTTCACACATTTCAGTAGGAGTCAGAGTCTCAGATGGGAGTTGTAGTCAGTAACTAGAAGTTTAGGACGTGACAGTTTGCTTCTTCTTCTCTGTAGTTTTTAATGTTATTTTAAGTCAAACACCTAAAAACATGTCGTGAGTTCTGCCGAACGTCAGAAACCGTCTTCATGAGTTCACTTCTGTTGGTTCCAGGTGAGAGAGAGTGGAACTCGCCACTGACGGAGCGGCAGCGCTTCGCCGAACGCGAGGAGCAGAAGAGCGGCTACGACACTCAGCGGAGGTACGGCCCGTCCGCCGACCCCAGGCACCCCGACCCGCGGAGGCCGGAGGGAGCTGCGCCGTCCGGCATTGTTGTCCACAGGAACTGTCCGAGCCCGGTCGGTCTGGACGCTCCGGGCCCCAGGATCGAGCGTGAACGCCTGTCGCCCCTGCAGCAGAAAGACGCTGCAGAGATGAGCCCTCGCTTCGAGAGCCCCAACAGCGAGCACTCTGACGACGGGCCCCTCGGTCTGGATCCTCCTGCCCCTAAATCCATCCTGAAGGCGCCGCCCCTCACAGGACCGCTGGCCTCTGTCCGGCAGCACAGTGACTCCCCGGGACACACGCCTCCTCATGATGGAGGACACCCCCCGCTCCGCTATGAGGGGCCTGGACACATGGGTCCTTCCAGACCGCAACCCCCAGGATGGTATGAAGGCGGTGGCCCCGGGCGCTACGATGACCCGGCCCGGTTCGAAGGTCCTCCCCACCAAGGTCCCGGCAGGTTCAACGGCGGGGCGCCACCTCATCACAACATGCCAGAGAGGTTTGATGGACCACGCATGCCTCACGGTCCAATGAGGTTTGAAGCTCCGCCTCACCCTCACGGCCCTGGGAGGTTTGAAGGTCCCATTGGTCAGCAGCCCCCGGTCAGGTTTGAGGGACCGGGTCCTGGGCCGGGCCACTTTGAGGGCCCTGTGCAGCGCTTTGACGCACCGCTGCGCTTTGAGAACAACATGGCTCCTGGTCCTGGATCTGGACCAATGGGCTTCCAGCAGCCGCGGCCCATTCACTTCGACGGCCCTCTAAACCAGCTGGGCCCAATGAGGTTCGACAGCCCCGGTTCGATGCACTTTGAGGGGGCCGGTCAGCCAGGGCCCAGGTTTGACATGCCCCATCAGGGTGCGCTGCCACTCTACGCCCACAACCTGCAGCCCCCCATGAGGCCGATGGCCCCGTCCATCTACGAGAACCAGAACGCCCCCCAGCAGAACTTCAATATGGCCCCCCAGCGCTTCGCGGAGCCCATGAACCCTCAGTTCCCCGCGGGGCCGATGGCGTTCCCGGCTCAGCCGAACCTGCAGCCGGCAGGAAACTTCAACATGCAGCCAGCACTTCCCTTCAGTCAGCCGGGCCCCGCCCCCTTCTACAGCCCCGCTGCCCCCGCTGTCGGCATGCAGCAGCCGGTGAGTGACGCACCTGTCCATCACTGACACCTGTCACATTAGAAACATGTTTGTTTACACTAAACTGACAGAGCAGCAACATCAGCGGAAGAACTACAGTTCCTCCAACGGCCGTTTGAGACACAATCCCCATAGACCTCCATGTTAATGAACCAATCCCCATAGACCTCCATGTTAATGAACCAATCCCCATAGACCTCCATGTTAGAATGAACCAATCCCCATAGACCTCCATGTTAATGAACCAATCCCCATAGACCTCCATGTTAAAGTGAACCAATCCCCATAGACCTCCATGTTAATGAACCAATCCCCATAGACCTCCATGTTAGAATGAGACTGAAGGAGGTTCGGTTAACGATGAACTTTATTTTGAAAGGGTAAAATAACGTTAGATTTCAGTCTTTTCCAGAACAACATTTCACGTTTTTATCACTCGTTCTTCTTCAAACTCTCCCTGACGTCGTTCGTTTGCACTGTGAATACGAAGCGCGTTCTCTTGAACCCGTTGGCGCCGGTTTAAACGTTCTCCGTCTGTCTGCAGGTGACCATGTTGGGGAACCTCGCCCAGACCTTCCTGCCCCCGAACCAAGTGCCTTTCGGACAGCCGGGTAAGAGACTCGTCCCGCTCTCGCCTTCGATCGCACGCCCACGTGTTTCTCACCGGCTCCCTTGTGTCCCCGCAGCTCCGCAGGTCGTCCCTCCAGAGAACCACTTCGGTCAGGTCGACGTCAACGACCTGCTGTCCAAGCTCATCTCCAACGGCATCATCAAACCGTCGCAGCCCGACGCCGCGCCCACCCCCAGCATCAGCACCAGCGCCGCCAAGGGTCAGTGGAGCTTTAACCGAAGCTGCTTGTGTTAAATTCTCGCTGTTTGGACGTCAAGATGATTTCGTCTGTTTTCTTCCAGAAGCCACTCCCACGCCCGCCGCGGCGCCGCCCCCCGTGGTGGTGGAGGAGGAGGACGAGGAGGTGGAGGAGGAGGAGGACGACGACCTCCCGGACCTCACCAGCTTCAGCGTCGACGACATGAAACAGTGAGTTTCATTTTCAGGGTTCGTAAAAACATCTGCGGCTGTGAATCGTCTGTTCCACGATGTTTCACGAAGCTCCGCGTCGTCTGAAATCAGGCTGCGACCCTCCGAGCGTTTCCCTGCAGTTTAAACAGGATCTATATTCAGGTTCGGGTCAGACCCTGGTTCCTGTGTGACCATGGAAACGCTGCACCCCGGGTCACATCAGCAGACTTCATTATTCGACGCTTTGGTTTTATTTAAAGTTCAGATCAAAGATTCGTAACGAGTCGGGTTGAAACCTGCAGCGTTCTGAAACCTGCCAGTTCACACCAGAGAGGCGAGGCGGGGCGTCGTCTCCATAGCAACGCCTCGCTGTACTTGACTTTTGTTCGTCGCTGTACAGAATTTGATGCATCATAAAATGTGTATGAGGACGGAGAGAAACCCCCTACAGCTGCGTTTCTATGACGATAAAACAGAGAAAATACTTTTATTGATTCACTGCACTCGCTCTCCTCATTCACCGTGTTGCTCGCTCGACTCTCTCTCTCTCTCCCTCTCTCTCCCTCTCCCTCTCTCTCTCTCTCTCTCTCTCCCTCTCTCTCTGTCTCTCTCCCCCCCCCCCCCTCTCTCCCTCTCTCGCCCGTTGAGCCTCTGATTGGTCGGCTGCTGAAACAGGTGACGTGTGTTTGGTTCTGAAAGCAGCTGCTGCAGATTTAAGTTGAGTCTCTGGTGACGACATCAGATGAGACGGGTCCGTTCACACCTGCGGCGTTAGAAAAGCGCTTTGTCGTGAATCTTGGGTCTGAACTGAACTTTAAACATCTTTAGTTCAGAAAAGACGGGAAAGCTCAAAGGTCCTCTGTTATTTCCATCCTTGGTTGAAAATGTACCGATGATGTTTCAGGCGTTACGAGAGCGTGGTGACCAAGCTGTACTCGGGGAACCAGTGCTGCCTGTGCAGCATGAGGTTCACCGCCGCCCAGACCGACATGTACGCCGACCACCTGGACTGGCACTTCAGACAGAACCACGCCGGCAAGGTCGCCAGCAAGAAGATCACGCACCGCCGCTGGTACTACGGCCTCAGGGTGAGTGAGGACGCGCACGTGTGTGTGTGTGTGTTTTAAAGAAGGTTTAGGCTGAGCGAGCGTTGGGTCCTGACGTCTGTTTGCGTCCCCGCAGGACTGGGTCGAGTTTGAGGAGATCGCCGACCTGGAGGAGCGAGCCAAGAGTCTGTTCTTCGAGAAGGAGAACGAGGAGGAGGTGCAGAAGAGCCAGGCGGCCGCCAAGGAGAAGGAGTTCCAGAGCGTGAAGGCCACCAAGGACCAAGTGGGCGAGGTCAGACCCTTTGTCTTTGTTTAATCAGGTGAAACGATGATTTATTAAAAAAAGAACCCGTGAGAGGCGACTAACGATCGCTGTCGTCCTCCCGCAGTCGTGTGAAATCTGCCAGGAGCCGTTTGAGACGTACTGGGTGGAGGAGGAGGAGGACTGGTTCCTGAAGGACGCCCTGAGGGTCGACGACAAGGTACGACACAACAAAGCCAACGCCGCCGCCGCCAACACGCTCCGACTGCTGCTGTTTAAGTTCTTAGCCGTGTGTAAAAGCTTCACAGGAAGAACAAGAAGCTTTAACTTCGTTTATTACAGAACGGGTCGTGAATCTGAAATAATTCACCAAAAACAACAGGTCACATACTTTAAAATGGCTGTTTTTACTCTTTATTGTTGCTTTTACTTTAAACACACCGGCTTTTTTAAATACACACATTAATAAACGTCATGAAGTAAAGAACTGCAGTGAACACGGCGGAGCAGCAGGAGGAAACACAGGAGCTGGAAGTGCTTTGATTTAGGACAAAGAGCCTGAAATTGAACATTTACAAAAGTGTGATTTCATTTCTAATCCTGGTGTCGGCAAAAGGTTTGAGTGGTTTCTGACCTGAAACCTGCTCTTTTGACAGGTTTTTAATGGAAAAATAAAGAGGAAATTATAGTTTTCAACACTTTGTGTTGGTAGAAATATGTAGTTGACCGCAGCTGTGAGGAGCTGGAAAAGCTTGAATTTAACCTCAAACGTTTTTCACGACCCCTGAATCTACGTCGACGTTCTCGTGATGATAAATAAACGCTTCCTCTCCTCAGATCTTCCACCCCGCCTGTTTTGAAGATTACAATAAAAACGTGAGTAACTGATGAAGAAACCATGATGAATATTAACAATAATCATAATTAGTAGCGTCTGAGACGTTTGACCCGCTGCCGTTTGTCTCCTCAGGCGTCGTCGTACCTCGACGTCACGCCGTCGCCCAACAAGGTGCTCACGGAGCACCCGCTGAGCGCCTTCATTAAGAAGGAAGAAGAAGAAGAAGAGGAGGAGGCGGGCGCTTCCTGTGCTGTCGCCGCCGCCGCCGCCGCTGCTGCTGCTGTCGTCTCTGCTGCTGCTGCCGCCACCGTCGCCACTGCTGCTGATGCCGTCGCCACTTCTGATGCCGCCGCCGCCTCAGTGAAACAGGAAGTGGAGCCCGAGGCGAGCGAGCTCCCGGCCGTGAAGGAGGAGGAGGAGGAGGAGGATGTTTTAAGGGACGAAGCCCTCTGTGGTGAAAGCAAAGCGTGACGCTGCGGCTCCACTTCTCCTCTTTCCCTAAGGGAAGTGTTTTTAGCCGCGGCATCAACTTGAATACATTTTAGTATTTGGACTCTGCTGCGAGGCCGTTTCAGGCCGACTCTTTATTAAAGAAGCCTTCGTTTCCTTCGGGCTCAGATGTAAATTATTTAATTTATCAATTAAAGTATTTTTGGTATCTCTGGTGTGACGTGATTGTGCCGCCTGGTGCCGTCTGTGGAGAGCGAGCGGTGGAGCGCGGACGGGTGTTGAAGGTAAGCAGCATCTGATTGGACGGCCGGAGGCTCCTCAGGGCGCCGTTGTGCGGAGGGTCGGGCGTCGCTTCCTCTTGTTCTCAGTTTCCAATAAAAAGAGTCTGAAAGCGGTTCGTGTTGTGTGGACGCTGATTGATGCTCACTTTTACTGTCGTTTAGGTTCAAGTCTGAAAATAAAGCTTTAGTGGATTCAAAGGTTTTTTCTCCTGGTTTCATTTCAATCAAGGATTCACGGTTCGAGTCCGTCTGAGAGGCTTTGATCAGAGACGAAGGATTCACGGTTCGAGTCCGTCTGAGAGTCTCTGAGACGAAGGACTCACGGTTCGAGTCCGTCTGAGAGTCTTTGATCAGAGACGAAGGATTCACGGTTCGAGTCCGTCTGAGAGGCTTTGAGACAAAGGATTCACGGTTCGAGTCCGTCTGAGAGTCTCTGAGACGAAGGACTCACGGTTCGAGTCCGTCTGAGAGTCCTTGAGACGAAGGATTCACGGTTCGAGTCCGTCTGAGAGGCTTTGAGACAAAGGATTCACGGTTCGAGTCCGTCTGAGAGTCTCTGAGACGAAGGACTCACGGTTCGAGTCCGTCTGAGAGTCTTTGATCAGAGACGAAGGATTCACGGTTCGAGTCCGTCTGAGAGGCTTTGAGACAAAGGATTCACGGTTCGAGTCCGTCTGAGAGTCTTTGAGACGAAGGATTCACGGTTCGAGTCCGTCTGAGAGGCTTTGAGACGAAGGATTCACGGTTCGAGTCCGTCTGAGAGTCTTTGAGACGAAGGATTCACGGTTCGAGTCCGTCTGAGAGTCTCTGAGACGAAGGATTCACGGTTCGAGTCCGTCTGAGAGGCTTTGATCAGAGATGAAGGATTCACGGTTCGAGTCTGTGAGAGAGGCTTTGATCAGAGACGAAGGATTCACGGTTCGAGTCCGTCTGAGAGTCTTTGAGATGAAGGATTCACGGTTCGAGTCCGTCTGAGAGTCTTTGAGACGAAGGATTCACGGTTCGAGTCCGTCTGACAGGCTTTGAGACGAAGGATTCACGGTTCGAGTCCGTCTGAGAGTCTTTGAGACGAAGGATTCACGGTTCGAGTCCGTCTGAGAGTCTTTGAGACGAAGGATTCACGGTTCGAGTCCGTCTGAGAGTCTTTGAGACGAAGGATTCACGGTTCGAGTCCGTCTGAGAGTCTCTGAGACGAAGGATTCACGGTTCGAGTCCGTCTGAGAGGCTTTGATCAGAGATGAAGGATTCACGGTTCGAGTCTGTGAGAGAGGCTTTGATCAGAGACGAAGGATTCACGGTTCGAGTCCGTCTGAGAGTCTTTGAGATGAAGGATTCACGGTTCGAGTCCGTCTGAGTCTTTTTTTATTGTATTTTTCTTTTTTCACTTTATTTTCTTATGTTTGATTTTTTCTTTTATTTGTTTTTATTCTATATTCGGTTTATTTTATACCGGTTTAATTTTTTCTATATTTTCTTTTATTTAGTTTAATTTTTTCAATATTTTCTTTTAGTTAGTTTAATTTTTTCTATATTTTCTTTTAGTTAGTTTAATTTTTTCTATATTTTCTTTTATTTAGTTTATTTTTTTCTATATTTTCTTTTATTTAGTTTATTTTTTTCTATATTTTCTTTTATTTAGTTTAATTTTTTCTATATTTTCTTTTATTCTCTGGTTTAATTTTGCCTTTTTTCTTATTTGGTTTTATTTTTACTAATTTCTCTTTTTTTATATTAATTTTCTTATATTTTCTTTAGTTTTATTTTTCTATATTTTTCTTTTTATTCTCTGGTTTAATTTTGTCTTTATTTTCTTTAATTCTTTGTTTTTATTGTTTCTCATATTTCTCCGTAATCGTCGTCGTTTCACAGTAAAAACCCTTTGATGTTTTTCTTCCTTTTGAACATTTTACTTCAAACAAACGTCTCTTTCTGCAGCAGCTGCGTTTAAACTCCTCAGGTCTCGGCGCCGCGTCCAGACGGGTCGTGTGCGGCGCCTTCACCTCCACAGCCGGTACACGCCCAGAGCGATGGCCAGGCAGGAGAACACCGTCGCTGGGGAGGAACAGGGGCGAGAGGGGGCGGCGTTAACCACAGACTCAAACACGTGACGCACAGCTGCACTTATGTCTGAGCCGAGACTCGAACCTGCGAGGTATCGAACCGTCTCCAGCTTCAGAGACTCCAGGAGCGTCTTCAGCGACGCCACCTGCAGGTCGATCTTCCTGTTGATCTCCATGTTGTCGTGTTCCAGGTCGGCTTTCTGACCACGGGAGACACACGGCGTCAGTCGCACGCCACAACAACATGACTGTACACGTTAGAGGGAACACAGCTTTAAGTGGACATTAGAGAGAATGCAGCTTTAAGTGGAGTCTCCTCCTGCTGGACATTAGAGAGAATGCAGCTTTAAGTGGAGTCTCCTCCTGCTGGACATTAGAGAGAATGCAGCTTTAAGTGGAGTCTCCTCCTGCTGGACATTAGAGAGAATGCAGCTTTAAGTGGAGTCTCCTCCTGCTGGACATTAGAGAGAATGCAGCTTTAAGTGGAGTCTCCTCCTGCTGGACATTAGAGAGAATGCAGCTTTAAGTGGAGTCTCCTCCTGCTGGACATTAGAGAGAATGCAGCTTTAAGTGGAGTCTCCTCCTGCTGGACATTAGAGAGAATGCAGCTTTAAGTGGAGTCTCCTCCTGCTGGACATTAGAGAGAATGCAGCTTTAAGTGGAGTCTCCTCCTGCTGGACATTAGAGAGAATGCAGCTTTAAGTGGAGTCTCCTCCTGCTGGACATTAGAGAGAATGCAGCTTTAAGTGGAGTCTCCTCCTGCTGGACATTAGAGAGAATGCAGCTTTAAGTGGAGTCTCCTCCTGCTGGACATTAGAGAGAATGCAGCTTTAAGTGGAGTCTCCTCCTGCTGGACATTAGAGAGGATGCAGCTTTAAGTGGAGTCTCCTCCTGCTGGACATTAGAGAGAATGCAGCTTTAAGTGGAGTCTCCTCCTGCTGGACATTAGAGAGAATGCAGCTTTAAGTGAAGTCTCCTCCTGCTGGACATTAGAGAGAATGCAGCTTTAAGTGGAGTCTCCTCCTGCTGGACATTAGAGAGAATGCAGCTTTAAGTGGAGTCTCCTCCTGGTGGACATTAGAGAGAATGCAGCTTTAAGTGGAGTCTGCTCCTGCTGGACATTAGAGAGAATGCAGCTTTAAGTGGAGTCTCCTCCTGCTGGACATTAGAGAGAATGCAGCTTTAAGTGGAGTCTCCTCCTGCTGGACATTAGAGAGAATGCAGCTTTAAGTGGAGTCTGCTCCTGCTGGACATTAGAGAGAATGCAGCTTTAAGTGGAGTCTCCTCCTGCTGGACATTAGAGAGAATGCAGCTTTAAGTGGACATTAGAGAGAATGCAGCTTTAAGTGGACATTAGAGAGAATGCAGCTTTAAGTGGAAATCATCCGTTTACCTTCTGGTGGAACTCTGTACTGGCCTCCATCAGCTTCTTCTCTTGTTCAGTGAACTGACAGAAAAACACAAAAGCATTCTTTTGTTCAGCAGCGTTAGAGTTCGTCCTGTCGTCCGTGAGCAGCTGCTGTTTACGCTCCTAGAGGACACTTTAGCACACGTTTATGCTCCTAGAGGACACTTTAGCACACGTTTATGCTCCTAGAGGACACTTTAGCACACGTTTATGCTCCTAGAGGACACTTTAGCACACGTTTATGCTCCTAGAGGACACTTTAACACACGTTTATGCTCCTAGAGGACACTTTAGCACGTTTATGCTCCTAGAGGACACTTTAGCACACGTTTATGCTCCTAGAGGACACTTTAGCACACGTTTATGCTCCTAGAGGACACTTTAGCACACGTTTATGCTCCTAGAGGACACTTTAGCACACGTTTATGCTCCTAGAGGACACTTTAACACACGTTTATGCTCCTAGAGGACACTTTAACACACGTTTATGCTCCTAGAGGACACTTTAGCACGTTTATGCTCCTAGAGGACACTTTAGCACACGTTTATGCTCCTAGAGGACACTTTAGCACACGTTTATGCTCCTAGAGGACACTTTAGCACACGTTTATGCTCCTAGAGGACACTTTAGCACACGTTTATGCTCCTAGAGGACACTTTAACACACGTTTATGCTCCTAGAGGACACTTTAGCACGTTTATGCTCCTAGAGGACACTTTAGCACACGTTTATGCTCCTAGAGGACACTTTAGCACACGTTTATGCTCCTAGAGGACACTTTAGCACACGTTTATGCTCCTAGAGGACACTTTAGCACACGTTTATGCTCCTAGAGGACACTTTAACACACGTTTATGCTCCTAGAGGACACTTTAACACACGTTTATGCTCCTAGAGGACACTTTAGCACGTTTATGCTCCTAGAGGACACTTTAGCACACGTTTATGCTCCTAGAGGACACTTTAGCACACGTTTATGCTCCTAGAGGACACTTTAGCACGTTTATGCTCCTAGAGGACACTTTAACACACGTTTATGCTCCTAGAGGACACTTTAACACACGTTTATGCTCCTAGAGGACACTTTAACACACGTTTATGCTCCTAGAGGACACATTAGCACACGTTTATGCTCCTAGAGGACACTTTAGCACATGTTTATGCTCCTAGAGGACACTTTAGCACACGTTTATGCTCCTAGAGGACACTTTAGCACACGTTTATGCTCCTAGAGGACACTTTAGCACGTTTATGCTCCTAGAGGACACTTTAACACACGTTTATGCTCCTAGAGGACACTTTAACACACGTTTATGCTCCTAGAGGACACTTTAACACACGTTTATGCTCCTAGAGGACACTTTAGCACATGTTTATGCTCCTAGAGGACACTTTAGCACACGTTTATGCTCCTAGAGGACACTTTAGCACGTTTATGCTCCTAGAGGACACTTTAACACACGTTTATGCTCCTAGAGGACACTTTAACACACGTTTATGCTCCTAGAGGACACTTTAACACACGTTTATGCTCCTAGAGGACACTTTAGCACGTTTATGCTCCTAGAGGACACTTTAACACACGTTTATGCTCCTAGAGGACACTTTAACACACGTTTATGCTCCTAGAGGACACTTTAACACACGTTTATGCTCCTAGAGGACACTTTAACACACGTTTATGCTCCTAGAGGACACTTTAACACACGTTTATGCTCCTAGAGGACACTTTAACACATGTTTTTGGCGTTTCTCGACGTCTCACCACGTCGGAGACTCTGCTGCGCTCCAGGTTGATGTCCAGTTTGGTTTCTGCTCGCACTTTCTGAGTCTCCTCCTGAACGCAAACACACACAAACACACGACGCAGCGTTTACAGAACACATGTTGGATCCTGTTCACACGGTGAAACAGCCGAGGACAGAAAATACCTTCAGTCGGTTCTGCAGCTGCTCCAACTCTCGCTTCATTTTCTGCAGGAGGACAAAGAGTTAAAGCGTGAGGTCCTTAAATCGACACCAGGGGAAGATGTTAGCGCTCAGACGCACCGTGTTCTCCGAGCGAAGGTTGGCGAAGTCGCTCTTCTCCAGGATCACCATGTCCTTCCTGATGGAGTCCAGGTGAGCCATGATCTGCTGCACAGTGATCTCCTGCAGGACGGACAGAAGGAAACAGCGTGAGGACGCTTCCTCCGCTCTGCTCTCACTTCCACCGCCTCACGCGCTCCTTACCTGGTGGGACTTGGTCACCATGTCTCTGTAAACGCTGTCCATGTTCGCCGTCGCCAGGGTGACCAGAGCGGAGACGATCAGCTCCGCCTGCCGCTTCTCAAGACCTGCACGGACATTAGAGAGAACGCAGCTTTAAGTGGAGTCTCCTCCTGCTGGACATTAGAGAGAATGCAGCTTTAAGTGGAGTCTCCCCCTGCTGGACATTAGAGAGAATGCAGCTTTAAGTGGAGTCTCCTCCTGCTGGACATTAGAGAGAATGCAGCTTTAAGTGGAGTCTCCTCCTGCTGGACATTAGAGAGAATGCAGCTTTAAGTGGAGTCTCCTCCTGCTGGACATTAGAGAGAATGCAGCTTTAAGTGGAGTCTCCTCCTGCTGGACATTAGAGAGAATGCAGCTTTAAGTGGAGTCTCCTCCTGCTGGACATTAGAGAGAATGCAGCTTTAAGTGGAGTCTCCTCCTGCTGGACATTAGAGAGAATGCAGCTTTAAGTGGAGTCTCCCCCTGCTGGACATTAGAGAGAATGCAGCTTTAAGTGGAGTCTCCTCCTGCTGGACATTAGAGAGAATGCAGCTTTAAGTGGAGTCTCCTCCTGCTGGACATTAGAGAGAATGCAGCTTTAAGTGGAGTCTCCTCCTGCTGGACATTAGAGAGAATGCAGCTTTAAGTGGAGTCTCCTCCTGCTGGACATTAGAGAGAATGCAGCTTTAAGTGGAGTCTCCTCCTGCTGGACATTAGAGAGAATGCAGCTTTAAGTGGAGTCTCCTCCTGCTGGACATTAGAGAGAATGCAGCTTTAAGTGGAGTCTCCTCCTGCTGGACATTAGAGAGAATGCAGCTTTAAGTGGAGTCTCCTCCTGCTGGACATTAGAGAGAATGCAGCTTTAAGTGGAGTCTCCTCCTGCTGGACATTAGAGAGAATGCAGCTTTAAGTGGAGTCTCCCCCTGCTGGACATTAGAGAGAATGCAGCTTTAAGTGGAGTCTCCTCCTGCTGGACATTAGAGAGAATGCAGCTTTAAGTGGAGTCTCCTCCTGCTGGACATTAGAGAGAATGCAGCTTTAAGTGGAGTCTCCTCCTGCTGGACATTAGAGAGAATGCAGCTTTAAGTGGAGTCTCCTCCTGCTGGACATTAGAGAGAATGCAGCTTTAAGTGGAGTCTCCTCCTGCTGGACATCAGAGAGAATGCAGCGTTGTTTGTTTGTTTGTTTGTTTGTTTGTCGTCTCTCACCGCTGCCCTCCAGCTCCGTCACCATGGCGTGGGAGTCGAAGGTGAGCTTCCTCTGCTCCAGAGGCGTCAACTCAACTTTCCTCAGGTTGAAGGTCGTCGCCGGCGCCGACACGTGGAAACCTGCGACGCACGAGGACACGTTTACGTGAGTGACGTGTTAACGTGACGTTCACCCCGAAATATAAACACGTGCTTTAATATTCATAAATATATCAACAAATAAAATACATTTACTGTTTTAGATGAAGCTCAACAGCAGAATATAAAGTCAATCAAATGAATAATTAGTATTAAAGTGATATTTATAAAGTGATATTAACATTAATCTTTATATAATAATAGATTATTAACAATAATGAGAACTTTAACTTTGTGAATGCAGGAGTTTTATGGGAACAGTGCTTTTATTTTGGTAAGAGTTCTGTCCCAGCATGCATTGCGCCGGTTCTTCACTCACCTCTGCGCGTTCCCGCCCGCCGCAGCAGCGCGTGCATCCTGCTGTTAACAAACATCAACAAAAACAAAAAGATCAACAACAACAACAACTTTCAGCTGATCACAGACGAACTATTCACAAACCGGAAACACTCTGACAGAACGCGGAAGTGTGCCGAACACGTGACTGATGCTGCGTTCAAGGACTGTCGGAATTATCAGCATCACTGTGGTCACTCTAAAATATAATATATACTTTATATAATAATGTTAATAAATGAGTAGATTGTTTTTGGATGTTTTTATTTTCTTGTAAAACGCATTTGAATATATTTTTGAAGCTCGGTAAAATAAAAGGAAAATAAATAAATAAATAAATAAATAAGCTAACAATTATAGTTAAATTAACAGGATAATATTTGTAATAAATTATAAATCTATTTTATAGCACTTCAAAAACATCGTTATAGTTGTGCAGTATAGTATAGCGTGATATTTAATACAATATAATAATAAGATTAATAATGATAATAATAGTAATATTAATAATATAGTAATAATTTAATAATAATAATAATAATATTAATAATAATAATAATAATAATACTACACACAAACACAAACAGGGTGTAGTTTCTAAAAATAGCCGCTGGGGGCAGCAACGCGCCGCAAATAGTTAATTACCATAGAAGAAGAAGAGCGGCGGTGTCATGGCGGCGGAGCTGGTTAAAACCATAGACATAAAGAGTAGACGCCTCATCGAACGTTGTGCCTATTGGCGCTGACGAGCGGTGGAGCCGCCATCTTGGCCCGGTCGCCCGCTCCACTCAGTGTAAGGACAGGAGACGGTTCAGCGTATTTTAATATTCACAGTGGGATTAACAGTAATAGAATATTCTGATATATGATATATGTGATGTATGATAGGTGTTTTGCAAACACTATAAATATAAACACAACAAGAGAAATCATTTATAGAGTATTAATAGGCTGTATTTCATACATGAATACATAAATCTCTCTCTCACTCACTCTCTCTCTTTCTCTCTCTCTCTCACACACACACACACACACACACAAACACACGCACGCACACACACACACACACACACACACACACACACACACACACACACACACACTCAGAGAAAATTAAAATACATATAAATCAAGAGTATCAATACAATTAGGTCAGAGAGAGAGATGACATTTTGGACACATCTAAATACAAGTCAAACAGACACACTTTCATTTAAAGCACTAAAAAACAAAAACAAGAGCCGAACCCTATATGTTTATAAATATTCAGAAATGATCCATGCTCTGCCAGTCGCATAGTCGTGGTAGTGGAGAGGAGAGGGAGCGAGTGTGTGTGGTATAAAAATATATATAACATTTTGTTAAATCGATCATTTTCACACTGTTTTGTTCTTGCACAGTTACCAATGAGAGTGTAGCTCTCATTGGTAAAGAAAGTGATGTTGTAGGAGTACTTTGTATAGTATCTAAAATGACTGTGTCCTTTGTTTTTAGGCAAGGTCTAATTATGTGAATGTCTTCTTTATTACATATTTTAATGATGTAGTAATTGTATTTAATGTGCAAACAAAAACACGGGGCATAGTTCAGTAATATCCATTTTAAATTATACAAACGATTTAAGATTTTTCCTTAGTTAAATAAATGTATGATTTTTTCTTTTCAGACTGTTTCAACTTCTGTGGTACAACTGAACTAAAAAAGCCTGGACCCATCAGTTCTGGTTCGTCCTGCTTTAAGTGGAGATGTGGAGAACCAAGTAAAAATGTATGAAACATTTTGTTCAGCTGTGAGAATATCGGGCACAGAGTGGAAACACATGTTAAATCTCTAATTCATTCTTTATAATAAACCCCACATCATGTTGCTCCTGTTTGATGAAACAGTTTAACAGCAAAGGATATTGGTCAGATTCTGTCACTTCTCCTTTGATAGACTAAACTTTAAAAAAAAGTGACAAGACATGAAAAATTATCTCATAATTCATCTCAATGTCATGTTCAATATTTAAAAAAACAAAACTGAGAATATCTGAGGTGACCTGAGATGAACTGTCTCTGAAGTGTCTTCCTCTCATGAAACCACAGCACATCCTCCGCTGACCTACTGCTGGAAATGTGCAATCCATTTACACTAGACCACATGTACGACAACCCCTCTCCTCCCTGCTTCTCCTTTCATATCTACACAGGCTTGCACACACACCTCATGCCGGGGGGTGAATTAACTAACATTCCCACAGAGGCTAATCTCCATGCCTCTACTGTGACAAGATAATAATAATAAAATAAGGGACAGCAGCTCCTCTGGCAGCTAAATCTGTATCTACCTGCCACAGCCTGAGGGAGTCACTATAACATTCAAAAATGCATGGATTTATGTATAATTGTTTAAAATTGTACTGTACCATACTGATTATGAATTGTAATATTGTAATATTAGATTAGAGCAGGAATACGCTGCACAGGGCTCTGGCATCTTGTTTCTTCTGCTGCTCAACTCAGAGGCTCAACGAGTCACTCATAGAACTGATCTGGGAGAAGGACCGATCCAAGATGGCGGCCGCATTTCTCGCGGCCCAACGTTCGATGCGGCATCTACTCTTTATATGTCTATGGTTAAAACCATAGACATAAAGATCTTTATATGTCTATGGGTGTCATGGCGGCTGAGCTGGTTATTGACCACAGAAGAAGAAGGTTGGCGGTGTCATGGCGGCGGAGCAGCGCAGCGGCTGGTTAATGACCACAGAAGAAGAAGGTTGGCGGTGTCATGGCGGCGGAGCAGCGCAGCGGCTGGTTCGCGGTCCTCTCTGTGGGCGTTTCTCTGCTCAAATGTCTGTTTTTCGGCGCTTAGTGAGTTTTTTAATGTTCATTTAAACAGAAACTGTCAGCGGAGCCGCTCCAGGATCAGTTTGATGCTTTATAACGAGCTAACGAGCAGCTAACGCTAGCTACAAACCAGCACAACACAACTTTATTGACAAACTCGGCGCTGACACGGTGGACACTGGGTTTATGTTTGTGTTTATGAATATATATCAATAAATAAAGAAGCAGCTACCGTCGACTTACTTTTACTTTATAGTTATTTTTTATTTAGATAATTTTAGTTACTCATTTAGATGCGTTAAATGTCTCCTCGTAATTTCAGGAATTCTGAGCTTCGTTTAGATCTAATAAATACATGAACCCTGTTGTAATTATTGTCCATCCTCCATAAGACTTCTGCTGTGTGTGTGTGTGTGTGTGTGAGTGTGTGTGTGTGTGTGTGCGTGCGTGCGTGTGTGTGTGTGTGTGCGTGTGTGTGTGTGTCAGTCGTTCCACAGACTTTGAGGTGCACAGAAACTGGTTGGCCGTCACACACAGTCTGCCCGTGTCCAGGTGGTACCATGAGGTCAGTGCGTGTCAAACATCTGTGCAACAAACAAATAAAGAAACTAACACGCTAAATATTAACTGATAATAATATTTCTCCAGCGTTCGAACTCTGCTCAAAACTCTGTTGTTGTTGTTGTTGTTGTCTCCTCCTCGTGTCTCTAAGCCTGTTGTTGTGTGTGCAGAACATGTGTTGTTGTCGTCGTCTTCGTTGTTGTTGTTGTTCTTCTTCTTCTTGTTGTGGTGTCTCTAAGCGTGTTTTCATGTCTGCCGAACACGTGTTGTTGTTGTCGTTGTTGTTGTTGTTGTTGTTGTTGTTGTTGTCCTCCTCCTCCTCCTGTCTCTAAGCGTGTTGTTGTTGTTGTTGTGTGTGCAGAACACGTGGTGTTGTCGTCGTCTTTGTTGTTGTTGTTGTTGTTGTTGTCCTGTCTCTAAGCCTGTTGTTGTTGTTGTTGTTGTCATCATCCTCCTCCTGTCTCTAAGCCTGTTGTTGTTGTTGTTGTTGTTGTTGTTGTTGTTGTTGTCGTCGTCCTCCTCCTCCTCGTGTCTCTAAGCGTGTTTTCGTGTGTGCAGAACACTTGTTGTTGTCGTCGTCTTCGTTTGTCGTTGTCGTTGTTCTTGTTCTTGTTGTTGTCGTGTCTCTAAGCGTGTTGTTGTTGTTGTGTGTGTGTGCAGAACACGTGTTGTTGTTGTTGTTGTTGTCGTTTCTCTAAGCGTGTTGTTGTTGTGTGTGTGTGCAGAACACGTCGGAGTGGACCCTGGACTACCCCCCCCTCTTCGCCTGGTTCGAGCTGGGCCTGTCCCACGTGGCTCAGCACTTCGACAGGAACATGCTGCAGGTGCAGAACCTGAACTACGTCAGCCCGAACACGGTTCTGTTCCAGAGGCTGTCGGTCGTCTTCACCGACCTGCTGTTCATCTACGCCGCCCGAGAGTGAGGCCGCCGCTCCACCCGCGCATCACTTTTACCCTCTCAACACTTTCATTTGATTATTCATTCTTTTATTTTTATTTTTAATATATATATTTATTTATTTATAAATGTTTTCCTCTTTATATTTCCACGTAATGTTTTCATTTATTATTTAATTTAGTTCTCGTACTTATGTCCATGCAGTGTTTCCTGGGGCCTGTTTCACAAAGCAGGTTTAGTGAAAACTCTGAGTATGTTAACCCTGAAATGAGGGAAACTCTGAGTTTTCCGTTTCACAAAGGGAGGTAACTCAAACCAGAGACAGAGGGGTAACTCTAGCCTGTTTCACAGAGAGAGCTAACTCAAACCAGAGACAGAGGGGTAACTCTAGCCTGTTTCACAAAGAGAGGTAACTTAAACTCTCGTCAGTTACCATGGTAACATGCTCTCTGAAACTAACCTGGTCGGGACCAGGTTTTTCTCAGAAAACCTTGAGTTTCTCTCTGTCTCCGCCCTCTTTCAGCCACACACGGTGTTTCATTTCCTCATTCATTCAGTCAGCAGGCGAGTTTTGGCGAAGTATAGTTCTGCTATAGTTCCGTCTGTTTTTTCAGAAAATCACTGCAAACATCAGTCAGTAGAAGTTATATTAGGTGGCGACTATTTCACTGCCATGGCGTGTCCTTCTGATAACGATCCCGTGGATGAAGCTGCAGCATTACTGCGCAGATAATTATATATTCGTCGGGAGATGATTATCAAACTATAGATTATAGATGTTCTTGCATTTCCAGGCAATTCTCTGTTTGAGCGGTACCGTTTCATATCACAGCAGATATTCTGTGTTGCGCTGCGTTTTTTTGCAAACGGGAGTTTTTGTATACAACGTATAAAAGTCATTCAGTAGGCCTACATTAGAAGTTATATTAGGTGGTGAATATTTACACTACCATGGCGTGTCATTTTGATAACGATCCCGTGAATGAAGGTGACGCATTTCGCAAAGAGAATTAAATATTCGTCGGGAGATGATTATCAGACCGCGCATAGACGTCCTTAATATACTGCAGCCATAATTACAAAATGAATGAAATGGATCTTTTGAGCAAGTTGAATGTATTTGACTCAGCGTTTCTAAATATAATCCCAGCTTTTCTTGCAATTCATAGGTTCAAAAGTGTGTGCTTTTAGTTGGGTTACCGGTATATTAACTACTCCTATACTGTATAGCCTTCTGATCCAGAATATCACCTATAATGCGAGGGGGCTGAATACGGCACAACACCGTTTCATGTCACAGTCCATCTCACCCCTCCTTACATTTCCAACATTAACAACCAGTAATGCTCTCATATCACAGCAGATATTGTGTGTTGCGCTGCGTTTTTTTTGCAAATGGGAGTTTTTTATACAACATTTATACGTTGTATAAAAAACAGCCACTTACGGTAATATTTACTTTACGATGTGAAACCTGCTCAAAATGAGGCGTCACCATGAGACTGTGCTGAGATTTTACCTGTTTGAAAAATGTTTTTATGTTTCATCTTAAGCTGCGCTTCTCCCCCGCGGGGTTGCACTTAAATGAAATAAATTAATAGGCTCCCACTCAAGCAGTTCCCCCTGTGATATTACTGTGATTGCAACAGGACTACATTTAAACTTATGCACTGACCCGAGCCGCAATGTCCTCCAGCACCGTCTCTCTCTCTTTTGCTGCTGCAGCGGTGTAAACCTGCTCAAACTCCCGTATGAGCGCATTAATATTTCCATTTCCGGTTGTAGCGTAGCCCTTCGCTTCCCCGTTGCCATGGTGACTCGTCGAATCAGGGCTCCATTGATGCTGTCTTTTTTTACTTGTGGTGCACGCGCTTAACTCCAGGTCAAACTACTCTGAGTTGATCAACCTGACGCAAATCAGCTGTTCTGGAACCGAAAACTCAGAGTTTCCTATCTCAGAGTAGATCAACTCAGAGTTCCGGGTTAGACTCAGAGTTTTTTGAACCTGCTTTGTGAAACAGGCCCCTGGTGTTTTCAGGTGTGTCCAGGTGCTGCAGGTGCTTGCTCCTGATTGGCTCTCCTCTGCTGCAGGTGCTTGCTCCTGATTGGCTCTCCTCTGCTGCAGGTGCTGCAGGTGCGTTCAGGAGCAGAAAGGCTCCCGGGACGTTCTGAGCCGGCCGTCCTTCGTCGTGGCCGTGCTGCTGCTGTGGAACTTCGGCCTCCTCATCGTCGACCGTATCCTTCCTGTTCTGATGACGACACAATGTTGTTATCTTCTCTTTATAACCAGATTTACTTTATTCATTAACACTTATCATATTTACTCTCATCCTATTTATCCTTTTCTCTTATATCAACTATAACTCATTATAATTTACTTTTATAATCTATAACCCTTTATAAAATAATAAATATTTACATAAAGGTGAAATCTGTTCCTTCACGCGTCCTCAGATATTCACTTCCAGTATAACGGCTTCCTCTTTGGCTTCCTGCTGCTGTCGGTGGCCAGACACATGCAGGTACTTTTATTTTGAAAGGGTCTCTCCCTGTGTCAGTCTCGTCACCTGCAGGTACAGTCCTTTATTTTGAAAGGTGCTCTTCCTGTGCTCAGGCTCGTCACCTGCAGGGGGCGCTGCTGTTCTCCGTGCTGCTCAACCTGAAGCACATTTACCTTTACGTGGCACCGGCGTACGGAGTCTACCTGCTGAGGAGTTACTGCTTTACTGAGGACCACAGAGGTACACACACACACACACACACACACACACACACACACACACACACACACACACACACACACACACACACACACACACACACCTGCTGAGGAGTTACTGCTTTACTGAGGACCACAGAGGTACACACACACACACACACACACACCTGCTGAGGAGTTACTGCTTTACTGAGGACCACAGAGGTACACACACACACACACACACACACACACACACACACACCTGCTGAGGAGTTACTGCTTTACTGAGGACCACAGAGGTACACACACACACACACACACACACATTCACACACACACACACCTGCTGAGGAGTTACTGCTTTACTGAGGACCACAGAGGTACACACACACACACACTTACACACACACACACACACACACACCTGCTGAGGAGTTACTGCTTTACTGAGGACCACAGAGGTACACACACACACACACTTACACACACACACACACACACACACCTGCTGAGGAGTTACTGCTTTACTGAGGACCACAGAGGTACACACACACACACACACACACACACACACACACCTGCTGAGGAGTTACTGCTTTACTGAGGACCACAGAGGTACACACACACACACACACATACACACACACACACACACACACACACACACACCTGCTGAGGACCACTGTGTGTTGCAGATGGTTCAGTGCGGTGGAGCAGCTTCAGTCCGCTCCGTTTTCTCGCCCTCGGCAGCATCGTGGCGTCGGTCTGCGCCCTGTCCTTCGGCCCCTTCATCGCCATGGTGAGCGCCGCCGTTTGTTTGTTTGTTTGTTTGTTTGTTTGTTTGTTTCAGGGGCAGCTCCCTCAGGTCCTGTCCCGTTCACACTCGTTTGTTTGTTTGTTTCTTGTTTGTTTGTTTGTTTGTTGTTCTCAGGGGCAGCTGCCTCAGGTCCTGGCCCGGCTCTTCCCCTTTAAGCGCGGTCTCTGTCACGCCTACTGGGCTCCCAACGTGTGGGCGCTCTACAACACGCTGGACAAGAGCCTGGCGACGCTCGGTGAGACTCCGCCCCCTCTCTTTGTTGTCTGTACGTTTTAAAGGGACTTGAGTTCTGTAAACGTTGGCGTCCGGCCCGTGCGGTGCCGGCCCCGCCCTCCTTCCCACGCCGTCTGTGACAAACGCACCGGGCTTTAACCGTAAACGACCTCGGAGCAGCTGCTGTTTGCTTTTCAATAGATACAGTTACACCAGAAGTCTGTTAGCTCCATGCTAACACAGAATGGGAATCACCATTGACGCGCTAACAGAAGTGATCGTCTTGGTGTCGACCTCGTCCCTGCGTCAGAGGCAAACCTGGATTTATTCCCATAAATTCCTCAAAATTTCCACAGAAAGTTTCTAAATAAAAGAAATTAAATAAATAAAAGATTGAATAAAAATGTAGAAATATAAAATAAATAAAATAAAAGATGAAATAACTCAAAGTCGTCTTCTTCTTCCTCTTTAACGGTACAAAGTCGTTCTCGTGTCGTTGTGTCTCACGTCGTCTCTCTTCAGGCGTGCGTCTGAAGCTGCTGCAGGAGGCGGAGCTTCCCCGGGCGTCCATGACGGGCGGCTTGGTTCAGGAGTTCCAGCACGCCGTCCTCCCGTCCGTCACGCCGTCCGTCACGCTGCTCTGCACGCTGCTGTCCGTCCTGGTGAGTCGTGATCTGGTCCTCGTGTGTCTGATGAAACGGATGTGTCCAGTCTTAACTCCTCCCCCTATCTCTGATCCCGCCCCTCTGACCCATCTCTCTGACCCCACCCTCTGACTCTGCCCCTCTGCAGCCGGCGTTGGTGTCCCTCTGGCGTCGTCCTGGCGGTGCCCGGGGCTTCCTGCGCTGCCTGCTGATCTGCGCTCTGGGCTCCTTCGTGTTCGGCTGGCACGTCCACGAGAAGGCCGTCCTGCTCGCCATCCTGCCGCTGAGGTGGGAACGCTTTCTATACAGTTCACTAAGCTTCTTCTACGACCAACGCACATTAAAGCACATTAAAGGGCCAATGAGTCGATAACAAGTGTGAATATGAAGAGAAATTAATAAAATAATAAATAAGAAAATAAATGTGGAAATATGAAATAAGTAAATAAAAAAGAATATAATATAAAAATGCAGGAACATGAATAAATAAAGACTAAATGAGTGACCTCCAGCGTTCTTCTTCTTCTGCAGCCTCCTGGCCGTGGAGAACAGAGAGGATGCTGGGATCTTCCTGCTCCTGAGCTCCACGGGTCACTACTCGCTGTTCCCGCTCATTTTCACCCCGGCAGGTAAAACGGCGGGAACCCGGTTCGATATCAGAGACACGTTTAACGGGAACGTTTCCCTCTGAAACGCGTCGACTGTCTGCACTCAAACGTTTCGTCTCTGACGCAACAATCGTTCAGTGTTTCCAGTGTGTTTTCAGTGTGTTTTCAGTGTGTTTCCAGTGTTTCCAGTGTGTTTCGTGTGTTTCCAGTGTGTTTCCAGTGTGTTTTCAGTGTGTTTCCAGTGTTTTCAGTGTGTTTCCAGTGTGTTTCCAGTGTTTCAGTGTGTTTTCAGTGTGTTTCAGTGTGTTTTCAGTGTGTTTTCAGCGTGTTCTCAGTGTTTTCAGTGTGTTTCCAGTGTTTTTATAGTGTTTTCAGTGTGTTTTCAGCGTGTTTTTATAGTGTTTCCAGTGTGTTTCCAGTGTGTTTTCAGCGTGTTCTCAGTGTTTTCAGTGTGTTTCCAGTGTTTTTATAGTGTTTTCAGTGTGTTTTCAGCGTGTTTTTATAGTGTTTCCAGTGTGTTTTCAGTGTGTTTCCAGTGTGTTTCCAGTGTGTTTCCAGTGTTTTCAGTGTGTTTCCAGTGTGTTTATAGTGTTTCCAGTGTGTTTCCAGTGTTTTCAGTGTGTTTCCAGTGTTTTCAGTGTGTTTTCAGTGTGTTTCCAGTGTGTTTCCAGTGTTTCAGTGTGTTTTCAGTGTGTTTCAGTGTGTTTTCAGTGTGTTTTCAGCGTGTTCTCAGTGTTTTCAGTGTGTTTCCAGTGTTTTTATAGTGTTTTCAGTGTGTTTTCAGCGTGTTTTTATAGTGTTTTCAGTGTGTTTCCAGTGTGTTTCCAGTGTTTCAGTGTGTTTTCAGTGTGTTTCAGTGTGTTTTCAGTGTGTTTTCAGCGTGTTCTCAGTGTTTTCAGTGTGTTTCCAGTGTTTTTATAGTGTTTTCAGTGTGTTTTCAGCGTGTTTTTATAGTGTTTCCAGTGTGTTTTCAGCGTGTTTTTATAGTGTTTCCAGTGTGTTTTCAGCGTGTTCTCAGTGTTTTCAGTGTGTTTCCAGTGTTTTTATAGTGTTTTCAGTGTGTTTTCAGCGTGTTTTTATAGTGTTTCCAGTGTGTTTCCAGTGTGTTTTCAGCGTGTTCTCAGTGTTTTCAGTGTGTTTCCAGTGTTTTTATAGTGTTTTCAGTGTGTTTCCAGTGTGTTTCCAGTGTGTTTCCAGTGTTTTCAGTGTGTTTCCAGTGTGTTTCCAGTGTGTTTCCAGTGTTTTCAGTGTGTTTCCAGTGTTTTCAGTGTGTTTCCAGTGTGTTTCCAGTGTGTTTTCAGTGTTTCCAGTGTGTTTCCAGTGTGTTTCCAGTGTGTTTCCAGTGTTTTCAGTGTGTTTCCAGTGTTTCCAGTGTTTTCAGTGTGTTTCCAGTGTTTTCAGTGTGTTTCCAGTGTGTTTCCAGTGTGTTTTCAGTGTTTCCAGAGTGTTTCAGTGTGTTTCCAGTGTTCTCAGTGTGTTTCCAGTGTTTCCAGTGTTTCCAGTGTGTTTTCAGTGTGTTTTCAGTGTGTTTCCAGTGTGTTTACAGTGGGTTTACAGTGTTTTCAGTGTTGTTTCACTTCCCTCTCTTCGTTAAATGTGTTTCCAGAGTTTCCCATCAAAGTTTCTCTGATGCTGATTTTCACCGTTTTCTCGTTCACGGCGCTGAAGAAACTTCACAGGTAAAAAACGTGTTTAATATAATATTTAATGTTTTATTCACAGTTTGATAAAAGAACTCGTGTCGATCACAAAGTTTATAAAACAATAAGAAAATAAAATCTGATTTAATTAAAGATTTAAATTTATTCAAACATTCAAAAATTATAAATATAATATAATAAAAAATCTACGTGTTTTCTTGCAAAATAAATAAAATAAGTAATTAAAATTTGTGAAATATAAAGTCTAAATAAAGTAAATGTATAAAGACGAAATAATAAAAATAATATATTAAAAAATACATTTTATCATTTCTTGCGTATTTAATTTAATCAAAATGATGAATTAATAAAAACTCGTAAAAGTGAGAAAGAGAAACAAAAACTTTATATTTAAAAGTTTATAAAAATAATATTAAAGTAAAAAGGAAACAATAAAAACAGCCCCCCCCCTCGTAGTTCTGTTGCAGACTCCGTTTCCCAGAATGCTTTGCTTCCCCTCTCAGCGGTCAGGGCGCCCTGCTGCGCCCTCTGGAGCGCGTCTACCTGCTGGGGCTGCTCGCCGTGGCGTCGGCCTGCGAGGTGGCCTTCCCCCTGTCGCCGTGGCAACAGAAGCTGCCCTTCCTCCCCCTGCTGGCGACCTCGGTGTACTGCTCCGTGGGCGTCCTCTACTCCTTCCTGCGGCTGAACGCCACCATGCTGCGGCAGCGGCGCCCGGGCGAGGAGAGGCCCAAGCAGCCGTGAGGTCGGCGCCCTCGTCGTGAGAAGGTCGAAGGTTAGATCGCACCCACACCCCCTGAGCAAGGCACACGGACGCTCCGACCAATCAGGAGGACGCCATCTTTGACTCTATCTGCTTCTTCTTCTGCTGGAATATCGACCACGTGAAGGTTCTGAGGACTCTAAACGGCGAGCGCCGCTGTTTCATGATCTGCTCGTGTTGTTTGCTTCATTTCTAAATAAAAAACAAAACAAAGACACTTTCTTCCACTTATTTTTCTTATTTTTATAACGCATCAGCCAGTCATTTTGTATCTTTTTGTCGGGTTTTTATTTATTTTAGTAATTTTGCGTTTCTTTGTGGTTGTTTTGTGTGTCTTTGTAGTTGTTTTGTGTCTCTTTGTGGTTGTTTTGTGTCTCTTTGTAGTTGTTTTGTGTCTCTTTGTGGTTGTTTTGTGTCTTTGTGGTTGTTTAGTGTGTCTTTGTAGTTATTTTGTGTCTCTTTGTAGTTGTTTTGTGTCTCTTTGTGGTTGTTTTGTGTCTCTTTGTGGTTGTTTTGTGTGTCTTTGTAGTTGTTTTGTGTCTCTTTGTGGTTATTTTGTGTCTCTTTGTGGTTGTTTTGTGTCTCTTTGTGGTTGTTTAGTGTCTCTTTGTGGTTGTTTTGTGTCTCTTTGTAGTTGTTTTGTGTCTCTTTGTGGTTGTTTTGTGTCTCTTTGTAGTTGTTTTGTGTCTCTTTGTGGTTGTTTTGTGTCTCTTTGTGGTTGTTTTGTGTCTCTTTGTGGTTGTTTTGTGTCTCTTTGTAGTTGTTTTGTGTCCAAAGTCGTTACTTTGAGTTTCAATGAAATGAAACGTTTTGTTCAAAAACTTTATTGATAAGGCAACACAAGACAGGATTAGTTGTGATGAACTTAGAGTTTTACACTGAAAATCTCTCTATTGCACAAGAAGAAGAAGTGTTAGCGTGTTAGCATTAATGCTAACCTGCAGATCAGACTGAGCGACTAACAGTTAGCAGCTTTAAGGGCAAAATGGCCTCTTTCCACAAACGCTCCCCTCCGACACACAAAACTAAAACGGTTTACGACACGCGGTCCATTTCCTTTGAACTTCAAAATAAGAGACCAGTCGCACAAAACTAACAACAACTAACGCTGTGAACTGAAGATAAAATAAAGGTTACACTCCAATCCGTCTTCAAACTCTTCCTGTTTGCTTTCACTTTAAAACCAAAGCAACGTTTCTTTCTGTGCAATGATCCGAAACTATTACGAATTCAATGTTTGGACGAGTTTTTTTATTGTTAACGTCGAACATTTGAATCCGTATCCATCGCATTTCCTACGATATACAAACCTGTCGATGAGAATATGTAGGGAAATACGGACTGGTGCAAAGGCCCTTTCAGATGCTCAGATTGGGTTAGCTTAGCTTAGCTTAGCTTAGCATAAAGACTGGAAACGGGGGGAAACTGCTAGCCTGGCTCCGTCAAAGGGAACAATATCGACCAACCAGCTCCTCTAAAGGTTCGTCCTCACGATAGAAAACAACCTTTTATTTCTCCCTCGTTCCTAAAAAGTAAAAAGTTAAAAGGTGCAGCGACTCCAAACGCTGTAGTACCCATGCCAGGCCTGGAGGTGGCGCTGTAACTGCCACAGAAACACACCAACAACAGAGAAGAAGAGACGGGGAGACGCTGGGAGCCCCTTCACTCTGCAGTTAGTGTCCTCACTGAGCAGAGGGGGCTGCTGGGAGCCCCTTCACTCTGCAGTTAGTGTCCTCACTGAGCAGAGGGTCCGATAACGAACCAGACTAAACCAGACTGAACCAGACTGAACCAGGCTGAAGCTGTGACAGGAAACTCGTCTCCGTGGTGACGGGGCCTAAAGTTCACTGATTAACACGTTAGATCTTGTTTCTTTTCTTTGTCCTTTCTTTACAGACGTGATCAACACAAGCAGCTTAAAGCATGTCTTAAGTTCAGCCTGGTTTGGCCTGGTTTGGCCTGGTTTGGCCTTGGCGGCTCTGTGGACGGGCCTGGTGCCAGACGAGCTGATGAAGCAGGTTGGTGAGCATGATTTAATCTGCTCCGCTCTGTGACGGGAGCTGGTTCTCTGTCCTTGCTGAGGACCTTTTTCAAACCCTGACTTCATGTTTTCCGTCTTCAGGTTTCTCGTCCTGAAGAAACAAAGTCCGTCTGTAAATCTGCTCCATTACGGCTCAGAGCTTTTTAAACCTTTCTAACAGCATTAAGAGGATGAGCGGCTCCAGCACAGACTCCCAGCATGCTCTGCTCTCAGGCCGGGACCTGCCGACGTCTCACAGAATCACTTTCACAGAGTTGAAACAGGAAACACGAGACACTGATGTGAAGCACTCACAAATACGCTCCCAAGGATCAAATCAGAGCAGAGAAACCGATGCAAACGCTGCAGATGTGTGAAAATAATCAACATGAACCAGATCCAGTTTGTTACAGTCAGACTTTTGAAGACTGTGGATGTTTTTCATGTGATTGAAAGTAATTGTCAGTTGCAGTTTTCATATAAAGCTGCTAATGTTGTTCGTGTTTGGTTACAGAATACGGTTACATCCTGGTTACAGGGTTTGTCTCAATGAAAACGTTCTGGCTTCTTCATCCTGCTGTAAAATACACAGACTCTCTGCTGATGACAGAAAGACTAAAAACCTTGATGAATATTAATTAAAGGCTGTTTTTTTACCATCAAACTAAAATATCCTAATATATCAGAGCTGCGTATTCTGTGAAACTCTTCGATACTTGAAGAATCTGATTTTAAAGATGCTACGAACGTGTTTGACTGACGAAGAAAGAGTCTTACTGTGCATTCACACCGGGAGGGACGGAGGTGTTCAAATCGCCCGGGAACGTGAGTGTGGCGTCGCTTTCTCACATTTTTGATCATCGCTTCGTTGCTTCGATCGCGGTTAGCAGCCGAGGAGCTAACTGAAGCTTACCCCGGCTCAGCCCACTCTGCTATAGTGCTAAATGATGTGATGCTAATGCTAACGCTAACAGGGGTCTGATGCTTTAAAAGAACAGAAATGAGCTCTCAGAGGAAGTGAGTCGTGCGGCCGCTCTACTGTAGATCACACCGCCTTTCTTCTTCGTCGTCTGGATTTCCTGCAGACTCGACGCCTAACAGCACGTCGCTGCCAGAGGTCAGAGTTAAATCCAATAGATCCACAGCAACAGTAGTAACAATAGCGGCTTTGTTGATCCCCTGCATGTGTCAGAGAACTCGGCGCAGCGTCACGCTTGAAAAGTTCAAATTTTTCAACTTCAAGCAACACACGGGACGAGGAAACGGACGCGTTCTTATCGCCAGAAACGCCAGAAGAGTCTTTGCATCATTAAGTTGATTCTGAAAGGAAGTTTGCAGCATCGTCGCCTCCATCGCCTTCGGTGTGAATGCAAACGTTAAACGTCTAAACTCAAACAGCGTCGTCTGAAATTGGCAAACTTTTGAATGGACTCAGGGACTTTTCTGATTCCAGCCTTCAGGGACAACTTGTGTTTCTTTGGGGGAAATCGGTTCGATGCCAAAGAGTTGTTGACATTCGACACATTTGGACGTATTTGTAAAGTGGAATATGGTTCGAAATCAGGTTCTGGGGGTTTGAACATTGTTGGACAAACATCAGGATCTTTGACGGTCGATGTCGAGGTCAAAAAGTCTTCTTCAAAGATATCTTTGACAAAAATAAGTTCGTTTTTCAACCTGACACCTGGAGCTCGGGAACCGCCGATCACACGCCATCGCAAACGTTTTACTTTCAGCGTCCGTTGTTTCCCGCCGCGTCGCTCTGACCACAAACCGTCAGGTGGAGCAAAGTCTTCTCTTACGTCAAAGGGGACTAAAGGTTGAGGTTTTCTTTTTACTTTTTGGGATGATTGGAAAACTTGTGCTTCACTCTTTGCCGTCCCCTTGGCTCCGACCCTCCACGATGATGACTAACACCGGCGTGAGGTCCATCAGGTTCTTCAGCATCTCCATGATGTCCTGGTGGTCTTTGGCTCCCTCGATGAACTCCTCCAGGGTCAGCTCACCTGAAGGGGGGCAAAGGTCAGCAGACATGTGGAGGGTTATAATGGGGCATGGATAGAGACGTGCCGATACCATTTATCCCTCCCCCACACCGAGTCCAGATACTGCACCAGTGTGTTTATTTTAAAACAGTAGAATAATTATTAACAAGAACTACTAAGAATTATTAAACTCGTTATTTAAAGATTAAGAAGAACCGTGTCGGAGCTAACGAAGCTAACGGAGCTAACGAAGCTAAGCAGGAAATAGCTTCCTTTCTCTAATAAACTGGTGCCTGGACTTCTGTTCTTTCCCGTACCATTGACAGCATTTTCGGCATATCTGACGCATTTCGGATACTGGTATCAGAATCGACCCTGATCATCGGAAGACCCCGATCATAACACGACCCTGATCGTAAGACGACCCTGATCATAACACGACCCTGATCATCAGAAGACCCTGATCGTAAGACGACCCTGATCGTCAGAAGACCCCGATCGTAAGAAGACCGCGATCGTAAGACGACCCCGATCGTAAGACGACCCCGATCGTAAGACGACCCCGATCGTTAGACGACCCTGATCGTAAGACGACCCCGATCGTTAGACGACCCTGATCGTAAGTTTAAAGGCGTTTCTACATCAATTCAAAGCTTCCTGTGCGAGTTGAAACTAGCTTTGTAATATTGGACAAATAAGCAACAAAAGTTGCGATTGGTCGCTGTATCCAGGACCATGTGATCTGTTAGGTGTAAGTAAGTAATAAGAATTTACCCCATCGCTAATTTTTCAGTTTTTGGAACCAAAAGCATGGATTTTTTTGTATCTTTTAGGATTTAGTGACAGTTTATCTGCTGTAAACCACGAGGCGGCTCTTTGAACGTCCTCCATTAGAGCTTTCTGTCGTTCTTCACTGAGCAGTAAAGAACAGTATCGTCTGCAAACAGTCGCATTCTTCACTTTGTCCGTCTAAACCTCTGAACGCTGGCGCCTTTCTCAGTTCAATGTGACGTTTAAAACTATAAACAACCAAGTCTTGTATTCTTAGATCTTTCCCACCATCAGCGTAAAGAAAATGAAGGTTGTCCTGAGGGCGGCGCCAGTGGAAAGGTCGTATTTATTGCGTCTCTCGTACGGTGGCCATTTTGTCACTCTCAGCTCTTCGTTATCACACTTTGATCTGCAACTGTTTCTGTTTCTACTTCCTTATTTTCCTGATCCTTACTTTTGGCCTCATTGACACTGATTATTGTCGACGTCAGTTGTATTAAAAATAACGACATCTGTAGCGTCTCGTTCTTTACCTTCTCCTTTCACGTCGATCCTCTCAAATATAAGCGCGACGATGTCCTCGGGGTCGATTTCTCTGTTCCGTGTGATGTCCTGGATGGCCTGCAGGGGGAGACACACACGTAGAAACCACAAAAACAGATCAGGAGGTTGGTGTTTCTACTTCCTGTAAAGATGGGGGGGGGCAGGTTGTGTGGTAGGCGACCCCTTGATAAACCCCTTCGTAGATACGGATGACTTTACCTTTTGGTTTGAACAGCTGCTCAACATCTGTTCGAATATGGGGCCGAGTTCAACATTTACCGTATTGTCCCGTATATAAGACGACCCGGATCGTAAGATTTTTTTAACGTGATTTTGAAATAAAATGAAGTCATTTTCAACATGTTTGTATTCGTAGAAATATGCAGTTTACCACAGATGTAAAGTTCTGGAAAACCTTAAATATTGACACTGAAAATGCTTAAAAATGCTTAAATTCGACCGTGTTAAAAGTGCAGGAACTCTGTGATGAGGATAATTATTATTAATCTGTGGGTAAATAAGGATCAATTTGGCAAGAATTAAAATTAAACCTGAAAAAAACAGAAAATGAACAAAAAAAATGTTCTTTTTGTATTCAAGCTTTTCTGTTTCAGGATTTTAAAATGCTGCGTTCCAAGTTTCCTAATGAATCGTTCTTATTTGTGATTATTGGCTGATTATATGACTTCTTACGTATAATAATAATAATAATAATAACAATAATCATTTGCTCTCCCTTCACACCGGCCCAGCTCGTCCTCGTCCCACTTCCTGCAGCTTCCTGTCGCTGATGAGCTCGTTCAGCAGATTAACACGCGTCTAATTTCAGAGCTAATCCAGTTTCTCTGCTGCTGCACAGTCTGTGGGTCGTTCCACAGCGAGTGTGTTCACTCATTAACTCAACACACACACACACACACACACACACACAACCACACACACACACACACACACACACACACGTTTATGTAGCACGAGTTATGATTCACGCTTCACTCGCTCGTGTGTTTAGTGTCGAGTCTTAAAAGTGTAAAAAAGTATTTTTCTGCGCTTAAAATTCACTGGAAATGAATAAAGTAACAAATCACATTTAAACATAAATGTAAACATGTTGTTTTGTCGCAATCTTCCGACTTCTTTCTCTAAATATTCCGACTTTTTTGTCTCAATCTTACGTCTTTTTCCTCTAAATATTCTCAATATATTCCAAACACAGCACCAATGGGCTCCTTCCACTGTAATGGACTTTACTATGAGAGGAGCTGGTGCAGGGGCCAGTAGGTAAGTCTTTAAAACACTCTTTAATAAACTCTGGCTTCACTAACTACGTATTTCACACTGGAGTCAGACTTTAATTGTCGTCGTGTTGTGATTACCGAGAAGATGGTCTCCAGCTCGTCCTTGTCGATCTTGCCGTTGCCGTCCTGGTCGAACAGTTTGAAGTACCACTTCAGCTTCTGGTTGATTTCTCCTTTCAGCAGCAGACTGACGGCTGCGATGTACTCCACGAAATCGATGTAACCGTCCTGCGGAACAAGATATGGAGATTAAACCAATGTGAGTACTTTATCATTTTCATCATCTGACTCTGAAGAGTTTGATTTTAAGCTGCAGGAGAAACGTCGGCGTTGAAGGTTTGGTCAAAGTCATCGTGTTTTTACCAGTTTTAAACTTTGCAAAACCACGACCACTGACAGCAGCTCAGAGCTCCTCACAGAAAACAAAAGCAAATCTGTTAGCAAGGAGCTAATTTTAGCAAGGAGCTAATGTTAGCAAGTTTAGGTTTTACTGAGCTAATGTTAGCAAGGAGCTAATGTTAGCCAGTTAAGGTTTCACTGAGCTAATGTTAGTGAGAAAGCTAATGTTAGCCAGCTAGCTTGAAATTAGCTACGCTGCATGGATCTGGCGTTGGTTGCTTCGTAACGTTAGCTGATGAAGTCGTTTACAAACGGCGAAAAGGGTTTGGTTGTAGCAGAACAACAGGATGCGTTTCATTTGTTCACGTTAGACGACTCTGTTAGCATCAGTGTTAGCATCAGTGTTGGCTGTAGCTGAAGAGAGGGGAGGGACTCTGGAGCAAAACCTCCTTTACAGGGAGCGGGGTTCGTACAGGTGCGTGAAAATGCTTAAAATTGTATCTGTATTTCTTTCTTTCAGCTCTAGAATAAAATTTTAACCTTCTGGTGTTAAAAAAAACACAATTTGAGTTGTTTATAGCACAATTCCATCTGTTTTAATGGGATAAAAAGGTAAAATAATCATTTCTCAGTATGTATTCATATAAATATGTAATTGATCGCAGCTCTAACGTGCTGGAGAAGCTGGAAATGGACCTTAGAAGGTTTGAACCCTGAGAGACGTCGGTCCACCGCTGTTAGAGACGACAGGAAGTCCTGAGGTGATGTTTGAGTCAATGTGACACACATGACCTTTCATTTCTTATACGTACTTATGGAGTATTTCCATTATATGCGGATGATGACTCATGAATATATAAATGTGTCGATGGAGTGAAAAGAGAAACCTGATGTTAAACCCAGACGGATCACTGTGATCTCGCGTCCTTGACCTGATGAGGCGCAGTCCCGACCTCGCAGAACATCCTCCCTGAACTTCACCGCCACACACTCTCAATCCACTTAGCTCACCATAAACACACACACACACACACACACACACACACACACACACACACACACACACACACACACACACACACACACACACACACACACAGCGGGGTTTACAGCTCTGCGTGCAAACGCTCTTAGCCAATTAGACTCTGGAAGTTCTGCTTCAGCCGCCTTTGTCCTGATTTTCACCGCGGACCGGAGCTCATTCTCAACACTTTGATTATTGTCACAACGTTACTGTTCACAGAAAAAGGACGTATCTGTGTGTCACGTGTAATCCGCGTATTATAAAGATGCAAAAAGACTAAAAATAGATGCAAAACCAGCACAAAAAGATGCAAAATAACTGAAAATAGATGCAAAACCAGCACAAAAAGATGCAAAATGACGAAAAACAGATGCAAAAGCACCACAAAAAGATGCAAAATGACTAAAAATAGATGCAAAACCACCACAAAAAGATGCAAAATGACTAAAAATAGATGCAAAACCAGCACAAAAAGATGCAAAATGACTAAAAATAGATGCAAAACCAGCACAAAAAGATGCAAAATGACTAAAAATAGATGCAAAACCAGCACAAAAAGATGCAAAATAACTAAAAATAGATGCAAAACCACCACAAAAAGATGCAAAATGACGAAAATAGATAAGTCAGTGTGGCTCGGGCAGCACAGGTGTGAAGTGGGCCGAGGTGTTGATGACGTGAACTGTTGTGCGACCCACAGCCGGGAGTTTTAAAAGCAGGAAATAGCTGATCACAGAAAGGAGAGACGGCAGAATACGGAGTATGAGCGACTGTGAAACCTGTCAGACGTCGACCATCACGGCCGAGAAAGTCCTGAATCATCAGATCACGGAGCGACTTCTCCACACGCAGATGTTGGATGTCACTGTGTCACTGGACGGCTGACTTTGTGCTTCACGTCACTTGTAAGAAAGACGTCTTTTGGGAAAGGAGGAATATTACGCCTCGGTTTCACGCAGACAGGACGTTTGCCTGGGCGCTAATGTGCTACGCCGACGACACCTGGATCTACCTCTGTCAGCAATAAAGACCTGGATGCACGTAACTTCCTCAAACTCAACAGTGATAAAACACTCCTCACTGTCTCCCCACCGCCCCAGGCGAGCAACCTTGGCGCAATCTTTGATTCCACCCTCAACACTCATCTCTTCTCCTTTACCCCCTTTCTTTTATTAAGTACTACATTACTTCGATATAGGAACGGTATAAATACGATGTAAGTCAGCGGTGCCCTATCTTGCTACTGGAGCCCTGCATGTTTTGGTGTCTCCTGCTCCAACACACCTGAGTCTAGAGAAACCTAAACCCTGCACCCCGGGCGCCCCTGGGCCCCTGATGTCAATATTTCCAAAGTAAAAATGGCCCCTGAACCGTTCTTTCCATTAAGTGGAGACGCTGCAGGTGAATTCTGTTTTTGTTACAAGCTTCTGACCCTTTTCCTCTAAATATTACAACTTTTGTGTCAATATGCCGATTATTTTGAATGATATTTTTAATATTCTGACGTTTTTGGATCCACAAGAGTCTCGTGTTTACAGTCAGACTGAGTTGATGAGTTTCAACACTGTTGATGGACCCCAGTTTTAGAACAGGTACTGGAGGAGCACCACTGTCTGGATGATCAGAACATGGTCGTGTCTGTAAAGAGGAGACTTGTGGGGACCCAGAGAACCTGTTTACATCCATCTGGACCCAGAGAACCTGTTTACATCCATCTGGACCCAGAGAACCTGTTTACGTTCATCTGGACCCAGAGAACCCGTTTACATCCATCTGGACCCAGAGAACCTGTTTACATTCATCTGGACCCAGAGAACCTGTTTACATCCACACATCTGGACCCAGAGAACCTGTTTACATCCATCTGGACCCAGAGAACCTGTTTACATCCATCTGGACCCAGAGAACCTGTTTACATTCATCTGGACCCAGAGAACCTGTTTACATCCATCTGGACCCAGAGAACCTGTTTACGTTCATCTGGACCCAGAGAACCTGTTTACATCCATCTGGACCCAGAGAACCTGTTTACATCCATCTGGACCCAGAACCTGTTTACATCCATCTGGACCCAGAGAACCTGTTTACATCCATCTGGACCCAGAGAACCTGTTTACGTTCATCTGGACCCAGAGAACCTGTTTACATTCATCTGGACCCAGAGAACCTGTTTACATCCATCTGGACCCAGAGAACCTGTTTACATCCATCTGGACCCAGAACCTGTTTACATCCATCTGGACCCAGAGAACCTGTTTACATCCATCTGGACCCAGAGAACCTGTTTACATCCATCTGGACCCAGAACCTGTTTACATTCATCTGGACCCAGAGAACCTGTTTACATTCATCTGGACCCAGAGAACCCGTTTACATTCACACATCTGGAAGTCAAGAGTTCAATGGACCCCTTTGGAAACAGACAGGACCGTTATCCCAAAGTTTGGCTTAAATTTAGCCAAACTTTGGAGTGTTTTGAAGCCTCCTTCCTGGCGAGCTAGCATGTTATCTTTAGTACCAATGGATTCACTGGGTCGTCGAGTTTGATACCAATATTTTCACTAGCTTTAAATCACCAACTACAGCCTCTGAAAGACTGAAACGTTGGCCTATTGGATCCTAACGAGGTGGGACCGGTTCTGGTCCAGAGAAACCAGAAGACAAAAGGCTTCACCAATAAACATCACACAGAAAATGACATTTCCTCTCGACGACCGGCAAGAACTCATCACATGTAGACAGCGTTAAGCTCAGGAGCGCTCATTTGGAAACCCTCGCTGTGCAAGTGTGACAGTGTGACACGCACCCCGTCCATGTCGAAGGTGAAGAAGACCTGGTCCACGTAGCTGTTGGCGTTCTCCGTCATGCCCCTCAGACCCAGGATGGCCTTCAGCTCGAACAGCGTGATGAGGCCCGACGGAGACTCACGCATGAACTTGTTGTACCAGTGGTGCATGTCCTCCGCCAGGATGTCGTCCAGGTTCGATCCGTGGTTCCCCATTGGTCCGGTCCGATGAGAGCACCAAGGGGAAGAAGAACAAAAGACCTCAAGAGACGGAAGAACGAGGGATTCCCACCCTGAAGGAGACCGAACCAGAAAACGACCTCAGGCAGAGAACAGATGTTTGGTGATAAAGTCCTTTTTATAAAGAAGAAGTGCAACAAACAGGTTCTAGATCCGTGGGTCGGCGGCAGGCTTCAGCAGCACTTGGACCGAGCCGGCCGACATCCAGGCTGCAGTGACTCTGCAGGCAGAGAGCAAACCTCAGGACGCTCTAACCCTCTTAGGACCTGGAGGACGAAATCAAAGAAGCACCTAAAATAAACCCTTAATGAGATCAGGACGGCCAGCCGCAGGGTTGTGCTGCCAGGGGGGAGTCAAGAGGCTTTACCTGCCGTGTGAAGGTGCGGGAGCGCAGCCGGCCTTGGAAGCAGCAGGGTTATATAACGGACTCACCCGGGTGTCCTGGTTCTGACGCAGAGGCTCCCCCGACGGACGGGTCAGGGTCATGTGTGGACGATCCAACAGGCAGGGAGGTGGGGAAAGGACAAGTGAGGGACGCACAAATGTATTTTCTACAGGAACAAAAATGTTTGATTTCTCGACCTGAAAACATCTGAAAGTTTCTACGTTTCTGTTTTAAAGGAGAGGAAGTAAAAACAGGGAAGGTGCGTAGGAGACGGAAGAGTTCATCCCCAAAAAAAGGCAAACAAGCCAAGTACGTAACCTCCACGTGTCTGTAAATATCTGTAATATATATATATATTTATATTTTTCAGGACCCAAAGAACCAGGTCCAGGTCAGGACCCAAAGAACCAGGTCCAGGTCAGGACCCAAAGAACCAGGTCCAGGTCAGGACCCAAAGAACCAGGTCCAGGTCAGGACCCAAAGAACCAGGTCCAGGTCCAAGCGTCTGAAATGTGTTTCCTCAGGAGGGGGGCTGGAGTCTCCCTTAGAGAGAGGGGGAGAAGTTCAGCATCCGTGAGGAACTCGGAGTAGAGCCGCTGCTCCTTTGTGTTGAAAGGAGCCAGTTGAGGTGGTTCAGGATCATCTGGTAAGGATGAACCCTGGGCGCCTCCCTAGGGAGGTGTTCCAGGCACGTCCAGCTGGGAGGAGGCCTCGGGGAAGACCCAGGACCAGGTGGAGAGATTAGATCTCCACACTGGCCTGGGAACGCCTCAGGATCCCCCAGTTAGAGCTGGTTAATGTGGCCCGATCCTGGATCAGAGGCTGAAGATGAGATGAGATATATATATTTATATATTTTCACCCAAGCCAATCACAGAGCAGGTGATACGACGCAGACTCAGCCGTAATTTTCGGTATTTGCTCCTTTTGTATTTGGGGACGTTGGCGCCCACAGCACTCGTTTTCTCACTGTAAGGGACCTTCTTACATTCTTAGTGTCTAATAATATTAATAATAATAATAATAATAATTAGGGATTGTCTAACACCAGCTACAGGAGACCGACGGACAAAAGGTGAATTATGACTGACACTAACACGTCAGCAGCAAATCTCGTTCATGAGTAACTAAACATATTAAACACAATAATGACCCCTTCTGAAGAATTCCCTGTTTCATCTCTTCTTCAAAAACGGTATAAAAGTGTTGTTGGATCGCTCACAGTGGGGAGGGGCGGGTTACACCAGGTCACACGTCATACTGAGGCGCCGGCCGTATCGTTGTAATAACGCAGAAATCCTCTAGGGGGCGATAGAAGTTACGCACTAAAGCTTTAAAGTGGAATTACGGCGTCAAATCCTCCTGCAGGGTCTGTTTCTGCACTTTAATCCTCAGTAACCATGGAGACAGTTTTTATTAAGGTAGAAATCAGGAGAGATGCTAACAGCCGGACGTGGCTAACAGTGGTTAGCTCGGGGCAGCACGGTGAAGGCATTCAAAGGTCTTTTTTAACCACTAATGCTGCTGAAAATAACAGCAAACCTCTGCAGCAGCATGAGAAGAGTCTACACACACAACAAAGCATCATCAGCGTAGTTAGTGAAGCCAGAGTTTATTAAAGAGTGTTTTAAAGACTTACCTACTGGCCCCTGTACCAGCTCCTCTCATAGTAAAGTCCATTACAGTGGAAGGAGCCCATTGGTGCTTTGTTGTGTGTGTAGGGACTCTTCTCATGCTGCTGCAGAGGTTTGCTGTTATTTTCAGCAGCATTAGTGGTTAAAAAAGACCTTTGAATGCCTTCACCGGGCTGCCCCGAGCTAACCACTGTTAGCCACGTCCGGCTGTTAGCATCTCTCCTGGATTTCTGCGTTAATATTTAGGAAAAAACTGTCTCCATGGATTATTGATGGATGTAGGAGCTGATTTTCCACTTGTCTGCGATCAACACTCCCCTGAAGTCTAAACAGATCAGAGATCAGCTTTTCATCAGAGTTTTAAAACAACAGGTGTTTGAAGAGATGAATGAGGCTCATAACCGAGTTTAGAGTCCAGAACCAATGAGATTAGACACAAAACTTCACCTTCATCTTTTTACATCAGTTCACTTTCATGATGAAGGTTCATCTGTAAAGTTGGACAGTTCTTCTATATATATATATATATATATATATATATATATTTATATATCTATCTGTATCTTCCATAAAGCTTAAAACCAAACCTGAGTTTGAGCTGAAAGCTGCAAAGACAAACGTCCGTAACGATCTTTTCTGGCGTTATCTCCAGTAACGCGTCTCTAATGGGCTCAGAGCTGCTGGGAGTGATCCACTTAAACCAGTTAAAGCCATGAAGAGACCCCCTCACAGGGAACGGGCCGGACTCCACTTAAAGCTGCATTCTCTCTAATGTCCAGCAGGAGGAGACTCCACTTAAAGCTGCATTCTCTCTAATGTCCAGCAGGAGGAGACTCCACTTAAAGCTGCATTCTCTCTAATGTCCACTTGAAGCTGCATTCTCTCCTAATGTCCACTTAAAGCTGCATTCTCTCTAATGTCCAGCAGGAGGAGACTCCACTTAAAGCTGCATTCTCTCTAATGTCCACTTAAAGCTGCATTCTCTCTGATGTCCAGCAGGAGGAGACTCCACTTAAAGCTGCATTCTCTCTAATGTCCACTTAAAGCTGCATTCTCTCTAATGTCCAGCAGGGGGAGACTCCACTTAAAGCTGCATTCTCTCTAATGTCCAGCAGGAGGAGACTCCACTTAAAGTTGCATTCTCTCTAATGTCCAGCAGGAGGAGACTCCACTTAAAGCTGCATTCTCTCTAATGTCCAGCAGGAGGAGACTCCACTTAAAGCTGCATTCTCTCTAATGTCCAGCAGGAGGAGACTCCACTTAAAGCTGCATTCTCTCTAATGTCCAGCAGGAGCAGACTCCACTTAAAGCTGCATTCTCTCTAATGTCCAGCAGGAGGAGACTCCACTTAAAGCTGCATTCTCTCTAATGTCCAGTAAAAACTGTCCATTGTCTCTCCCTGTTGTTGTTGTGGAGACGTCCTGTGACCTTTGACCTTTGCTTACATGTACACAGATAAACCGTGATGACGCAGAAACAGCTGTGTGTGGAGCCCTGAACCCCTGTTTCCGTCTCTGTTGATCTGTTTTATTCCGGGCGTATCAGAGGATCACAGATTAGGATTAAAACAGCAGCCAGACTCCTCCCGTCACAGGTTCCTGTCCTCGGCAGATTAGGAGGCGCTGAGGCGCGTGGAGACGTGCCAGCTGCACAAGAACCTGCACTCCTCACTAATCTGAGGTCAAACTGGAACTCAACGGTTGTCTCAAGAGTTCACGTCAGAGTAAAATATTTGTTTTGTTTCTCTTTGTGGTTGTTTTGTGTCTTTGTAGTTGTTTTGTGTCTGTTTGTGGTTGTTTGTCTCTTTGTAGTTGTTTTGTGTCTCTTTGTAGTTGTTTTGTGTCTCTTTGTAGTTGTTTTGTGTCTGTTTGTGGTTGTTTGTCTCTTTGTAGTTGTTTTGTGTCTCTTTGTAGTTGTTTTGTGTCTCTTTGTAGTTGTTTTGTGTCTCTTTGTGGTTGTTTTGTGTCTCTTTGTAGTTGTTTTGTGTCTCTTTGTAGTTGTTTTGTGTCTCTTTGTAGTTGTTTTGTGTCTCTTTGTGTTTGTTTTGTGTCTCTTTGTAGTTGTTTTGTTTCTCTTTGTGGTTGTTTTGTGTCTCTCTGTAGTTGTTTTGTGTCTCTTTGTAGTTGTTTTGTGTCTCTGTAGTTGTTTTGTGTCTCTTTGTGGTTGTTTTGTGTCTCTTTGTGGTTGTTTTGTGTCTCGCTGTAGTTGTTTTGTGTCTCTTTGTAGTTGTTTTGTGTCTCTTTGTGGTTGTTTTGTGTCTCTTTGTAGTTGTTTTGTGTCTCTTTGTAGTTGTTTTGGGTCTCTTTGTGGTTGTTTTGTGTCTCTTTGTAGTTGTTTTGCGTCTCTTTGTAGTTGTTTTGGGTCTCTTTGTGGTTGTTTTGTGTTTCTTTTGTGTGTATTTCTATTTAATGCGTCTTTATTCACCTTCTTCACTGCCTGTGACATTTTGTCTCACGTCTGGAGAACGAAACGTTTTTATTGCAGTAAAATGATTTCAACACTTTTCTCATCGCTTCTAAAGATGAAAATTAAAACAAAACACAAACATTCAAGAAGAGATCGACATTAATTTGCATTTTACTTTGTTTCAAACTGAAAGGCACAAAGGTTGAAATCGTTCCCACAGGTGTGTGTGTGTGTCCCGTCTAACACACACCTGCGTGGGTGTTTGGAATAAGGCGTCAGCTTTTCCTCTGACGGCAGCGAACACACAAACAAACACGTGTCTTATTTTGAAACTTAACATTTTGTTACAAACTCAGAATAAATGAACAGACACCAAACATCAGCCTCAGTCTCACACATGAAGAAAACAATCACATAAAAAAGGAATAAATCCGGCGTTACGGAGTAAAAAAAAGGCTTTGAGTCGTTGAATGAATGAATTAAAGCTGCGTGGACGTCGGTTCAATTCACCAACCAGCGCTTCTTCACGCGTCCTCTCAGACAGGAAAGACACCGCGGGGACAGAGTTTATAAATGTCCGCCTGCATGGGCCTTTCCCTCCGGGCCTCGCTGCTGCGGGGTCTCCCTCCCAGCCCCCCAGGGGCTCAGCGTGGCTGCAGGGCGTCGACTCGGCCGAGCGTCTGCTCGTTCATCGGGCTGAACTTTGACCCGTCGGCTCCTGCGGGAAAAAGAAAACGCTTTAATCTGCAGGAAAGAAACAAGACGTTAACGCGACATTAGACATCATAGCTAACTCCAGATGGTTGAGTCTCCAGGCTCTCATGGTCTCAGCAGATCCATGTTAACTCTGGTTTAAAGATCTTTGTGAAGGGGTGAAAATCCTGGTTTCTGATTGGATAAACCATCTGTCTGTCACCAACACACGGGCCAAACCAACCAATCAGATGAGTCTCTGTGTTCAGCTCTCAGGACTTGAACCGAACCCCTGTGGTCTGAAGTTGAGTTTCTCTGTTTGAACGGTTTTATTTGACGCTCACGTTCGGTCGTATCGGAGTCACGGTCGTCTGCTGCGGATGGAAACACAACTTTCCTGATTTTGCTGCTTCAAGGTTCTTTTCAAGGGGCTTTTATTGTGAAAAATGTACAGGAAATGAAATGTTTATGCACTATTTAACTGAGGTCGTTGCGACATAAGAACAGGAACATTCTAGACGTAGTGTTTCCGTACATATTTGTGAATTCATCTTCTTTTTATGAAACTAAAAATATAAAAAGTGAAGGGGTGAAAATCCTGGTTTCTGATTGGATAAACCATCTGTCTGTCACCAACACACGGGCCAAACCAACCAATCAGATGAGTGAAGCGTGTGACGTGCTAACAGCGTGTGACGTGCTAACAGCGTGGAGGCAAAGCTCAGAAAGGAAACAACATGTGGGTAAAGGAGATTTTCCCTTTGTGTTTAACGTGAATTTACGGATCAAAGGAGTCGGAGAGAAGAACAACGAGCAGAAGCGACACAAACGGGAGGAACGCTAACAGGAAGTAGGAGTCACCTCTCTCTTTCCTTTGCTGTCTGTGTTTGTCTCCTCGTCGTCCTCGTCGTCCTCGTCCTTCCTCCCTGATGTTCTGTTTCCCTCCTCTCCTCCCGTGGACCCTTCCTCCTCCTCGCCCTCTCGTCTCGGCTTGACGCTGATCTTCGACTCGTCTCCGTGGGATTCGTCTTTCTCAGCAGTTTTCTCCTCGTTTTTGAAAACCTCTTCTTCCTCCTTCTCGCCTCCGGCCGTCGTTGTGTCTCCTGGTTCAGTCGGAGAGCTCAGAGACGCGTTCCCGCCCTCGACGGTGACGCCGACCTCGTCTCCGCTGCTGGACTTCCTGTGGCGGCGGGACGGGGGGCGTCGTTTGATGGAGTGGCGAGCTCTGGCCTGGAGAAGAACCAACGAGAGCAGAGACAGGTGAGGTCATCGCATTCAGACGCTTCTCCTCAACTCTGAAAGCTGTCGCGTTTAAGTGAAATAAGATGTTCATGATAAACTGTTCTGTATTACAACACAGGTCTGATTGTAGCCGCGTAGATAATCTGTTTACGTAAAACAACGAACGTCGGAACAGTGGTCGTCGTCGTACCCCACGAACCGATCGTGACAGTGGTCGTTCTTGTACCCCACGATCCGATCGTAACAGTGGTCGTCGTCATACCCTTCGAGCCGATCGTAACAGTGGTCGTTGTTGTACCCCACGAACCGATCATAACAGTGGTCGTCGTTGTACCCCATCAGCCGATCGTAACAGTGGTCGTTGTACCCTACGAGCCGATCGTAACAGTGGTCATCGTTGTACCCCATCAGCCGATCGTAACAGTGGTCGTTCTTGTACCCCACGAACCGATCGTAACAGTGGTCGCTCTTGTACCCCACGATCCGATCGTAACAGTGGTCGTTCTTGTACCCCACGAACCGATCATAATAGTGGTCGCTCTTGTACCCCATCAGCCGATCGTAACAGTGGGCGTTCTTGTACCCCACGATCCGATCGTAACAGTGGTCATCGTTGTACCCCACGAACCGATCGTAACAGTGGTCGTTCTTGTACCCCACGATCCGATCGTAACAGTGGTCTTTCTTGTACCCCACGAACCGATCGTAACAGTGGTCGTTCTTGTACCCCACGAACCGATCGTAACAGTGGTCGTTCTTGTACCCTTTCAGCCGATCGTAACAGTGGTCGTCGTTGTACCCCACGAGCCGATCGTAACAGTGGTCGCTGTTGTACCCCACGATCCGATCGTAACAGGGGTCGTTCTTGTACCCTTTCAGCTGATCGTAACAGTGGGCGTTCTTGTACCCCACGAACCGATCGTAGCAGTGGACGTTCTTGTTCCCCACGAGCCGATCGTAACAGTGGTCGCTCTTGTACCCCATCAGCCGATCGTAACAGTGGGCGTTCTTGTACCCCACGAGCCGATCGTAACAGTGGACGTTCTTGTACCCCACGAGCCGATCGTAACAGTGGTCGTTCTTGTACCCCACGAGCCGATCGTAACAGTGGTCGTTCTTGTACCCTTTCAGCTGATCGTAACAGTGGGCGTTCTTGTACCCCACGAGCCGATCGTAACAGTGGTCGCTGTTGTACCCCACGATCCGATCGTAACAGTGGGCGTTCTTGTTCATTAAGTGGACCAATGAAAACGCAGGATTGGCGGTGATGAGGAGAACAGTGGAATAGCCCTTTAACTCTGACCGACCTTGATGTTGGTGTTCGACAGGATGGACCCCTCCGCCACGGTGGGAGGGGCTTCAAAGGAGACTGGGCCTTCCTCCTCTGTTAACGGAAAGGCGGGGGTGACAGGACTGGTGGGTGTCGCCGGGGACGAGGTGGTTACGGTGGATACCGTGGTTACCGTGGTAACAGGGGCGTTGCCGGCGGAGGGAAGGTTGAAGGCCGGAGACAACAACCTGAAACCAGGGCTCTTCGGAGACGGCAGCAGGGCCGTGGGAGAGAGAGCGAGGTTGGCCTACACAAACAGAGAGAGAGAGAGTGATGTCAGAGTGATGTCAGAGTGATGTCAGAGTGATGTCAGAGTGATGTCATAATGGTGTCAGAGTGCAGATCTCAATCCACACCAGCAGAGGGCGGCAGAGACCACCTGGACTCACCTGGAGCTTCTCGATCAGAGCAGAGTTCCTCTTGGCTTTGGTAGGTAGAGGAGAGGTGACACCTGGAGGCTGCTGACACACACACACACACACACACACACACACACACACACACACACACACACACACACACACACACACACACACACACACACCATATCACCTGTAGTTAAAATAAAGTTCTGTTGTCGAACTCTCGTGGTGGTCCTTGAAGTGGACAGAGTCACGTTATCGACCCGCACCGAACTTCAGGTTTGTTGTTATTGTTGTTGTTGTTGAAAGTTTCCACTCTCTCACCTCCTCCTCGTCTCCGTGGGTTTTGGGGAGCTGTAAAGAGTGAGGAGGTCGTCGTCTGACCGGCTTCTCCTGCTAAACAAACAAACAAACAAACAAACAAACAAACACTCATTAGAACAGGATCGTTGTATTAAACCACTTCACCGTTACAGTACAGCGATCTAATACCTACTGGGGTAATATGTACACCTTCTGTCGTCAGTGATGAGTGTTAATTTAGTTTTACGCCGCGTTTACACCGAGTTACCTGCATCATCTGGGTTTGTGCACATTACTCTCCTGAGAGGTGCCACTGCAGAGCTGTGGGCGCCAACGACCACGGCTGAAAAGAACCATTTCTGCTTTGTACAGGTTCTGGATTAATAACGTCGTCTGGAGGCGCACACAGTGATGGAACGGCATTAAACGGATAAAAAGTGGCTCCGTCAGGATGAATTCAAACTTTCCGCAAGAGGACAAGCAAACAATTCTTAAAACGCTTGTTTTCTGACGGATCAGGGCTGCGCTGTGCAGGGGAATCCCAACGCTGACGCCGTCACACGAACGTCTCTCAAACGTCTCACGTACGTCTTCCGAACGTCTTCCGAACGTCACACGAACTTCTCACAAACGCCTCACGAACGCCTCACGAACGCCTCACGAACGCCTCACGAACGCCTCACGAACGCCTCACGAACGCCTCACGAACGTCTCACGAACGTCACACAAACGCCTCACGAACGTCACACAAACGCCTCACGAACGCCTCACGAACGCCTCACGAACGTCTCACGAACGCCTCACGAACGCCCCCTTGAGTTGAAATATTTCAGCGTGCGGCAATTAGGTCAGATTTGCATCTTTTTTTCACGTCTTTGCGTGAAACAAGGCGGTCGAGGTTCGTGGGCCAGGACCCAGTTGTCTGTCTCACAGTGTGTGTGTGTGTGTGTGTGTGTGTGTGTGTGTGTGTGTTACCGTTTCGTTCCCAGGAGCGTCGTGTGGACGAGTCGAGCTTTTGAATCGTCCTGCAAGTTCAGCCACGGAGCGCCGGGCCGGAGCATCGTCCTGAGGAGCAGACGGGACACGGGTCACTTCCTGAGGAGCAGACGGGACACGGGTCACTGCCTGAGGAGCACACGGGACACGGGTCACTTCCTCCCGCTCACAAAGATGTCGCACGTCTTTAGCAATCATCAAATCATCCATGGAGACAGTTTTTATTAAGGTAGAAATCCAGGAGAGATGCTAACAGCCGGACGTGGCTAACAGTGGTTAGCTCGGGGCAGTACGGTGAAGGCATTCAAAGGTCTTTTTTAACCACTAATGCTGCTGAAAATAACAGCAAACCTCTGCAGCAGCATGAGAAGAGTCCCTACACACACAACAAAGCAGCAGCAGCATAGTTAGTGAAGCCAGAGTTTATCGTCTCCTTAGTAACTGTAGTATCCGTCCAAACATGAGGACAGTACAGGTCCATTAAAGGGTCTACACTCTCTCTCTCTCTCACACACACACACACACACACACACACACACAGACACAGACACACACACACACACACACACACACACACACACACACACACACACACACACACACACAGCTGTTGACGTGAGGTTGATCCACGTCCATTTCAGCTGAAGGTTTCACATTGCTGACATTCAACAGATAATGAAGTCACATCGGCTGGAGGACAAACACACAAGCGCACACACACACACACACACACACACACACACACACACACACACACACACACACACACACACACACACACACACACACACACACACTATTTCCACAGTGTGTCGTCCTATAACTGAAGCAGAAACTGATGAAAAACAACCGTTAAACCACTTCCTCTTTCTGTGTGTGTGTGTGTGTGTGTGTGTGTGTGTGTGTGTGTGTGTGTGTGTGTGTGTGTGTGTGTGTGTGTGTGTGTGTGTGTGTGTGTGTGTGTGTGTGTGTGTGTGTGTGTGTGTGTGTGTGTGTGTCTGTTCAGATCAGTTTGCAGATTTATCATCAACAGTAAATAAGTTTCTCTGCAGAAACTACAGCTCCCATGATGCTTTGCCCTGGTGATGGTGATGATGATGATGATGATGAAGATGAAGATGAGCGGCTCTTCTCTCTGTTCTCATAGAAAGTAAAACACACACTTCACACAACTTCCATGTCTTCATTCAGATACTTCAACCAAAGACACGCAAAACAACTACAAAGAGACACAAAACAACTACAAAGAGACACAAAACAACCACAAAGAGACACAAAACAACCACAAAGAGACACAAAACAACCACAAAGAGACACAAAACAACTAAAAAAAGACACAAAACAACTACAAAGAGACACAAAACAACTACAAAGAGACAAAAAACAACTACAAAGAGACACAAAACAACCACAAAGAGACAAAGCAACTACAAAGAGACTCAAAACAACTACAAAGAGACACAAAACAACCACAAAGAGACACAAAACAACTACAAAGAGACACAAAACAACTACAAAGAGACACAAAACAACCACAAAGAGACACAAAACAACTACAAAGAGACACAAAACAACCACAAAGAGACACAAAACAACCACAAAGAGACACAAAACAACAACAAAGAGACAAAAAACAACTACAAAGAGACACAAAACAACCACAAAGAGACACAATACAACCACAAAGAGACACAAAACAACAACAAAGAGACAAAGCAACTACAAAGAGACACACAACAACTACAAAGAGACACAAAACAACCACAAAGAGACACAAAACAACCACAAAGACACAAAACAACCACAAAGAGACACAAAACATCCACAAAGAGACACAAAACAACTACAAAGAGACACAAAACAACTACAAAGAGACACAAAACAACCACAAAGAGACACAAAACAACTACAAAGAGACACAAAACAACCACAAAGAGACACAAAACAACTACAAAGAGACACAAAACAACTACAAAGAGACACAAAACAACCACAAAGAGACACAAAACAACTACAAAGACACAGAACAACTACAAAGAGACACAAAACAACCACAAAGACACACAAAACAACTCCACTGGAGTTAATTTTGATTGTGGTTGCAGTGAACTCCGGGTCAGTACACACACACACACACACACACACACACACACACACACACACACACACACACACACACACACACACACACACACACACACACACACACACACACACACACACACACACACACACACATGGCTGACATGTTTAATGAGTCAGGTTTCATCGTTGTCACGGCGACAAATGTCCTCTGATCCACAGATATGTGGTGCGTTCAAAGGGCTGTTGGAAACTCCGACATCCGGCTTCTGATTGAATCGATGGAATTTAAGAGTTAGAAAAGTCTCAAAACACCTTTAGTGTCTAAACTTAACCGTCTCCTTTAGTGACTAAACTTAACCGTCTCCTTTAGTGACTAAACTTAACCGTCTCCTTTAGAGACTAAACTTAACCGTCTCCTTTAGTGACTAAACTTAACGGTCTCCTTTAGTGACTAAACTTAACCGTCTCCTTTAGTGTCTAAACTTAACCGTCTCCTTTAGAGACTAAATTTAACCGTCTCCTTTAGTGTCTAAACTTAACCGTCTCCTTTAGTGACTAAACTTAACCGTCTCCTTTAGAGACTAAATTTAACCGTCTCCTTTAGTGTCTAAACTCAACCGTCTCCTTTAGTGACTAAACTTAACGGTCTCCTTTAGTGACTAAACTTAACCGTCTCCTTTAGTGTCTAAACTTAACCGTCTCCTTTAGAGACTAAATTTAACCGTCTCCTTTAGAGACTAAACTTAACCGTCTCCTTTAGTGACTAAACTTAACCGTCTCCTTTAGTGTCTAAACTTAACCGTCTACTTTAGAGACTAAACTTAACCGTCTCCTTTAGAGACTAAACTTAACCGTCTCCTTTAGTGTCTAAACTTAACCGTCTCCTTTAGTGTCTAAACTTAACCGTCTCCTTTAGAGACTAAACTTAACCGTCACCTTTAGAGACTAAACTTAACCGTCTCCTTTAGAGACTAAACTTAACCGTCTCCTTTAGAGACTAAACTTAACCGTCTCCTTTAGTGACTAAACTTAACCGTCTCCTTTAGTGTCTAAACTTAACCGTCTACTTTAGTGTCTAAACTTAACCGTCTCCTTTAGAGACTAAACTTAACCGTCTCCTTTAGAGACTAAACTTAACCGTCTCCTTTAGTGACTAAACTTAACCGTCTCCTTTAGAGACTTAACTTAACCGTCTCCTTTAGAGACTAAACTTAACCGTCTCCTTTAGTGACTAAACTTAACCGTCTCCTTTAGTGTCTAAACTTAACCGTCTCCTTTAGTGTCTAAACTTAACCGTCTCCTTTAGTGACTAAACTTAACCGTCTCCTTTAGTTGTCTAAACTTAACCGTCTCCTTTAGTGTCTAAACTTAACCGTCTCCTTTAGTGTCTAAACTTAACCGTCTCCTTTAGTGACTAAACTTAACCGTCTCCTTTAGTGTCTAAACTTAACCGTCTCCTTTAGTGTCTAAACTTAACCGTCTCCTTTAGTGTCTAAACTTAACCGTCTCCTTTAGTGTCTAAACTTAACCGTCTCCTTTAGTGTCTAAACTTAACCGTCTCCTTTAGTGTCTAAACTTAACCGTCTCCTTTAGTGTCTAAACTTAACCGTCTCCTTTAGTGTCTAAACTTAACCGTCTCCTTTAGTGACTAAACTTAACCGTCTCCTTTAGTGACTAAACTTAACCGTCTCCTTTAGTGTCTAAACTTAACCGTCTCCTTTAGTTGTCTAAACTTAACCGTCTCCTTTAGAGACTAAACTTAACCGTCTCCTTTAGTGACTAAACTTAACCGTCTCCTTTAGAGACTAAACTTAACCGTCTCCTTTAGTGACTAAACTTAACCGTCTCCTTTAGTGTCTAAACTTAACCGTCTCCTTTAGAGACTAAACTTAACCGTCTCCTTTAGTGACTAAACTTAACCGTCTCCTTTAGAGACTAAACTTAACCGTCTCCTTTAGAGACTAAACTTAACCGTCTCCTTTAGAGACTAAACTTAACCGTCTCCTTTAGAGACTAAACTTAACCGTCTCCTTTAGAGACTAAACTTAACCGTCTCCTTTAGAGACTAAACTTAACCGTCTCCTTTAGTGTCTAAACTTAACCGTCTCCTTTAGAGACTAAACTTAACCGTCTCCTTTAGAAACTAAACTTAACCGTCTCCTTTAGAGACTAAACTTAACCGTCTCCTTTAGTGTCTAAACTTAACCGTCTCCTTTAGTGTCTAAACTTAACCGTCTCCTTTAGTTGTCTAAACTTAACCGTCTCCTTTAGTGACTAAACTTAACCGTCTCCTTTAGTCGTCTAAACTTAACCGTCTCCTTTAGAGACTAAACTTAACCGTCTCCTTTAGAGACTAAACTTAACCGTCTCCTTTAGAGAATAAACTTAACCGTCTCCTTTAGTGTCTAAACTTAACCGTCTCCTTTAGTGTCTAAACTTAACCGTCTCCTTTAGAGTCTAAACTTAACCGTCTCCTTTAGTGACTAAACTTAACCGTCTCCTTTAGTGACTAAACTTAACCGTCTCCTTTAGTTGTCTAAACTTAACCGTCACCTTTAGAGACTAAACTTAACCGTCTCCTTTAGAGACTAAACTTAACCGTCTCCTTTAGAGACTAAACTTAACCGTCTCCTTTAGAGTCTAAACTTAACCGTCACCTTTAGTGACTAAACTTAACCGTCTCCTTTAGAGACTAAACTTAACCGTCTCCTTTAGTCGTCTAAACTTAACCGTCTCCTTTAGTGACTAAACTTAACCGTCTCCTTTAGTCGTCTAAACTTAACCGTCTCCTTTAGAGACTAAACTTAACCGTCTCCTTTAGAGTCTAAACTTAACCGTCACCTTTAGTGACTAAACTTAACCGTCTCCTTTAGTCGTCTAAACTTAACCGTCTCCTTTAGAGACTAAACTTAACCGTCTCCTTTAGAGTCTAAACTTAACCGTCTCCTTTAGAGTCTAAACTTAACCGTCACCTTTAGTGACTAAACTTAACCGTCTCCTTTAGAGTCTAAACTTAACCGTCTCCTTTAGTGACTAAACTTAACCGTCTCCTTTAGTCGTCTAAACTTAACCGTCTCCTTTAGAGACTAAACTTAACCGTCTCCTTTAGAGTCTAAACTTAACCGTCTCCTTTAGTGACTAAACTTAACCGTCTCCTTTAGAGACTAAACTTAACCGTCTCCTTTAGTCGTCTAAACTTAACCGTCTCCTTTAGAGACTAAACTTAACCGTCTCCTTTAGTGACTAAACTTAACCGTCTCCTTTAGAGACTAAACTTAACCGTCTCCTTTAGTCGTCTAAACTTAACGGTCTCCTTTAGTGTCTAAACTTAACGGTCTCCTTTAGTGTCTAAACTTAACCGTCTCCTTTAGAGACTAAACTTAACCGTCTCCTTTAGTGTCTAAACTTAACGGTCTCCTTTAGTGGTCTTAGCGGTGTAACTTCTGCTTTAACCTGAACTCTTCCTTTTTCTCACATCAGCAGAAACAGAAACAGTTCTTCAGATCGTGACGACGATGCTTCATCATCAGTTTACTCCACAAAACAACAACAACAACAACAACAGCAACAACGTAAACAACAACAACAACGTAAACAACAACAACGTAAACACCAACAAATACGACCATGAGCAGAAGTTTACCTCCATCCTGCTCCGCGTCCGTCAGCCGCCTCCTTTATGTCGAGTGTGTGTGAAGACGAGCCTGCAGGTTAAATATAGAAGCAGAGTCACTGCACACACACACACACACACACACACACACACACACACACACACACACACACACACACACACACACACACACACACACACACACACAGACACACACAGACACACACACACACACACACACACACACAGACACACACACACACATACACACACACACACACACATACACACACACACACACACAGACACACACACACACACACACACAGACACACACACACACACACACACACACACACACACACACACACACACACACACACACACACACACACACACACACAAACACAGGAAGTGAGACGCTTTAATTCACAAGTTAGTGAAATAAACTAAATAACGATATCCATGCGTCATAAAAAAGCTCTTATTCTGAAATTTATGTCGTAATTTTGCGATAAAAAACTTGAATATTCTGGGTTTAAAGTCGTAATTTACGATACAATTTACTAAAATATTCTCTGAGATTAATGTCGTCAATTTAGGATAAAAAACTTTTTTTCTGAGATTTAAATCGTAAATTTACGATAAAACTTGAATATTCTCTGATATTAACGTCATAAATTCAATACAAAAACTGGGTTTTTGAGATAATCGTCGAGATTAAAGTCGTGAATCTACGATAAAAACTGGAGTATTCTCAGATTAAAGTTGTAAATATACGATAAAAACTTAAATATTCTGAGATTAAAGTCGTAAATAAACGATAAAAACTTGAATATTCTCAGATGAAAGTCGTAAATATACGATAAAAACTTGAATATTCTCAGATTAAAGTCGTAAATAAACGATAAAAACTTGAGTATTCTCAGATTAAAGTTGTAAATATACGATAAAAACTTAAATATTCTGAGATTTGTCGTTAATAAACGATAAAAACTCAAATATTCTCAGATTAAAGTTGTAAATATACGATAAAAACTTAAATATTCTGAGATTTGTCGTTAATAAACGATAAAAACTCAAATATTCTCAGATTAAAGTTGTAAATATACGATAAAAACTTAAATATTCTGAGATTAAAGTCGTAAATAAACGATAAAAACTTAAATATTCTGAGATTAAAGTCGTAAATAAACGATAAAAACTTGAATATTCTCAGATGAAAGTCGTAAATATACGATAAAAACTTGAATATTCTCAGATTAAAGTCGTAAATAAACGATAAAAACTTGAGTATTCTCAGATTAAAGTCGTAAATATACGATAAAAACTTGAGTATTCTGAGATTGAAGTCTCTTTCTTGACGCTAGCGAGCCACAGCGAGCGAGCTTTACCCAGCATGCCGTTGGGCTGCGTGAGTAAACTCGAGGAAGAGGAAGCTGCAGCTCGGACTCGAGGCTCTGCGCTCTGACAGGAAGTGGAGAAAGTTTCTGTTTCAGTTCTGCTTTTGTTCGTCTTCACTTCTGTTCATGAGTGATTTCATTTCACCTGGAAACAACAACAACAACAACAACAACAAAACAACAACAACAACAACAACAAAACAACAACAACAACAACAACAAAACAACAACAACAAACACAACAAAGCTGTGTGACGTCACAGTTTAATATCAGCGGTTCTCTCCCTGTATCTCAGATCGTCGTCGGCCGTTCGTCCTCTGAGCGAAACACCGGACGTGGTCGGAGCCGACAGGAAGAAGCGCTGCGGAGGAGGAAGTGATGCAACAGGAAGTGTTACGCAACAGCCAACAGACACACACACACACACACACACACACACACACACACACACACACTTCTCCACACTTTCTGCTTCTTTAATAAATAATGATTGATTGTCTCGTGTGCGTCTCCTTTCTTTGTCACGGCCGTGATGATCGGTGTGTGTCAGTCATGAAAACGTTTTTTTTAAAGTTTCTTAAAAAAGTTTTAAAAAATAGTCAAATAAAGTTTAAAAAAAAGTCATAAAAAAGTTTTTTTTTTAAACTCAAAAAGTTTTTAAAAAAGTCAAAAAAAGTTTTGGGAAAAAAAGTCCAAACCCCCCCAACCCTAACCCTAACCCTAACCCCAACCCCAACCCTAACCCTAACCCTAACCCTAACCCTAACCCTGACTCTATCCCTAACCCTAACCCTAACCCCAACCCTAACCCTAACCCCAACCCTAACCCTAACCCTAACCCTAACCCTAACCCCAACCCTAACCCTAACCCTAACCCTAGCCCCAACCCTAACCCTAACCCCAACCCTAACCCTAACCCCAGCCCTAACCACAACCCCAACCCTAACCCTAACCCCAACCCTAACCACAACCCCAACCCTAACCCTAACCCTAACCCCAACCCTAACCCTAACCCTAACCCTAACCCAGCCCTAACCACAACCCTAACCCCAACCCTAACCCCAACCCCAACCCTAACCCTAACCCTAACCCCAACCCTAACCCTAACCCTAACCCTAACCCCAGCCCTAACCACAACCCTAACCCTAACCCCAACCCTAACCCCAACCCCAACCCTAACCCTAACCCTAACCCTAACCCCAACCCTAACCCTAACCCCAACCCTAACCCCAACCCCAACCCTAACCCCAACCCTAACCCCAACCCCAACCCTAACCCTAACCCCAGCCCTAACCACAACCCTAACCCTAACCCCAACCCTAACCCCAACCCCAACCCTAACCCTAACCCTAACCCTAACCCCAACCCTAACCCTAACCCTAACCCTAACCCCGACCCTAACCCTAACCCCAACCCCAACCCTAACCCTAACCCCAACCCTAACCCTAACCCTAACCCTAACCCCAACCCTAACCCTAACCCTAACCCTAACCCTAACCCCAACCCCAACCCCAACCCTAACCCTAACCCTAACCCTAACCCTAACCCTAACCCTAACCCTAACCCTAATCCCAACCCTAACCCTAACCCTAACCCTAACCCTAACCCTAACCCTAACCCTAACCCTAATCTCAAACCTTAACCCTATTTTAAATAGGCCATAACTTTTGATAGGAACGTCGTAGAGACTCCATCCTGGTACCGATGGAAAGCGCGTGACCATAATTAGGGGGGTAGGCGAAGTCTCGACAAATACGCACCTAAGGAAAAAAAAATAGGCACACAATTGTTTAAGATCAAAGGGTTCCCAATGTCCGATCACAACGAAACCAGCACCAGTGAACTCGGCACCCACGAAATAGGGGGGGTAGCCCAAGTTTCAAGTCTCTAAACTAACCCTAATCCTTAAACCCTAACCCCTAACCCTAACCCTAACCCCAACCCTAACCCCAACCCCAACCCTAACCCTAACCCTAACCCTAACCCCAACCCTAACCCTAACCCTAACCCTAACCCTAACCCTAACACTAATCCCAACCCTAACCCTAACCCTAACCCTAACCCTAACCCTAACCCAGCCCTAACCCTAACCCTAACCCCAACCCTAACCCTAATCTCAAACCTTAACCCTATTTTAAATAGGCCATAACTTTTGATAGGAACGTCGTAGAGACTCCATTTTGGTACCGATGGAAAGCGCAGGGCCATAATTAGGGGGGTAGGCGAAGTCTCAACAAATGAGCACCTAAGAAAAAAAAAATAGGCACACAATTGTTTAAGATCAAAGGGTTCCCGACGTCCGATCACAACGAAACCAGCCCCAGTGAACTCGGCACCCACGAAATAGGGGGGGTAGCCCAAGTTTCAAGTCCCTAAAATAACCCTAATCCTTAAGCCCTAACCCCTAACCCTAACCCTAACCCCAACCCTAACCCTAACCCTAACCCTAACCCCAACCCTAACCCCAACCCTAACCCTAACCCCAACCCTAACCCTAACCCTAACCCCAGCCCTAACCCTAACCCTAACCCCAACCCTAACCCTAACCATAACCCCAGCCCTAACCCCAACCCTAACCCCAACCCAACCCCAACCCCAGCCCTAACCCTAACCCTAACCCTAACCCTAACCCCAGCCCTAACCCTAACCCTAACCCCAACCCTAACCCTAACCCTAACCCTAACCCTAACCCCAACCCTAACCCCAACCCTAACCCTAACCCCAACCCTAACCCTAACCCTAACCCCAACCCTAACCCTAACCCTAATCCCAACCCTAACCCTAACCCTAGCCCTAACCCTAACCCAACCCCAACCCTAACCCTAACCCTAATCCCAACCCTAACCCTAACCCTAGCCCTAACCCTAACCCTAACCCTAACCCTAATCCCAGACCTTAACCCTATTTTAAATAGGCCATAACTTTTGATAGGAACATCGTAGAGACTCCATCTTGGTATCGATGGAAAGCGCGTGACCATAATTAGGGGGGTAGGCGAAGTCTCGACAAATACGCACCTAAGGAAAAAAAAATAGGCACACAATTGTTGAAGATCAAAGGGTTCCAGACGTCCGATCGCAACGAAACCAGCACGAGTGCACTCAGCACCCACAAAAGAGGGGGGGGGGGGGGTAGCCCAAATTTCAAGTCTCTAAAATAACCCTAACCCCAACCCTAACCCTAACCCTAATCCTAACCCCAACCCTAACCCTAACCCTAACCCCAACCCTAACCCTAACCCTAACCCTAACCCCAACCCTAACCCCAACCCTAACCCTAACCCTAATCCTAACCCTAACCCTAACCCTAACCCCAACCCTAACCCTAACCCTAACACTAATCCCAACCCTAACCCTAACCCTAACCCTAACCCTAATCCCAACCCTAACCCTAACCCTAACCCTAACCCCAGCCCTAACCCTAACCCTAACCCTAACACTAATCCCAACCCTAACCCTAACCCTAACCCTAATCTCAAACCTTAGCCCTATTTTAAATAGGCCATAACTTTTGATAGGAACGTCGTAGAGACTCCATCCTGGTACCGATGGAAAGCGCGTGAACATAATTAGGGGGGTAGGAGAAGTCTCAACAAATACGCACCTAAGGAAAAAAAAATAGGCACACAATTGTTTAAGATCAAAGGGTTCCCGATGTCCGATCACAACGAAACCAGCACCAGTGAACTCGGCACCTACGAAATAGGGGGGGTAGCCCAAGTTTCAAGTCTCTAAAATAACCCTAACCCTAACCCTAACCCCAACCCTAACCCTAACCCCAACCCTAACCCTAACCCTAACCCCAGCCCTAACCCTAACCCTAACCCCAACCCTAACCCTAACCCTAACCCAAGCCCTAACCCTAACCCTAACCTTAACCCTAACCCTAACCCTAACCCTAACCCTAACCCCAGCCCTAACCCTAACCCCAACCCTAACCCTAATCTCAAACCTTAACCCTATTTTAAATAGGCCATAACTTTTGATAGGAACGTCGTAGAGACTCCATTTTGGTACCGATGGAAAGCGCGTGGCCATAATTAGGGGGGTAGGCGAAGTCTCGACAAATACGCACCTAAGGAAAAAAAAAAATAGGCACACAATTGTTTAAGATCAAAGGGTTCCCGAGGTCCGATCGCAACGAAACCAGCACCAGTGAACTCGGCACCCACGAAATAGGGGGGGGGGTAGCCCAAGTTTCAAGTCTCTAAAATAACCCTAACCCCAACCCTAACCCCAACCCTAACCCTAACCCTAACCCCAACCCTAACCCTAACCCTAACCCTAACCCTAACCCCAGCCCTAACCCTAACCCCAACCCAACCCCAACCCCAGCCCTAACCCTAACCCCAACCCAACCCCAACCCCAGCCCTAACCCTAACCCCAACCCAACCCCAACCCCAGCCCTAACCCTAACCCCAACCCTAACCCTAACCCCAACCCTAACCCTAACCCCAACCCTAACCCTAACCCTAACCATAACCCCAGCCCTAACCCCAACCCTAACCCCAACCCAACCCCAACCCTAACCCTAATCCCAACCCTAACCCTAACCCTAGCCCTAACCCTAACCCTAACCCTAACCCTAACCCTAATCCCAGACCTTAACCATTTTTTAAATAGGCCATAACTTTTGATAGGAACATCGTAGAGACTCCATCCTGGTACCGATGGAAAGCGCGTGACCATAATTAGGGGGGTAGGCGAAGTCTCGACAAATACGCACCTAAGGAAAAAAAAATAGGCACACAATTGTTGAAGATCAAAGGGTTCCAGACGTCCGATCGCAACGAAACCAGCACGAGTGCACTCAGCACCCACAAAAGAGGGGGGGGGGGGGGTAGCCCAAATTTCAAGTCTCTAAAATAACCCTAACCCCAACCCCAACCCTAACCCTAACCCTAACCCCAACCCTAACCCTAACCCTAACCCCAACCCTAACCCTAACCCTAACCCCAACCCTAACCCCAACCCTAACCCTAACCCTAATCCCAGACCTTAACCCTATTTTAAATAGGCCATAACTTTTGATAGGAACGTCGTAAAGACTCCATCCTGGTACCGATGGAAAGCGCGTGACCATAATTAGGGGGGTAGGCGAAGTCTCGACAAATACGCACCTAAGGAAAAAAAAATAGGCACACAATTGTTTAAGATCAAAGGGTTCCCAATGTCCGATCACAACGAAACCAGCACCAGTGAACTCGGCATCCACGAAATAGGGGGGGTAGCCCAAGTTTCAAGTCTCTAAACTAACCCTAACCCTAACCCTAACCCTAACCCTAACCCTAACCCTAACCCAGCCCTAACCCTAACCCTAACCCCAACCCTAACCCTAACCCTAACCCTAACCCTAATCTCAAACCTTAACCCTATTTTAAATAGGCCATAACTTTTGATAGGAACGTCGTAGAGACTCCATTTTGGTACCGATGGAAAGCGCAGGGCCATAATTAGGGGGGTAGGCGAAGTCTCAACAAATGAGCACCTAAGAAAAAAAAAATAGGCACACAATTGTTTAAGATCAAAGGGTTCCCGACGTCCGATCACAACGAAACCAGCCCCAGTGAACTCGGCACCCACGAAATAGGGGGGGTAGCCCAAGTTTCAAGTCCCTAAAATAACCCTAATCCTTAAACCCTAACCCCTAACCCTAACCCTAACCCCAACCCTAACCCTAACCCTAACCCCAACCCTAACCCCAACCCTAACCCTAACCCCAACCCTAACCCTAACCCTAACCCCAGCCCTAACCCTAACCCTAACCCCAACCCTAACCCTAACCATAACCCCAGCCCTAACCCTAACCCCAACCCAACCCCAACCCCAGCCCTAACCCTAACCCTAACCCTAACCCCAACCCAACCCCAACCCCAGCCCTAACCCTAACCCTAACCCTAACCCCAACCCTAACCCTAACCCCAACCCTAACCCTAACCCTAACCCCAACCCTAACCCTAACCCTAATCCCAACCCTAACCCTAACCCTAGCCCTAACCCTAACCCAACCCCAACCCTAACCATAACCCTAATCCCAGACCTTAACCCTATTTTAAATAGGCCATAACTTTTGATAGGAACATCGTAGAGACTCCATCTTGGTATCGATGGAAAGCGCGTGACCATAATTAGGGGGGTAGGCGAAGTCTCGACAAATACGCACCTAAGGAAAAAAAATAGGCACACAATTGTTGAAGATCAAAGGGTTCCAGACGTCCGATCGCAACGAAACCAGCACGAGTGCACTCAGCACCCACAAAAGAGGGGGGGGGGGGGTAGCCCAAATTTCAAGTCTCTAAAATAACCCTAACCCCAACCCTAACCCTAACCCTAATCCTAACCCCAACCCTAACCCTAACCCTAACCCCAACCCTAACCCTAACCCTAACCCTAACCCCAACCCTAACCCCAACCCTAACCCTAACCCCAACCCTAACCCTAACCCTAACACTAATCCCAACCCTAACCCTAACCCTAACCCTAACCCTAACCCTAACACTAATCCCAACCCTAACCCTAACCCTAACCCTAACCCTAATCCCAACCCTAACCCTAACCCTAACCCTAACCCCAGCCCTAACCCTAACCCCAACCCTAACCCTAACCCTAACACTAATCCCAACCCTAACCCTAACCCTAACCCTAACCCTAATCCCAACCCTAACCCTAACCCTAACCCTAACCCCAGCCCTAACCCTAACCCTAACCCTAACCCCAACCCTAACCCCAACCCTAACCCTAACCCTAATCCCAGACCTTAACCCTATTTTAAATAGGCCATAACTTTTGATAGGAACGTCGTAAAGACTCCATCCTGGTACCGATGGAAAGCGCGTGACCATAATTAGGGGGGTAGGCGAAGTCTCAACAAATACGCACCTAAGGAAAAAAAAATAGGCACACAATTGTTTAAGATCAAAGGGTTCCCAATGTCCGATCACAACGAAACCAGCACCAGTGAACTCGGCACCCACGAAATAGGGGGGGTAGCCCAAGTTTCAAGTCTCTAAACTAACCCTAACCCTAACCCTAACCCTAACACTAATCCCAACCCTAAACCTAACCCTAACCCTAACCCTAACCCTAACCCAGCCCTAACCCTAACCCTAACCCTAATCCCAGACCTTAACCCTATTTTAAATAGGCCATAACTTTTGATAGGAACGTCGTAGAGACTCCATCCTGGTACCGATGGAAAGCGCGTGACCATAATTAGGGGGGTAGGCGAAGTCTCGACAAATACGCACCTAAGGAAAAAAAAATAGGCACACAATTGTTTAAGATCAAAGGGTTCCCAATGTCCGATCACAACGAAACCAGCACCAGTGAACTCGGCACCCACGAAATAGGGGGGGTAGCCCAAGTTTCAAGTCTCTAAACTAACCCTAACCCTAACCCTAACCCCAACCCTAACCCTAACCCTAACCCTAACCCTAACCCCAACCCTAACCCTAACCCCAACCCTAACCCTAACCCTAACCCTAACCCTAACCCCAACCCTAACCCTAACCCTAACACTAATCCCAACCCTAACCCTAACCCTAACCCTAACCCTAATCCCAACCCTAACCCTAACCCTAACCCTAACCCCAGCCCTAACCCTAACCCTAACCCTAACACTAATCCCAACCCTAACCCTAACCCTAACCCTAATCTCAAACCTTAGCCCTATTTTAAATAGGCCATAACTTTTGATAGGAACGTCGTAGAGACTCCATCCTGGTACCGATGGAAAGCGCGTGAACATAATTAGGGGGGTAGGAGAAGTCTCAACAAATACGCACCTAAGGAAAAAAAAATAGGCACACAATTGTTTAAGATCAAAGGGTTCCCGATGTCCGATCACAACGAAACCAGCACCAGTGAACTCGGCACCTACGAAATAGGGGGGGTAGCCCAAGTTTCAAGTCTCTAAAATAACCCTAACCCTAACCCTAACCCCAACCCTAACCCTAACCCCAACCCTAACCCTAACCCTAACCCCAGCCCTAACCCTAACCCTAACCCCAACCCTAACCCTAACCCTAACCCTAACCCTAACCCTAACCCTAACCCTAACCCCAGCCCTAACCCTAACCCCAACCCTAACCCTAATCTCAAACCTTAACCCTATTTTAAATAGGCCATAACTTTTGATAGGAACGTCGTAGAGACTCCATTTTGGTACCGATGGAAAGCGCGTGGCCATAATTAGGGGGGTAGGCGAAGTCTCGACAAATACGCACCTAAGGAAAAAAAAAAATAGGCACACAATTGTTTAAGATCAAAGGGTTCCCGAGGTCCGATCGCAACGAAACCAGCACCAGTGAACTCGGCACCCACGAAATAGGGGGGGTAGCCCAAGTTTCAAGTCTCTAAAATAACCCTAACCCCAACCCTAACCCCAACCCTAACCCTAACCCTAACCCCAACCCTAACCCTAACCCTAACCCTAACCCTAACCCTAACCCTAACCCTAACCCCAGCCCTAACCCTAACCCTAACCCCAACCCTAACCCTAACCCTAACCCTAACCCTAATCTCAAACCTTAACCCTATTTTAAATAGGCCATAACTTTTGATAGGAACGTCGTAGAGACTCCATTTTGGTACCGATGGAAAGCGCAGGGCCATAATTAGGGGGGTAGGCGAAGTCTCAACAAATGAGCACCTAAGGAAAAAAAAATAGGCACACAATTGTTTAAGATCAAAGGGTTCCCGACGTCCGATCACAACGAAACCAGCCCCAGTGAACTCGGCACCCACGAAATAGGGGGGGTAGCCCAAGTTTCAAGTCCCTAAAATAACCCTAATCCTTAAACCCTAACCCCTAACCCTAACCCTAACCCCAACCCTAACCCTAACCCTAACCCTAACCCCAACCCTAACCCCAACCCTAACCCTAACCCCAACCCTAACCCTAACCCTAACCCCAGCCCTAACCCTAACCCTAACCCCAACCCAACCCCAACCCCAGCCCTAACCCTAACCCCAACCCAGCCCCAACCCCAGCCCTAACCCTAACCCCAACCCTAACCCTAACCCCAACCCTAACCCTAACCCCAACCCTAACCCTAACCCTAACCATAACCCCAGCCCTAACCCCAACCCTAACCCCAACCCAACCCCAACCCTAACCCTAATCCCAACCCTAACCCTAACCCTAGCCCTAACCCTAACCCTAACCCTAACCCTAATCCCAAACCTTAACCATTTTTTAAATAGGCCATAACTTTTGATAGGAACATCGTAGAGACTCCATCTTGGTATCGATGGAAAGCGCGTGACCATAATTAGGGGGGTAGGCGAAGTCTCGACAAATACGCACCTAAGGAAAAAAAAATAGGCACACAATTGTTGAAGATCAAAGGGTTCCAGACGTCCGATCGCAACGAAACCAGCACGAGTGCACTCAGCACCCACAAAAGAGGGGGGGGGGGGGGTAGCCCAAATTTCAAGTCTCTAAAATAACCCTAACCCCAACCCCAACCCTAACCCTAACCCTAATCCTAACCCCAACCCTAACCCCAACCCTAACCCTAACCCTAACCCCAACCCTAACCCTAACCCTAACCCTAACCCCAACCCTAATCCCAGACCTTAACCCTATTTTAAATAGGCCATAACTTTTGATAGGAACGTCGTAAAGACTCCATCCTGGTACCGATGGAAAGCGCGTGACCATAATTAGGGGGGTAGGCGAAGTCTCGACAAATACGCACCTAAGGAAAAAAAAATAGGCACACAATTGTTTAAGATCAAAGGGTTCCCAATGTCCGATCACAACGAAACCAGCACCAGTGAACTCGGCACCCACGAAATAGGGGGGGTAGCCCAAGTTTCAAGTCTCTAAACTAACCCTAACCCTAACCCTAACACTAATCCCAACCCTAACCCTAACCCTAACCCTAACCCTAACCCAGCCCTAACCCTAACCCTAACCCCAACCCTAACCCTAACCCTAACCCTAACCCCAACCCTAACCCTAACCCTAACCCTAACCCTAACCCTAACCCAGTGAACTCGGCACCCACGAAATAGGGGGGGTAGCCCAAGTATCAAGTCCCTAAAATAACCCTAATCCTTAAACCCTAACCCCTAACCCTAACCCTAACCCCAACCCTAACCCTAACCCTAACCCCAGCCCTAACCCTAACCCTAACCCCAACCCTAACCCTAACCCTAACCCTAACCCCAACCCTAACCCTAACCCCAACCCTAACCCTAACCCTAACCCCAACCCTAACCCTAACCCTAATCCCAACCCTAACCCTAACCCTAGCCCTAACCCTAACCCAACCCCAACCCTAACCATAACCCTAACCCTAACCCTAACCCTAACCCCAACCCTAACCCCAACCCTAACCCTAACCCTAATCCCAGACCTTAACCCTATTTTAAATAGGCCATAACTTTTGATAGGAACGTCGTAGAGACTCCATCCTGGTACCGATGGAAAGCGCGTGACCATAATTAGGGGGGTAGGCGAAGTCTCGACAAATACGCACCTAAGGAAAAAAAAATAGGCACACAATTGTTTAAGATCAAAGGGTTCCCAATGTCCGATCACAACGAAACCAGCACCAGTGAACTCGGCACCCACGAAATAGGGGGGGTAGCCCAAGTTTCAAGTCTCTAAACTAACCCTAACCCTAACCCTAACCCTAACCCTAACCCCAACCCTAACCCTAACCCTAACACTAATCCCAACCCTAACCCTAACCCTAACCCTAACCCTAATCCCAACCCTAACCCTAACCCCAGCCCTAACCCTAACCCTAACCCTAACACTAATCCCAACCCTAACCCTAACCCTAACCCTAATCTCAAACCTTAGCCCTATTTTAAATAGGCCATAACTTTTGATAGGAACGTCGTAGAGACTCCATCCTGGTACCGATGGAAAGCGCGTGAACATAATTAGGGGGGTAGGAGAAGTCTCAACAAATACGCACCTAAGGAAAAAAAAATAGGCACACAATTGTTTAAGATCAAAGGGTTCCCGATGTCCGATCACAACGAAACCAGCACCAGTGAACTCGGCACCTACGAAATAGGGGGGGTAGCCCAAGTTTCAAGTCTCTAAAATAACCCTAACCCTAACCCTAACCCCAACCCTAACCCTAACCCCAACCCTAACCCCAACCCTAACCCCAGCCCTAACCCTAACCCTAACCCCAACCCTAACCCTAACCCTAACCCAAGCCCTAACCCTAACCCTAACCCTAACCCTAACCCTAACCCTAACCCTAACCCCAGCCCTAACCCTAACCCCAACCCTAACCCTAATCTCAAACCTTAACCCTATTTTAAATAGGCCATAACTTTTGATAGGAACGTCGTAGAGACTCCATTTTGGTACCGATGGAAAGCGCGTGGCCATAATTAGGGGGGTAGGCGAAGTCTCGACAAATACGCACCTAAGGAAAAAAAAAAATAGGCACACAATTGTTTAAGATCAAAGGGTTCCCGAGGTCCGATCGCAACGAAACCAGCACCAGTGAACTCGGCACCCACGAAATAGGGGGGGGGGGGGGGGGTAGCCCAAGTTTCAAGTCTCTAAAATAACCCTAACCCCAACCCTAACCCCAACCCTAACCCTAACCCTAACCCCAACCCTAACCCCAACCCCAACCCTAACCCCAACCCTAACCCTAGCCCTAACCCTAACCCTAACCCTAACCCTAATCTCAAACCTTAGCCCTATTTTAAATAGGCCATAACTTTTGATAGGAACGTCGTAGAGACTCCATCCTGGTACCAATGGAAAGCGCGTGACCATAATTAGGGGGGTAGGCGAAGTCTCAACAAATACGCACCTAAGGAAAAAAAAATAGGCACACAATTGTTTAAGATCAAAGGGTTCCCGATGTCCGATCACAACGAAACCAGCACGAGTTAACTCAGCACCCTCGAAATAGGGGGGGTAGCCCAAGTTTCAAGTCTCTAAAATAACCCTAACCCTAACCCTAACCCTAACCCCAACCCTAACCCTAACCCCAACCCTAACCCCAACCCTAACCCTAACCCTAACCCCAACCCTAACCCCAACCCTAACCCCAACCCTAACCCTAACCCTAACCCCAACCCTAACCCTAACCCTAACCCTAACCCTAACCCTAACCCCAACCGTAACCCTAACCCTAACCCTAACCCTAACCCTAACCCTAACCCTAACCCCAACCCTAACCCCAACCCTAACCCTAACCCTAACCCTAACCCTAACCCCAGCCCTAACCCTAACCCTAACCCTAACCCTAACCCTAATCCTAACCCCAACCCTAACCCTAACCCTAACCCCAACCCTAACCCTAACCCTAACCCCAACCCTAACCCCAACCCTAACCCTAACCCTAATCCCAGACCTTAACCCTATTTTAAATAGGCCATAACTTTTGATAGGAACGTCGTAGAGACTCAATCTTGGTACCGATGGAAAGCGCGTGACCATAATTAGGGGGGTATGCGAAGTCTCGACAAATACGCACCTAAGGAAAAAAAAATAGGCACACAATTGTTTAAGATCAAAGGGTTCCCAATGTCCGATCACAACGAAACCAGCACCAGTGAACTCGGCACCCACGAAATAGGGGGGGTAGCCCAAGTTTCAAGTCTCTAAACTAACCCTAACCCTAACCCTAACCCCAACCCTAACCCTAACCCTAACCCTAACCCTAACCCTAACCCTAACCCTAATCCCAACCCTAACCCTAACCCCAGCCCTAACCCTAACCCTAACCCTAACCCTAACCCCAACCCTAACCCTAACCCTAACACTAATCCCAACCCTAACCCTAACCCTAACCCTAACCCTAATCCCAACCCTAACCCTAACCCCAGCCCTAACCCTAACCCTAACCCTAACACTAATCCCAACCCTAACCCTAACCCTAACCCTAATCTCAAACCTTAGCCCTATTTTAAATAGGCCATAACTTTTGATAGGAACGTCGTAGAGACTCCATCCTGGTACCGATGGAAAGCGCGTGAACATAATTAGGGGGGTAGGAGAAGTCTCAACAAATACGCACCTAAGGAAAAAAAAATAGGCACACAATTGTTTAAGATCAAAGGGTTCCCGATGTCCGATCACAACGAAACCAGCACCAGTGAACTCGGCACCTACGAAATAGGGGGGGTAGCCCAAGTTTCAAGTCTCTAAAATAACCCTAACCCTAACCCTAACCCCAACCCTAACCCTAACCCCAACCCTAACCCTAACCCTAACCCCAGCCCTAACCCTAACCCTAACCCCAACCCTAACCCTAACCCTAACCCAAGCCCTAACCCTAACCCTAACCTTAACCCTAACCCTAACCCTAACCCTAACCCTAACCCTAACCCCAGCCCTAACCCTAACCCCAACCCTAACCCTAATCTCAAACCTTAACCCTATTTTAAATAGGCCATAACTTTTGATAGGAACGTCGTAGAGACTCCATTTTGGTACCGATGGAAAGCGCGTGGCCATAATTAGGGGGGTAGGCGAAGTCTCGACAAATACGCACCTAAGGAAAAAAAAAAATAGGCACACAATTGTTTAAGATCAAAGGGTTCCCGATGTCCGATCACAACGAAACCAGCACGAGTTAACTCAGCACCCTCGAAATAGGGGGGGTAGCCCAAGTTTCAAGTCTCTAAAATAACCCTAACCCTAACCCTAACCCTAACCCCAACCCTAACCCTAACCCCAACCCTAACCCCAACCCTAACCCTAACCCTAACCCCAACCCTAACCCCAACCCTAACCCCAACCCTAACCCTAACCCTAACCCCAACCCTAACCCCAACCCTAACCCTAACCCTAACCCTAACCCCAACCGTAACCCTAACCCTAACCCTAACCCTAACCCTAACCCTAACCCCAACCCTAACCCCAACCCTAACCCTAACCCTAACCCTAACCCCAGCCCTAACCCTAACCCTAACCCTAACCCTAACCCTAATCCTAACCCCAACCCTAACCCTAACCCTAACCCCAACCCTAACCCTAACCCTAACCCCAACCCTAACCCCAACCCTAACCCTAACCCTAATCCCAGACCTTAACCCTATTTTAAATAGGCCATAACTTTTGATAGGAACGTCGTAGAGACTCCATCCTGGTACCGATGGAAAGCGCGTGACCATAATTAGGGGGGTAGGCGAAGTCTCGACAAATACGCACCTAAGGAAAAAAAAATAGGCACACAATTGTTTAAGATCAAAGGGTTCCCAATGTCCGATCACAACGAAACCAGCACCAGTGAACTCGGCACCCACGAAATAGGGGGGGTAGCCCAAGTTTCAAGTCTCTAAACTAACCCTAACCCTAACCCTAACCCCAACCCTAACCCTAACCCTAACCCTAACCCTAACCCTAACCCCAACCCTAACCCTAACCCTAACACTAATCCCAACCCTAACCCTAACCCTAACCCTAACCCTAATCCCAACCCTAACCCTAACCCCAGCCCTAACCCTAACCCTAACCCTAACACTAATCCCAACCCTAACCCTAACCCTAACCCTAATCTCAAACCTTAGCCCTATTTTAAATAGGCCATAACTTTTGATAGGAACGTCGTAGAGACTCCATCCTGGTACCGATGGAAAGCGCGTGAACATAATTAGGGGGGTAGGAGAAGTCTCAACAAATACGCACCTAAGGAAAAAAAAATAGGCACACAATTGTTTAAGATCAAAGGGTTCCCGATGTCCGATCACAACGAAACCAGCACCAGTGAACTCGGCACCTACGAAATAGGGGGGGTAGCCCAAGTTTCAAGTCTCTAAAATAACCCTAACCCTAACCCTAACCCCAACCCTAACCCTAACCCCAACCCTAACCCTAACCCTAACCCCAGCCCTAACCCTAACCCTAACCCCAACCCTAACCCTAACCCTAACCCAAGCCCTAACCCTAACCCTAACCCCAACCCTAACCCTAACCCTAACCCCAGCCCTAACCCTAACCCTAACCCTAACCCTAACCCTAACACTAATCCCAACCCTAACCCTAACCCTAACCCTAATCTCAAACCTTAGCCCTATTTTAAATAGGCCATAACTTTTGATAGGAACGTCGTAGAGACTCCATCCTGGTACCGATGGAAAGCGCGTGGCCATAATTAGGGGGGTAGGCGAAGTCTCGACAAATACGCACCTAAGGAAAAAAAAAAATAGGCACACAATTGTTTAAGATCAAAGGGTTCCCGAGGTCCGATCGCAACGAAACCAGCACCAGTGAACTCGGCACCCACGAAATAGGGGGGGGGGGGGGGTAGCCCAAGTTTCAAGTCTCTAAAATAACCCTAACCCCAACCCTAACCCCAACCCTAACCCTAACCCTAACCCCAACCCTAACCCCAACCCCAACCCTAACCCCAACCCTAACCCTAGCCCTAACCCTAACCCTAACCCTAACCCTAATCTCAAACCTTAGCCCTATTTTAAATAGGCCATAACTTTTGATAGGAACGTCGTAGAGACTCCATCCTGGTACCAATGGAAAGCGCGTGACCATAATTAGGGGGGTAGGCGAAGTCTCAACAAATACGCACCTAAGGAAAAAAAAATAGGCACACAATTGTTTAAGATCAAAGGGTTCCCGATGTCCGATCACAACGAAACCAGCACGAGTTAACTCAGCACCCTCGAAATAGGGGGGGTAGCCCAAGTTTCAAGTCTCTAAAATAACCCTAACCCTAACCCTAACCCTAACCCCAACCCTAACCCTAACCCCAACCCTAACCCCAACCCTAACCCTAACCCTAACCCCAACCCTAACCCCAACCCTAACCCCAACCCTAACCCTAACCCTAACCCCAACCCTAACCCCAACCCTAACCCTAACCCTAACCCTAACCCTAACCCCAACCGTAACCCTAACCCTAACCCTAACCCTAACCCCAACCCTAACCCCAACCCTAACCCTAACCCTAACCCTAACCCTAACCCTAACCCCAGCCCTAACCCTAACCCTAACCCTAACCCTAATCCCAAACCTTAACCCTATTTTAAATAGGCCATAACCTTTGATAGGAACGTCGTAGAGACTCCATCCTGGTACCGATGGAAAGCGCGTGACCATAATTAGGGGGGTAGGCGAAGTCTCAACAAATGAGCACCTAAGGAAAAAAAATAGGCACACAATTGTTTAAGATCAAAGGGTTCCCGATGTCCGATCGCAACGAAACCAGCACGAGTGAACTCGGCACCCATGAAATAGGGGGGGGGGTAGCCCAAGTTTCAAGTCCCTAAAATAACCCTAACCCTAACCCTACCCCCAACCCTAACCCCAACCCTACCCCCAACCCTAACCCCAACCCTACCCCCAACCCTAACCCTAACCCCAACCCTACCCCCAACCCTAACCCCAATCCTAAACCCTAACCCTAACCCTAACCCTAACCCTAACCCTAACCCTAACCCTAATCCCAAACCTTAACCCTATTTTAAATAGGCCATAACTTTTGATAGGAACGTCGTAGAGACTCCATCCTGGTACCGATGGAAAGCGCGTGACCATAATTAGGGGGGTAGGAGAAGTCTCGACAAATACGCACCTAAGGAATAAAAAATAGGCACACAATTGTTTAAGATCAAAGGGTTCCCGATGTCCGATCACAACGAAACTAGCACGAGTGAACTCGGCACCCACGAAATAGGGGGGGTAGCCCAAGTTTCAAGTCTCTAAAATAACCCTAACCCCAACCCTAACCCTAACCCTAACCCCCAACCCTAACCCTAACCCTAACCCTAACCCCAACCCTAACCCTAACCCCCAACCCTAACCCTAACCCTAACCCTAACACTAATCCCAACCCTAACCCTAACCCTAACCCTAACCCCCAACCCTAACCCTAACCCTAACCCCCAACCCTAACCCCAACCCTAACCCCAACCCCAACCCTAACCCCAACCCCAACCCCAACCCTAACCCCAACCCTAACCCTAACCCCCAACCCTAACCCTTACCCTAACCCCAAGCCCAACCCCAACCCTAACCCTAACCCCCAACTCTAACCCTAACCCTAACCCTAACACTAACCCTATTTTAAATAGGCCATAACATTTGATAGGAGCATCGTAGAGACTCCATCTTGGTACCAATGAACATTTTCATTCATTTATTTTAGCATTTATTTGTGTTTAGTCTTCAATAATGCAGTGGTGAAAAATTCCAATCAAGTGAGGTTAAATTTAATTACATTTCTGATACTCAAAGCATTAATTTACTTTTTTTAAATTACACTTTTTAAACCATTTCATTGTGAATAATCTTCCCATCTCACTGTGAATTGTTTCCACTGGAACTACTTTCTATTAAAGAAATAGTCCCAATGATTATCAGTGTTTTTGTTTCTTTATTTGTAAATGTTTTTGTCGTCCAGGTGAGCCAACCCTTGAAAAATGTGTAATCTGCCAAATTAGATGTTAAAAAAAGAAAAATAACTTTTAGATGAATAGATTAAAGCATCCAAGGCACAATTACTTTGGTTTTTATGGTTAATGCACTCACTAAATGTCAACAATTTTACTCTTTCCCTGTAAAACCTTTACTTAAGAAATGTCTTTAAGATGCTCTGACGTCAGGATGAATATTTAAGCTACGCTGCTTTTTTAAAATAAAGTCCCTGTTGATGAACTGGTTAACGCTCTGTCTGTGACACTTAAATATCAGGTGTGTTTTGGATTTAAAGCTTGTTTTCACCAGATACAGTCACTGTTACCACAACAAAAGCTTAAGACACCTGAGACGGTGGAGCTGGTGGCTGAACCGGTTTTGTCCTTCAAACGTTCATCTTTCTATCGTTCTCTTATTCTTTTACTGCAGCGGTGTCAAACTCAAACTCACAGAGGGCCAAACCTAAAAACTGGGACAAAGTTGCGGACCAAAAAGACTGCAAACGTGCATGTGTTTCCTTCTCTCCAGATGTGTAATGCTGAGCCTTTCCAGTGCAGGTCCCTGTTCTTGTCGTGGTGTTTCTTCTGTTTGGTTCTTTGGTCACAGCCACGGTGACAAACAGCTCTTTACCTTCACACATAAATCATCTGCCTCCCACCGCTGCTTTCTTTTGCCCATTTGTGGGGTGTTTTGCGTCTGTTTTAAGTCGTTTTGTTCACGTTTTTAGTAATTTTGTCATGTTATTGTGGTGTTTTGCGTCTGTATTTAGTTGTTTCATCACTTTTTGTGGTGTTTTGCGTCTGTTTTTAGTCGTTTCATCACTTTTTTCATCTTTCTTTACTAAAGAAAAAAAAAGAGACTGCAAACGTGCATGTGTTCCTTCTCTCCAGATGTGTAACGTTGCACCTTTCCAGTGCAGGTCCTTGTTCTTGTCGTGGTGTTTCTTCTGTTTGATTCTTTGGTTACAGCCACGGTGACAAACAGCTCTTTACCTTCACACACAGATCATCTGCTGAAAGCTCCTGTCCTCCATCTTTCTTTGGGGCGTTTTTGGGGAGGGGTGGATTCAGTGTGTCTGCAGAGACTGGCAGCATGGATGCTCATGGTTGCTAACAGAAAGTAGACGTGTGTGTGCTTTATACTCACGGGCCAGCTCTCACAGAACCTTGGTATGATCTTGCGGGCCAAATATAATTACACGGCGGTCCAGATTTGGCCCACAGACCTGAGTTTGACACCCCTGCTTTACTGGGTCACAGCATGAACTGTGCACTGGTGGAAGAAACATTTAGGTATTTCAATTACACGACAGCAGCAAAACAGCGTCACAATACTCTGTTCAAGTAGTACAAAAGTATTAAAAGTAATCATCATGAAAATCATTAAAAATATATATTACCAAATGAATATTGGTGCATTAATGTGTTCATCACTTTAATGTTGCAGCCGGTAAAGGTGGAGCTCACAAAATAAAGCTTCTAAATAAAAGACGAAGTATAAAGCAGCAAAAAAGGAAATACTCAAGAAAAGTCCAAGTACGTTTTTGCAACATTTAATTTATATTGTTTTACTTAATAAAGAAACCTTTATTAACATCTACTGTACATCACACACCTTTTCTTACACCACCATATATATTATCCTACCAACATCACCACCGTCCTAATGACGACATAACAAGCAAAGCTCACGTACAGTCCGCTGTCCCCATCGTTCTGCACATCTTTAAGATAACGTTGGTGTGTGCAGGTTAACACGCAGCCTGTGGATGTGCTTTGATCTAATTCTGTATTTTTCACATCCCTTATCTTTCATTTTGTATCTGTTACGTTAATACTAGCCCATTCTACCACTGTCCATTTCATCTGATGTATGTCCCTTAAGTTACTTGCATTTTCTTTGGTTTATTATTATTATTATTATTATTATTATTATTATCATCAATATGTTTTTATAATGTAAAGATGCAAAGGGTTGGGAGCGATTCTACCGTTAATGTATTTGTATAAAAGTTCAGTTTTTAAATCAGGGTTCATGTGAGAATACACTTTTCCATTGCATGTTACGGCCCCGACTCAACTGCGCTCACTTTTGTTTTGTTTTTACGTTTGCCGACGTTGTTACAAGTTGGAGTTAAAATGCTGCCGACGACTGAAAACCACTGGAAAAGTTGCACAGTGGCGAGTGAAGTCCAAAAAAGGTTAAACTTCGAGACGATCAGAGCCATTGAAAGAGCGCACTAGAAATTTCCGGCTACTTCCTGTTTAGCGCTCTGGCTAACCTGAATGTGGTTGAAATTACTTAAAATTATATTTATAATGTTACTGCTCCTAATGAATCAAATTCAAAATATTCTCTGTGAGTCCATGGGGAAAAAGTCTTTGCGGGTCCGGTAGCATCACACGACGGGCGTCAAACATCGTGGAATTTCAACTACCAGATCCGTTTGTGATGCCACGGAGCCCAGAACTGAAGACGTAGACGACGAAAGAGACGTCTGTAGGATACGTTTTAATGAGCGCCACACTACCACCTGTGAAACGACTCGCTTCGCTGTCACAATTTGAGCCATTTGGTCCGATAACGCTTGGAAAGTCTAGAAGAGCTCGCACCATTATATCATTTAATCCCCATTTAAGTTAGCAGAGCGCTAAACAGGAAGGTTTTTGGCTTCATGTGCAACTTTTATAGGAATTTACAGGGCCCCGCCTCCAACACTGTATCCAGTTCTCTACGGTTTGGTTGCTATGGTAACCTTTAAACCCAGACCCACATGTTTTCAGACGTAAGGTCTTGAAACGAGCAATAGACCGTCCCGAATCGAGGCATGCAGTTAGAAAATACCACTGCACGCAATTGGATAGCACTCCGACCACTCAGAATAACAAACAAGGTGACGACATTGATGGCGCATCCCTGTCGTCATCGGTTACGCACGCCCAAAACAGCTAGTGCGATTTGATTGGTGAGTTGGGATTTTCTGACATAGTTAATGAGCTCCAATGGTGAGCGCCAGGAGGCAACGGCAGAGCACGTTCAAGTTCGCTGGCGGTGCGTCTGGATTTCAGGGGTACCACTGTGTCATACTGGCTTTAAAGCTTCTTCCCCGGGGCTTGGACTTCATGCACAGACCTGTAAATTTTAAATAGTCAAGTTACCGTCAACAGGGACTGCGATTTCTTGCAAAACTACGGGGTACAGTTGATAGATGTTTCTTTGTTTGGTTGTCGATGAAAGGATCAGGCGAAGATGAGGAATCCCGCCAACACCGAGAAAAAGTACCTGGTTCCAAAAGTGAGCCGAGTCGAGCCGAGCCGAACCATGCAGTGGAGACGGGGCCTAACATAAACACGGTCCTGGTCCATCCTCTACTCTTTCTTATAGTCCTCCTCTAGTTTGAGCTTCTCGGTGTTGTGGCTGAGGAAGGTCGCATCGCTGCTCACTTGCACCTTGTCAAAATAGTTGAAATCCGCCACGTAACGGCCGCCCGTGGTGCTGAACAGCACCGGCTTGAACTCGTAACCCCAGAGGATCTCCTGAGGGACGTAGGAGGTGCGGCTCTGGCACGTGGCGGCCGTCGACTCCATGGTGGCATTGAGGGTCACCAGCAGCTCAAAGTCACGGCTGTGCAGGTTCACGGCGTTGAGTCCTGCCAGCGGGCTGTGCTCGTCCAGGACGTGGTAGAAGGTGAGCGGGAGGATGAGGAAGGGGCACTCTCCGCTGGAGTCCATGTAGAAGTCCACGGGGCTCTGGTGGATCTGTGTCTTCTCGCCTTCCTCCGTCACATTGGAGTGGAGGAGCTTTCCCATCAGCTGGCACTGGATCAGAAGGCTCTTCCTCATGTTGGCCACTCGCACCATCAGACACAGCTTGCCCAGGCGCCGGCAAATCACCGCCGACTGGCTGAACTTGATGGTCTCCGCTCGCTTCTTGGGGCGAGCCAGCTTGGCGAGGAAGGCGCCGGTGACGAAGATCTCGGCCAGGCCGGTGATGACGAGCTGAGCCACCAGAGTGAAGATGGCCAGAGGGCATTCCTCCGAGATGTAACGGAAACCGTAACCGATGGTGGTCTGCGACTCCAGGGAGAACAGGAAGGCTCCGGTGAGGGTCTTCACGTGCACCACGCAGGCCTTCTCGGTGGCATTCTCAGGGAGCTCAAAGTCCCCGTTGCCCATGCCGATGAAGTAAAAAATGACCCCGAAGATGAACCAAGTGGTGACGAAGGTGGAGGCGAACAGGGTGAGCTTGTAGCGCCACTTCATGTCGACCACGGTGGTCCAGATGTCGTGCAGGTACAGCTTCACCATGCCTTCCACGTTGTCGATCCGCACGTTGTTGTGGCCGTCCTTGGACACGATCCTTCGCTGCACCTCCGACTTCCTGGTCGCCATCTTGCTTTTTTTCGGTTCAATTATAACTGACGGTGACTTCTGAGGTCTCAGTGTGGCATCGCCCGCGGATGAACTGACAAAAGATTTAAAAATATATGATTAATATCCAGTACATTTACACAATAATGCAAGTTTTTGTACTTAAGTTTATCCATTTTACACTGTTTTACACTTCTACTCTTTCATATTATTATAAATATAATGAACTAGTTGATGATGTTTTATTGTAGATTAAACTACCAGGATGTATATAAAGTCATTAAAATGAGCTCCACCTTTAATTAAAATGATAATAATATTTCTTGCACTTTGATTTTTGACCGTTTTGTAACATTTTAACTGCAGAACTTTTACTTGAATCAGAGGTTTTTTTGTGGTTTTTCGACTTATTTTAAGTAAAATATTTGAATATTCCTTTGAAAACTTTTTGCTTTATATATTTAACATCAAGTTTAATACATTTATTTTTAATATGTTGCACATTTACACAGCTATCCATCTATTATTATTAGTTGTCGAATGCAGCGGTGGATTGTAAGTAACTACATTTACTCAAGAATCGTCCTTAAGTACAAATCCGAGACACTTGTTTTTGAAGACTTGTCCTCGGACGGGGACCAAAGAACAGCCCGATACAACACCGAAGAATAGAAATAAAACATTTAATGACTAAAAAGTTACACGTCTGAACAACATAACTGCGGATCTCTGAGTCAACACGGGGACAGAGAGTTGAAAGTGAACCTTGCGGTGAAGCATTGCAGGAGCCGAAGAACTCTGAATAATCATTGATTTGTGATAAATCAGTGGGGTACTCACGCGGTCTCGGGTGGTCGCCTTCACCTGCCTCAGGTGCGTCTCTCTCAGTCCGTCAGACGGAGCCTCTGCAGAACATTCAGTTCAGTTCAGTGTCTTCTTTCTTTCCTTTTGTCCCGCGGTCGTGAGCTCGCTGAACTTTGGCACAGTCGTGTTCAGGGAGAGAAAAGCTGAGGCTGTGAACTGTGATCCGCGTGTGGGTCGGCTTTTATTCCCCACAGCCTGCCCCTCTCACACCTGTCCACAGGTGGGGACAGCAACACGACGTGTGTATGGATCCTTTTGTGGCTGTTGTTGCTTCACACAAACACACCCACATTTACTGCTTCCAGCTGGTTCCTCTGAAGGACAATGTGACTTCTGGGGACACTTTGGGCGTCAGTACACACAACAATGGTGTGACGCTGTAAATGAAAACTAGGAAAGGATCCATTATTTTGTCCTTTTTCAGTTGTTTTGTAAATTTTTGTTATTGTTTTGCATCTTTTTGTGGCTGTTTCGCATCTATTTTTAGTCCTTTTGCATCTTTTTGGGTGGTTTTGTGTTTATTTCTATTCATTTTGTATCTTTTTGTGCTGATTTATCTTAATTTCTTAGCTGTTTTCTATGTCTTTCTAATTTTTTTGCATCTTTTTGGGTGGTTTTGTGTTTATTTTTAGTCCTTTTGTATCTTTTTGGGTGGTTTTGTGTTTATTTTTAGTCCTTTTGTATCTTTTTGGGTGGTTTTGTGTTTATTTTTAGTCCTTTTGTATCTTTTTGGGTGGTTTTGTGTTTATTTTTAGTCATTTTCTTTCTGTTTGTGCTAATTTATCTTAATTCTTTAGCTGTTTTGTACATCTTTATAATTGTTTTGCATCTTTTTGGGTGGTTTTGCGTCTATTTTTATTTATTTTGCATCTTTGTTTTCATTTTATCTCCAGTTTTAGTTGTTTTGTAAGTCGTTGTTATTGTTTTGCATCTTTTTGCATCTATCTTTATGTGTGTGTGTGTGTGTGTGTGTGTGTGTGTGTGTGTGTGTGTGTGTATTGTTAAATTGTTTAGTGTATGTTGAATGTTTCTTTAAATCTGAAGCAGTGGTTGTTAAACTTTACGACCCTGCATCTCATTTCTTAGCTTTGTTATTAACTTTCAATGTGATGACCCACATTCCTGAATGGTTGGTGTGTGTGTGTGTGTGTGTGTGTGTGTGTGTGTGTGTGTTCCCAAGGTATGAGATGACTAATTGACTTCCTCCTGACTGTAAAGACATCTAAGAAGCAGTAAGTCCCATAAAAAGTGTGATATTGGTCCATGATTAATAGAACAACATGAGTCACGACTGGGCTGTTAACTGTCTTTGAACGTTACACCAAAATACATTAAACACCCAAAATAAAATAACAGAATGTAAAATTAAATCCTGAAGAAGAGTCTTAGTAACTTAGCGAGTGTCTGGGAATAAAACAGTCTCTCTGTCAGTTTAGCTTTGGTCCGAACTCTGAAACACGGTGGTTTAAACAAGAGTTCAACACCATCTACTGGACAAAACCCCGCACACGCAATAAAGCTGGAGGAGGCACCAAAGTGTTTGTCATCCAAGTGTTCTGAGAGAAAACATCTATTTTTAGTCATTTTGTTTCTCTTTGTGCTCGTTTTACCTCATTTTTTTAGTTTGTTGTGTACGTCTTTGATTATTTTGCCTCTTTTTGTGGCTGTTTTGCATCTATTTCTTTATTAATTTGGGGTCTTTCTGTGGTGGTTTTGTGTCTATTTTTTAGTAATTTTGGGTCTTTCTGTGGTGGTTTTGTGTCTATTTTTATTCATTTTGTGTCTTTTTGTGGTGGTTTGCATCTAATTATAGTCATTTTGCTTTTTTGGGGGTTGGTTTGCATCTATTCTTTCGTCCTTTTGCATGTTATTCATGATTTTGCTTTTTTTGTGGCTGTTTTGCATCTATTTCTTTATTAATTTGGGGTATTTCTGTGGTGGTTCTGTGTCTATTTCTCTTCATTTTGTGTCTTTCTGTGGTGGTTTGCATCTAATTATAGTCATTTTGCTTTTTTGGGGGGTGGTTTGCATCTATTTTTTTTGTCGTTTTGCATGTTATTTATGGTTTTGCGCCTTTATTTGGTGGTTTTGAGTGTATTTCTATTCATTTTGTATCTTTTTGTGGTGGTTTTGTGTCTATTTTTATTCATTTTGTATCTTTTTGTGGTGGTTTTGTGTCTATTTTAGTCATTTGCTTTTTTTGGGGGGTTGATTTTGCATCTATTTTTTCATTGTTTTGCATCTTTTTGTGGTGGTTTTGCTCATCTTTTGTTTCTCTTTGTGCTCATTTCATTATCATTTAGTTGTTTTTTTATGTCTTTTTGATTGTTTTGCATCTTTTTGTGGTGGTTTTTCATCTGATTCAGTTTATTCTGTTTCCATGTTGTTGTTTAACATTTATTTTGAATCATTTAGTGTTGTTGTCATCATTTCTGTCTCTGTTTTGTGTATACTTGTGGTCATTTAGCATCTCTTTGTGGTCATTTTGTGTATTTTTCAGCATCATGTTATGAGTCAGGGCCCATCGTAGGCCCGTTCACTAACCCATCCATGGATGCACGTCCCTTCTGAGGGTGAAAGTCTGATTCAGTGGAGGAAAATCCTGCAGTTAAATGTCTTTACTGCAAATCAACCACGCAGAAAAGACGATAATTACTCAAAGAAAGTCTAAGAGAGAGTCTGAGAGTAAACACAGTAAAACACGCGTCAATATCAGGAACGCGTTTCAGAGGTGGAGAGAAAATGCTGCTAATAATTTCTCATCTCAAAGGGTTTCTCCAGATTACTGCTTACCCCAGCTTTAAAGAATATATAACAATAACATCGGACGAAGAATGACAATGTTTTTATTTACAGAATAACGTGTGATGTTGGTGTAGTAGCAGGATTAATGTGTTGTGAGACTGCACATGATGCAGAATACAGGGAACACTTTACTCTATGTCACATTTAAACACAGGTTAATAACACACTGTCATGTAGTTGAATGCAGATACAAGGTGATTTTTAATTAATGTACAATATTCGTCAACAATAACTTCTCCTCATATTATAACACGTGCTTTACTGTATCCTAATTATTATGAGTTTATACAGCTGTTACAGTTCTTCTTACATCTGATTGCAACTACATCACAGTTTGGTACGGACCATTTATTAAATGTTCATATAATAGTAATACCGTAGTTGAGCGTTTGAGTTTGAACAGTTTGACGCAGACGTAAAAGTAGAAAGTGTAAGAACAAAAGCCATCTTGATAATTTTATTGTCATCAGAGGTTTAAAGTCTTGACGGCGCTGCAGGATGTGTTCTTCCTCTGGGAGGATAAACGCAAACGTAAACCGTGGAAATCCAAAGCACATTTAAAGGAAATTCAACCAGACTTTGACCTGAAGACGTCTGGGATGAACAAAAACTACATCTGCAGGTGTAAATGCATAAGAAGTCCATCGTACTGTGAGAGGGTTGAGGTCACGGTGGTGGAGGGTTGGCGGTGGCAGTCGTTGCCTTCAGGATGCCCCGCAGCACCTTGTAGTTGTTGAGCGGCTGGTTCTCTTTGGGCGGGTAACAGGGGCCGCGATCCGTCGCGTAGGAGTAAGGGAACCGCAGAACCCAGAGACCGTCGGGCGGCAACACTAAATCTGTCTGCTCCGGGTGGAAAAGTGGGCAGGGAGGAGGACCGGGCTGCACCTGAGAGCACACACGTTCATACATCTGCGTTAAATCTAAAGGTTAGCTGAGCCCCAGTTCATTTAGGGTGCTTATTTCTTTACATTTTGTCAGTAAAAGTAGTTGAATTAGTAAATAGCAGCTCCTGTTTGTGACGTAAACATGGAGGCACAGAGAAATATCGCTGTTAAAGAAAAGGTGAAGATTCTTCTGCAGTCATGGAGCCAGAAGTCTTTTTTTCTGTGATTTCGTAGCAGATTTATGGACTTTTATTGACGTTTATATAAGAGAACGACGTCTTTGGAGCTGTAAGTCACACTGGATTTAAAAGGTATGTGTTTCTTAGACATGCGTTCAGATTTGACGAAGTTAAGAAGCAGAGTTCCTGCACCTTTTCAAAAGTCAAATTCAAGCACTTTTCAACCACTTCAAGGTGCATTTTCATGCTTTTCCAGCACCTTACAGCTGTGGTGAACTCCACATTTGTATCCAGAACAATCCTCAGTAGTCAGTTCACTAATTATTGCACTTGTTCATCACATTAAATGAGATGTTAAACAACCAACATGATGTTTGGAGACAGCTTTCTACAGAAGGACGACAAATGAAAGGAAAACTAACGCCACAGAAATATAATTAACTGTTCTGATCATCTGCTCAACATCATAGTTGATCATCATTCATTTTTCATGAAGTCTCAAATATGCAGATCTTCTTTTCTGTTATATCATGTATGACATCATCATATAACACAACATTTCAAGCACTTTTTTCAAACCTTTAAGGATTTGCAGCACCCGTACGAACCCTGCAGAAGACACATCTTACTTCTTATGTATGCAAGTCGCTTCACTGTCTCTGTGAGGCTACGTTCACGCGCGGCGGACATTTCTCCGTCTCTGTTTTCAAAAATAACATCGTGCACACCTGTCTGTTTTCAGAAAAGTGTTCGTTTACTCTAACCTGTGTGTATATGCCGTCAAGAGCATGCTAAACCTGTCGGTGTCAGTGTTTAGAGAAGCTCAAGCCCCCGTTAGCCAGTGATCCCTGATCACCACAGCCAGACGGAAACATCAACGCACCTGAGACGCAGGTGCAAGTTCTGGAGCATACTGTGGCGTCTGCTGCTGGAAACTATAAAGAAACATTTTCAAAGGAGATTCTCTGTTTGTGTGTAAACGAGGTCTCTAAATTATTAAAAATAACTGTGCATATCATGAATTTCACGGCGTCTGTTGCAGCTCTGACTGCTGATCCTGTCGATAATCGGGTCGTGTCAGTGGACCAAACTACAATAATTAACTTCCTGTTGTTTTGAGAACAGCTGCATGAACAGGACTGTCCGTTTCACCTCCATCAGTACCACTTTACTTCAGTGTCTCCACTGGCTGCCTGTAGGTAGTTATTGTTAAAGGTACAGTAAATACTTAGCTTAGAAAGAAGTCGTAGGAGTGAAGTGCACTCACCTGAGGGTTGAGGGTAACCTCCAGCGGGGCGTCAGGCACCACAATAAAAAGACGAGTCAGCTGGGCGAAGTGAGGCTTCAGGCCGCGTCCCTGTGACGGCGACGGGATGTTCAGCGGCATGTCGGTGTTTAGCACCCTGGTGGCGGGATCTTTGGCGCCCCCCGGCCCCAGCACCTTCACTATCTTGTCCGGCCCGCAGCTGATGAAGCGTCTCCCCCTGCTGTCTTCGTACTCGAACCCCACGAAGATCCGGGCCATGTCGTCCCTCCTGCGGCTCCTCCCCAGCCCTCCGGTGCTCCCTCGCTTCCCCACCAGGGTCTTATTGGGAGCCGGCCACGAGGAGGTGCTTCCGTCCAAAGGCTCCGTCAGTCCCGCGTCCTCCTCCGACCGAGAACGGATCACCAGGTCCCACGGCAGGAGGAAGGAGGAGCCGGGGAGGAAGCCTGGCTGTTCCAGACCCGTGTGGCAGTTGTAGGCTTTGGCCGGGCCCAGTTTGACCAGCGACCAGCTGGAGAACTTAGGCAGCAGGCCCTTGGGGCAGCCGGAGTGCATCATGCCTGGGAGGTACTCCACAGTGGAGGGCTGGCGGTCCACAAGGCTCGGCCTCTTTTGCTGAACTTGGGTTTCGGTTCCGTCTCCGTCCGCGTACGGCCCCAGGCTGTCCGTGGACTGGCCCAGACTGAGAGCCAGGCTGAGGCTGGTGTCACCAGGTGTGTGGCTCTGAGCGGTGCTGGGCCCCTTCAGCCTCTCCGCCTCCCCAGACCCCGAGGCCTCGCTTGGGAGTCGCTGAGCCTGGTTGCAGGCTGGTGCCGGGTCAGGAGTGCTGGGCTGGAACACGGGAAACTCGATCCTCTCCAGCTTCCCGCAGCATTTCTCCTCCAGCATCTGTTCAGGAAGAACAAGTGGATCAGAGACCTGGGGGAACTAACATCTGAGGAAATGTGGTGATGTAAGAGTTTTATTTTTGTTTCGAATAAAAACGCATCAAATAAAAGAGGTCGCTCGCAGTGAGGAGCCTCCAGAGAATCATTGCATATCATACCCTTTAAGGGTAATAAAGAAAGTTTTGTGCATCAATGAAATGAAGAATCAAGTATTTAAGTTTAGTTAATCTGCTTTGGCGCACTTCTGATGAAGAAAAGAACGCCACCATGTCTGACAGATGAAGTGCGGTGCAAAGACCCCGCAGCATTAATAGATAGATAATATAGATTTATAACAAATATGGAGAGGGGCTGCTCCGCTGTGTGAACCCTGACCTGGTAGAAGTCGTAGTTTGCGGCCTGGATGTCGAACGGATCCTCTCGAGGCGCCTGTTTCCTGCCACAGTTGCAGGAGCTGGTGGAGCGCCCCCTGCTGTTGTGGTTCAGGACGGGAGGGTTGCGATCCATGTCGGGCTTCTCTCCTTCACAAACAGACAGATTTCATGCCTCTGTGTTATTGTTTTTTTTATCATGACTCCTTTTTATAAATATATAAACATTCCTGTGCAGAAACTTGTTTGCTGCTTTATTAATAAATGATTCTACTTTTGTTTGCATGAGTGTTGTTCTAATAACATGGTCACACGGTGATACATGGGGTTAAGGGACCTTTAAGAGACTGTGATTATTATGGGATGCTACGTTACGCGTGGAGCACGTGAAAACAAAATTAAGGAAGTGTTGATCTGGACCACATGTGTCAGACTGATCCAGTAAAGAGTCGCTGTGGCTGCAGGTTTTCAGTCCAACCAAGCAACAACTCACCTGACTCGACTCACTCCATCACCTGAACTGTCTTCACACAGTTGATTTGTTGGACCAGGTGTGTTCTTGATTGGTTGGACTGAAAACCTGCAGCCACAGCGACCCTTTACTGGATCAGCTTGACACCCCACCCCCCTGCTCTAGCCTGAGTCTGAAGTAAAACGTCTGTGCGTGTCTTTCACACACAGCAATTAGACGCGTGACGCTCAATTAGACGCCTCCTCTGAGTCGATGAGTCCCTTTTTATGCTTCTTCTCATGCGGAATGACTCGTTTTCTCTGGTGAACACGAGTTCAAAGTGTAAAGTTTTCCTTTTCTCTCTTTTTTTGGTATGGATTTGTAAATATGTGGCTTGTGTATGCATGTAAACCATGTGGTGTACAGATGGAAATAGGTGTTTAGATGCTAAATGTGCACGGATAATTATAATCATTTGAATAACGGGTGGAAACTAATGAGCTATGGCTTCCTCCTGCTCCTCTTCGGACACATACGACTCATTTATTCACAAATACTTTGTTTTGTTTTCTGTAGTTGTTTTTTACGCTGCGTCACACTCGATTTTTTTATGATTCTTTGTGGAGAAACTCAGTTTTACAGATCCATCGATTAAATCAACAAATCAGTTAGTCGACAAAATCCTACGAACGTTGGTCAAGTAGAACTTAGACAGGCCTGATTAGATGATGAGCACCTCTGGGTACCATCAAGGTATTTTGTATCCTTCCCTTCAAGAATACACACGTGAAGATGGTTATTATCGAGGGAAACGAAGCAGCAGAGGGCGCTCACCTGGCTGAGGCAGCAGGTGGAACTTGTGAACACAGTGTTGGTCCGTCAGGCTTCGCTCCTCGCACAGCTGGTGGCCGTTGCTCCAGAACTTGTAGCAGTCCTCGTGGAGCTGCAGAGCGTAGCGCTGGAAAGCCACGCCGCGGGCGTGCTGGCTGTACACACGCAGAGCCTGCGCCAGCTGGTTCTTGTGCACCGTGGTGGTGTAGTTATGGGGGAGGTTGGACTGGTAAGCGCTGTGAGCCAGTGGCAGAGCTTTCTGGCACCTGTTCTCGGAGAACTTTGTATCGGCGTCGAGAAAACCCTCTAAGACCTTCAGCTGACCTTGCACTTTGGTGGCTAACTCTGCTATTTCTTCTTCCGTGTTCTTGATCAGGACTTGGTGGAGTCTGGCGGCGACCTGGGCCCATTTGGTGTAGGTCGGCAGCTCAAAGTGCGACGGCTGCGGGTTGCGGCCGACGCTGTCGTCGAAGCCTTTCTTTGTCAGCACCAGCTCGACGTGCTGCCACAGGAATTCCTTCAAGCTGCAGTCCACCAGCTGACCGCCCATCGACATGCTGCCGGGCTCTCCGCTGCAGCTGGACGGCCGGGCCGAACGCCGCATCTGCTGATAACGCCTCGGCCCCGACACCACCACGGTGGACTCCGGTTCACACAAAGTGCAGTTGGACCTCAGCTGACCGAGCAGGGCTCCCACGGGGTCCTCGTCCACTGACGGTATCACGTACACAAACGCCTGGTTGGCGGGCACGGTGAACAGGCAGTTGCTGCTTTGGTTGGTCAGGACTCTGCTTTTACGGAAGATGCGGTAGATCTGGTCCTCCAGGGCGTGCTGCAGCCTCCTCCTGGGAGAGTGCTTTTTGGGTTTGTCGGGGTTTCCTCCAGACTCGGAGCCGTTTGCAGAGGCCTGCGGAAAAACGAAACAAGGAGTCTGTTAGAGTCATATGAAAGTATACAAACATATACAAGGACGTTTATGTGAAAGTAACCGTGGTCACGTAACCTCTACTGCATGCATTAAGGTTATGCATCAAAAAATATTTCATCCTATTTTTGAGAGGATTGGGGCTTTACCACAACGAATCAATGATCAAAACTGTCCCTCTTGCTCCTCCGCCCCCTCCGTGTTGCCTCAACGCACATCAAGAACAATCAGAACAATAATTTTGTTAAATACATAAGCTATTAATTAGTTTTTATATGGTATTTGTTCAAAACATTTGTACTGTGCACGGTTGTAGTCGAGGCATTGTGACAGGTGTGTTAGTTTTTACAGGAGGTTGCTCTTTATTTCTCTCAATTTCACTTGGTTACAATCTGCTGTTTCAGACGTATTCTGATAAAATATGATGTAGATCATATTATATTATTCCAGGAGTTTCTGCTCTCAAATCTGATACTTGGAGGGATTTTCTCGTCATTATCGGAGGATGTTTATGATTCTAACTGTTGGATTAGACGCACAGAACGTCCCTGTATGGTGACTATCAAAACCCAGATTAGTCACTGAGAGGGGGACACAGGGTTCGGTCCGACGCACTTTATCCAAAAAGGACACGTGAAGCTGTCACTGCAGTTTGTGGGTGTTTATTTATCCTGTCAATGAAAAGTACTTTTGTACGTACAGTTCGAGGATGGACTTGCAGGTGGCATTCATCAGTCAGCTCCAGTGACACACACACACACACACACACACACACCCCTTGACTCCGCCCACACATAGACATACCTCCAGACACACATATTACCTCCTGGTGACAAGCAACATACCCATGCTGCTACAGTCCCTGTGTGCACTTCATGCAGATTTCAGTGGATACGTTGATAAAAACATTGATCACGACCTTCTTTTAAATCACATTACCACTCGTTTATAGAGCGAAACACTCTTTAGTGCTACGTCAGAGCCTAACTGCACAAGAGCGAAAACCCCTTTATTGTTAAGTTTCTTAAGAGGTTCATGCACATGGAGTGGTTTTTGTTTTCAAGTTATCTCTATTTAAACATGCAGAACATTAAAATGTATCTTGCACCATCTTCTATTATATAAATACAGACAAACAAACTCGGGATCATGTTCACGAGTGAGGGGACGATGGAGCGTGAGTTTGGCCGGAGAATCGGAGCAGCGGGGGGCGGAGCTGCAGTCGCTCTACCGCACCGTTGTGATGAACAGAGAGCTGAGGAAGACAAAGCTCTGGATCTACCGCTCAGTCCTGGTTCCTACCCTCACCTGTGGTCATGAAAGCTGGGTCAGGACCCAAAGAACCAGGTCGCGGGTACAAGTGTCCGAAATGTGTTTCCTCAGGAGGGGGTCTGGAGTCTCCCTTAGAGAGAGGGGGAGAAGTTCAGCATCCGTGAGGAACTCGGAGTAGAGCCGCTGCTCCTTTGTGTTGAAAGGAGCCAGTTGAGGTGGTTCAGGATCATCTGGTAAGGATGAACCCTGGGCGCCTCCCTAGGGAGGTGTTCCAGGCACGTCCAGCTGGGAGGAGGCCTCGGGGAAGACCCAGGACCAGGTGGAGAGATTAGATCTCCACACTGGCCTGGGAACGCCTCAGGATCCCCCAGTTAGAGCTGGTTAATGTGGCCCGGGAAAGGGAAGTTTGGGGTCCCCTGCTAAAGCTGCTGCCCCCGCGACCCGACCCCGGATAAGAGGATGAAGATGAGATGAGATGATGAGACAAACACCGTTTAAGTGTGACTCACTTTACCACTTAAACGCATCATTTTGTCCTTCATGTACTCTTACGCGTAGCTTCTATTTTTATTCTGTTCTATGCAGCAAAGGTAATATGATTTATGTGTGTTACTTCTCGTCTGTTTTTACTTCTTTATGGTATTTTAATAAAGAAGAAACTCGGACCTTCAGAGAGCCGTTCATCTGGAAGAGGAAGAGCAGGCGCGGAGGGCAGGGCCGGCAGTTCACCTTCCACTCTTTGGTCACCGGACAGTCTTTGATGGCGGCGCGGATCAGAGGCAGCGCCTTCTGCCGCAGGGCGTCCAGCGCTCTGAAGAGCCGGTCGTAGGTCACGTCGAAGGTCTGGTTGGGGTGCACGAGCAGCAGGACGTGGCACACGGAGAACAGGTAGAGCAGGTGGAGGCAGTGCTGTCGGTCCAGGCCTTTCCAGAAGTCGTGGTCGTCGGAGTGGCCGGTGCCTACGGAGAGAAGTTTAACATTTAAAAGAATCACACTCATATCTGTATATCTATAATAATAATAATTATAATAAAGCAAAGTGACTGTACCATTGCAGGCAGATAAAAAAGTAAAACATAAATAATAGAAATATCATTTATTTAATTTCTCCATTATAAGTATTTCAGTATTTACTGTATAATTATAATTGATCATATATTAAAACCCAATTATCTTTACATCTTTATTATTTCCTCTTGTATCAACTACAACTCAATATAATTTGATATTATGATATATAACAACTTCAAATAAAATAAACAGTAAATAAAGAAATAAACAGTAAAGAAACAGTAAAAATATAAATAAATAAACACTAGATAAATAAATGAACGAAAAACATGAAATAAACAGTAAAGAAACATTAAATAAACAACAAAACAATAAACATGATACTGTATAAACAGTAAATAAATAAACAATAAATAAATAAATAAACAGTAAACAAACATTAAATTAATAACATTAAAACAGGACACTGACTGTTAATAAATGTTATTAAATGTAAATAAAGGTTATTAAATGTAAATAAAGGTTATTGAATGTTAATAGTGGTTATTAAATGTTAATAAATGTTATTAAATGTAAATAAATGTTATTAAATCTTAATAAATGTTATTAAATGTTAATAAAGGTTATTGAATGTAAATAAAGGTAATTGAATCTTAATAAAGGTTATTAAATGTTAATAAAGGTTATTAAATGTTAATAAAGGTTATTAGATGTTATTAAATGTTAATAAAGGTTATTAGATGTTATTAAATGTAAATAAAGGTTATTGAGTGTTAATAAAGGTTATTAGATGTTATTAAATGTAAATAAAGGTTATTGAGTGTTAATAAAGGTTATTAGATGTTATTAAATGTAAATAAAGGTTATTAAACGTAAATAAAGGTTATTGAATATTAACAAAGGTTATTAAATGTTAATAAAGGTTATTAAATGTAAATAACGGTTATTAAACGTTAATAAAGGTTATTAAATGTAAATAACGGTTATTAAACGTTAATAAAGGTTATTAAATGTAAATAAAGGTTATTAAACGTTAATAAAGGTTATTGAATATTAACAAAGGTTATTAAATGTTAATAAAGGTTATTAAATGTAAATAACGGTTATTAAACGTTAATAAAGGTTATTAGATGTTATTAAATGTAAATAACGGTTATTAAACGTTATTAAACGTTAACCGAGCAGCGTGTCTTCGTTACCGGCGCTCAGGGACTCGCAGGCCCGCAGCAGCTGCCGGGTGTCGCAGGCGGAGGACAGCAGCAGGTACAGCAGCCGGCTCTCCTGGTGGTACAAAGCCTGGATGAGGGAGTCCGCGGTGCCGCCGTCCTCCGGGCCCCCGAACAGGGAGAAGATGTGTTTGTCCGCCAGGTTGTTGAGCACGGACTCCTTCTGCGGCCCCGGCTGCTGCATGCTGCTCTTCCCGAACACACCGACCACACACAGGCCGTCCTCCCGGTAAAGAGCGTCCTCCTGCGGGTCCGCCTCCAGCAGCGCCGCCAGGGTCCCCAGGGTGCCCTCGGTGGTCCCCCCGGTGGTCCCTCCGCTCACCGGGACAGACGTGTTCGCTTCCTTCATGGTGACGGTCCGGGGAATGAAAACAACGACGCACACGCTTTGGGTTCGTCACCTAAAGTGTCCGAGTAGATGCAACATCTGATCTAAAGTTCCGCCTTTGACTCTGTCTTTGTATTTCACCCGTTAACGTGAGTGGAATAAGAATATTTAACTATATTAATTTAAATCAATTATATCAATTAATTTATACATAAATATTAATGATTATAATTATAATAATAATACAATTATACTAACTTAGCTTATTATTATATTTATGATTTAATAATAATAATAATAATAATAATAATAAATATATTAATAAAAACAACAATAATCATGCTATAATTAACGTATTATCTAATTTAATTATATTTAAACATATTTATAAATGTTTCAGTGTCATTTTGCCCAGTGAAGATAAAACAATAAGAAAAACATGTTATTAAATGTGTTAGAGAGGGAAGTTAAGTGTGTTTGAGAGGGAAGGAGAGGGACTGACATCCAGACATTTGTGAGCAGACAAATGAGGAAAATAATAAAAAATAATAAAGAAAAATACAGAATTACACCACAGCTCCGTTTGTTTCCAGCCCTCCTGCTCTTCATCACTTATTCAAGACTTCCAAGCTGCAGCTGAAACCCTTTGAGACGCGTCACGTGATCACTCACTTTATTTATATCCTCCAGCTGGAAGAAGAAAACTCATTTGTTAAAATCCAGAATAAAACTGGAGCCAACCGGTTTACACGTTCAGCTGAAGTCTGACCACTAATTTATGACTTTGACGTCTCCTAAAAGATAATTAAAGGTGTCTTAAAACGTGCTGGATTAAATAAAAGCCTGGTTTTAATCTGATTTAAGACTAAAATCATGAAAAAATAGGTGACTTGACTGGGAACCGGAGGGTCGCCAGTTCAAGTCCCTGTGTGGACCATGAATGGAGCGTGGACTAGTGGCTGGAGAGGTGCCAGTTCATCTCCTGGGCACTGCTGAGGTGCTGTTGAGCAAGGCACTGAACCCCCAACTGCTCGGGGCGCTGGTCACTGGCAGCCCCCTCGCTCTGACATCTCTCCATCGATTGCATGTATACAGGTCCTGTTTGTGTCCTGTTCCTTCTTCTTCCTCTTCCTCCTCCTCTTCCTTCTTCTGTTCTTCCTCCTCCTCCTCCTTCTTCTGTTCTTCCTCCTCCTTCTTCTTCTGTTCTTCCTCTTCCTCTTCCTCCTCCTTCTTCTGTTCTTCCTCCTCCTCTTCCTCTTCCTCCTCCTTCTTCTGTTCTTCCTCCTCCTCCTCCTCCTTCTGTTCTTCCTCCTCCTTCTTCTGTTCTTCCTCCTCCTTCTTCTGTTCTTCCTCCTCCTTCTTCTGTTCTTCCTCTTCCTTCTTCTGTTCTTCCTCTTCCTCCTCCTTCTTCTGTTCTTCCTCCTCCTTCTTCTGTTCTTCCTCTTCCTTCTTCTGTTCTTCCTCTTCCTCCTCCTTCTTCTGTTCTTCCTCCTCCTTCTTCTGTTCTTCCTCCTCCTTCTTCTGTTCTTCCTCCTCCTTCTTCTGTTCTTCCTCCTCCTTCTTCTGTTCTTCCTCCTCATCCTTCTGTTCTTCCTCCTCCTCCTCCTTCTTCTGTTCTTCCTCTTCCTCCTCCTTCTTCTGTTCATCCTCCTCCTTCTTCTGTTCATCCTCCTCCTTCTTCTGTTCTTCCTCCTCATCCTTCTGTTCTTCCTCCTCCTCCTCCTTCTTCTGTTCTATCCTTCTTCTTCCTCTTCCTCTTCCTCCTCCTCTCCTTCTGTTCTTCCTCCTCCTTCTTCTGTTCTCTCTCTATCTCTCCTCTCTTCTGTTCTTCCTCCTCCTTCTTCTGTCTTCCTCTTCCTCCTTCTTCTGTTCTTACTCCTCATCCTTCTGTTCTTCCTCCTCTCCTCCTTCTTCTGTCTTCCTTCTTCTTCCTCTTCTCTTCCTCCTCCTCCTCCTTCTGTCTTCCTCCTCCTCCTTCTGTTCTTCTCCTCCTTCTTCTGTTCTTCCTCCTCCTTCTTCTGTTCTTCCTCCTCT
>NC_139839.1:758161-760661 GCF_963691815.1 Echiichthys vipera
TCTTCTTCTTCTTCTTCTTATTTATTTATTTTTTTTCATTTAAAACCACTTAAATGAATTAATGCACTAAATTTTAAGTAATTCTGCAGCAAATTCCCAAAAATTAAGTAAAATACTTGAGTAAATAACACTATTGTTTCATTTATATTCATTTTAAATAGTTTTTGTTGTTTTAAAACGTACTTTAATGCATCTCATGATTACACATATTTTATAATATAAACCAGCTTTAATTTGACATTATTTATTTAATTTTCTTTATTTAAAACCACTTAAATGAATTAATGCACTAAAGTTTTAGTCATTCTGCAGCAAATTCACCCAAATTAAGTAAAATACTTGAGTAAATAACACTATTGTTGTTTCATTTAAATACATTTAAATAAAGTTTTTGTTGTTGTCAAACTCACTTTAGAGCCCGTCATGATTATAAAAAGGCTTTAAAGTCTAATTCAGTTCTGGTTTGACGTCATAAAGACCAAACAATGAATCAAGTCTACAAAAAGCTCTCTGACGTCAGATGGCGGGGGCAGCGCTGCGTGCGCGTTCACGACCCGGTCTCTGACGTCACCGCCGCGGTCCGCTCGTTGTTCGAAAATCCCTGAGAAACGCGACGCGCGCTCCCGCTCGGCTCTTGAATGGGGCGCTCCAGCTCGCGACAGCGACTCCAGTCCAGCAGCGTATCCGGAGACGCGTGCAGCCAGGCCCGCCCCGCTCACACGCTCCTCCCCGCTCCTCCTCCAGGCAGTCCCGCGTTCAAGTGTACGGACGGTCCGGTCCAGCGCACCTGACTCTCCTCTTCTTCTCAGCCCGGGGAAGTTAAGTGTCACTGCCGGGCGGAGCTGTCTCTGTCTGCACCAGGAATGAGAGATGATGGCCGGCTCTATAGCAGAGGAGAAAACCTTCCGACGGTTCCTGGAGCTCTTCCTCCGGGAGATGAGAATGCCTCTGCAGGAGAGCGACCCGCCGCCGATGCGCCCTTTGTCGGACCTGGTGATTGAGGACGAAGTGGAGGGGGAATGCCTCGACCTGTGTCTCCAGCACCTCTACAAATAGTTAAGTGTGCTCTTTTTTTTAATTTTTTATTCCAGGACATATTGTTCACACCGCGTGTGCATGAAATGAAGTCACTGTTGCAGCTTTGTTATCCGTGTTTGGACCGGGGAGCGGTGTGTGACCCTGAACCGGGTCTAGATAAGCCGGGGTGCCTCACACCATGGTGGGTGTGTCTTTACTTTAACACCTTTAGGAATTAAGAGTTAAACGCTGCTCTTGTGTGGCATTAAATGTGTTTAATGCCTCAATTGTGCGCCAGCGGTGACGGTGACGGAGGTCCACAAAGGGTGAACCCCTGGTTTTGCGTAACAGCGCGACGTCACGATGATGGTGTAGGAGGGGGGGGGGGGGGGGGGGGGACGCCGTCGCCATCAGTGCTGCTGAGCGCATCTTTCATGCAGGCTAAAAATAACCTCACCGGTTACCTTATTATATCCTCAGTCGTTAACGTGCTCTCCTTAAAGACCCGAAAATGTTGCATTTAAGCACAAGTGTCCAAATCCCTGCCAAGGAAAGATGCATTTTATTCAGATGCTCTCTGAAAGAATGCATGGTTATTTTGATACATATTAAAAAAAACAGCATCTTTAATATGAGTTTTGCAGAAAGAGTGGGGCCCTGAGCTTCCTGGCCTGGTTTGAAATCCAAAATAGGTGCAGAAACTGTGCCGTGGAAGGACTCATCTGGGGCACCAAGGTGGCAAAGGAAGAGGGGGGGGGGGGCTGCTGCTTCTGCTCTGCACGTCTGAAAATGACTTTCCCTGGCCCGTCTGCGTGCGGATAGACCCCACGGCGTGCGTGCACGAAGGTCAGGACGTGATGGGGAGCATATGTGGGAGGCAGGACGGGTCACACTGGAGGAGCGGACCCGTTGGAGCGACCGCGTCCATTCATCGGCGTGACATTCATATCGTCTCTGTCACGATGTTCAGGTTCGATTGGCCGCTGAATATCGCGTCATTGAGCATCTTGCACAGCTTACCCTCCCCCTCCAATTCTGTGCTGACAGCACGCACACACACGTCTGTTCACCGTTGAGCAGATTTTCCGGTTCACTGTCAGTATATGTTTTCATTTAAAGGTATAAAATGTGACTTTTCTGCGTTAAAACGTGTAAAAACGACGAGGTATTTATTATATTTTAGTCGACCTGTGACCCCAAAAATGTTCAAACACAGACAAAAATCTGCCAGAAGTCTCATAAATCGACTTTTAATCCATTTTTCAAAACCCTTTTTTTAAGATTTTGGTGTTTTTTAGTTGTAGTTTTGCAGGATTTCAGTCCTCAGACGTCTGGATCTTAAGTTACCAGAGAAACGAGCTCGCAGCGTCTCCACCGACGAGCTGAACAGCATCAAAAACATTGATTTTTAACGTGAAACTGCTTTATTCTGTGTTTTTATCGGCTTTTAAATCACCTGGTCCAGTTGTTCTGGAGAGAAGGA
>NC_139839.1:770661-848161 GCF_963691815.1 Echiichthys vipera
AATGGAGCTCAGAGATCAGGATGGTCCAACGAGGCTCATGTCCCCTCTCCAGTTCCTCAAATTCAGAAGCGGGGTTAGGACAGAGCCACAGGTGAGATTGTGCACAGATGATGGTCGATCTTTATGTAACCATTCTTGCTCAATCAAAAATCAACTATTGTCGGTGTTGGCAGCCTGGAAGCGGCAACGGGTTCCTGTTCTTTCCGTGCGCGCAGAGTGTGAATCTGAAAGGTGTGATGGTGTTTCCGTGAAGCTCTTCTTGGACATTTTACGCCTTTGTTAGAGAGTCGACAGTAGAACAGGTGACAGGAAATGAGGGAACGATATGCATCAGAGGTCTCCGACGTCATGTTGTTTTGTGCCTCGATCTGTTCGTTTAATAAAACAGATCTTTTAGCCGTCAACCAGCAGGATGAGTATATCTGACACTATGTTCCGCTTTTCCTGCTTTTATTAGAACGTCAAAGGTCACGGCCAGATGCTTCATTCATGCACGACATCGTCGCTGAATGAGGGACGTACCGTAGCGTGTGTTTGATCCACAAAAAAGGACTTTATATCTGCGAGTGAGCGGCTGATTTTGTCACTTCACAGCAGACAAATCAGACCATCCGCAGTCCCACATGGACCGTCTCAGAATGAAGTGACCTCCTTTCATTTGAGCTGAACTAGTTTCAGAGTGAGAGGATGCACAGCTCTAAAACAACACGAGACTTATGAGAAAGCTCCTCCATGAAAAGGCTTCACAGTGAGCAGACGAAGATTTCAAGTCAAGTCAACATCCGCGTGTTTGCATGGACTCTTTTTGAAAGTCCTAGTTTTCCACCACTACCATCTGTCTGTCCACTGGCTTTCCACTGTTTAATCAGAGCAATGTGAAGCCAGGAGAGTTGATCTCCCCCCCGGAGATGAACGTCCTCCGAGGCTTCTGGGAAGTAACTGAATCTCTTTCTAGAGCACCTCTGAAAATTGAGGCTGCTTCGGGCTCAATCAGCCTCCTTTTCAAAAAGGGGGTTTTCTGGGATTTTGAGGCGTAATGTCTTAGAAAAACCTGGTAATGCACACAAAACAGCAGCAATGTGAGGGTGCTTCAACATGTTTTGGGATAGGAGGGGTTCGGTTAAGCATTTTGTTCCCAGTCCAGTCATCCATATTAACACTTCCTCTCCTCTTTTGCCTCGTAGCGCGGGTCCGGTCTATCCAAGCCTTTGAAATTAGTTGCAGGAGTAATCCTTTAATCAGAGTGTCTCGCTGGGATTACCACAAAAGCCAGCCTCCACCACCACTGGCAATTGTTGAGCCTGCAGTGTCTGACTTACATCCGCGGAACAGTTCCGGTAAACACTACGTACAAACGTGGCCTTTACCGCTGCAGGGGTGAAAGTAGGTATTGTTTCGTGCTGGTTCTATCATATTGACCCACTTAATTATTTATTACAGTCCACTAATCAAGCATCCGCATACTAAGCACCTCACTGTGGTAGCGACTAGTCAATCACAAGGCTAAGGGGAAGGTCATACTCTGGGTTCACGCTCACTTCCAGGACTTGCCGCTCGTCTCCCGAAGAGGCGGGGAAACACACGGGAGTTGCCTCACTTCATGCTCTCTCAGACAAACCGTCCCATAACCGGGGAGCTAAGGCTGGGGGAGCAGAGGCACGCTCACAGTAATAAGCATTTTTTAAAGAGTCCCCTGTTCACCAGAGCTGTGGGAGGTAAGCTGAGGCAACGCATGCAAATACGGAGAGAACATGCAAAACTCCGCACGGACAGGAAGCTGGAGCCCTCGTGTCATCTGCTACGAGTCGTTTGGTGCTGCAACCAGGCACACAACGTTTCATTTAACAAACTACGACTTAAAAAGGCACACAACGTTTCATTTAACAAACTACGACTTAAAAAGGCACACAACGTTTCATTTACGGAACTACGACTTAAAACGGCACACAAGCCTGTTTGGTGAAGAAAATAAACCTTTCACGGTGACAGCAGGGATGTCATGAAGTCACAAAATACTAACTAATATAAATCTGCATCAACGACTGGGGCGGCAGTAGCTCAGTCCATAGGTGACTTGGCTGGGAACCGGAGGGTTGCTGGTTTGAGTCCCTGTGTGGACCATGAATGGAGCGTGGACTGGTGGCTGGAGAGGTGCCAGTTCATCTCCTGGGCACTGCCGAGGTGCTGTTGAGCAAGGCACTAATCACTGGCAGCCCGCTCGCTCTGACACCTCTCCATTAATTGCATGTATATAGGTCCTGTGTGTGCATGTGTGTATTTCGGGCCTGTGTGTGTGTGTGTGTGTGTGTGTGCGTGTGTGTAACATGTATAATAATAAGAGTGAAAATTGAATTTCCCCGTTGCGGGACGAATAAAGGAATTCTTCTTCTACAACTGTTGCTTTAAAAAACTTAAAACCTTTGTGATTCTAAACAAAGTTGAATAACAATTATTTGTCAAACGCCAGAATGTCCCTTCTATCCAATTTCATTTCTATGTGTGAGGCGTGAAAAAGGTGCCCCGCAGTGATCATGCTCATTATACTGACACTTTAATCATTTAGTAACTATGCAAGAAAATCTATTTTTCTCTGGTTGCAGCTTCTCAAAAAGGTCGTTGCTTTGTCTCATCTTAAAATGAGCGTGTGAATGTTCTCATGTGTCCAGGTCGTCGTTATCCTCAAAGCAATTTCAGTCAAAAAGCAACTGGACTTGGTTGTTTGTCTAGGAAGACGTTTCACCTCTCATCCAAGAGGCTTCATCAGTTCATGTACACATCTGACCAGGCTGGGACTGGACCAGGACCAGGACCAGGACCAGGCTGGGACTGGTCAAACTAACTGGTGTGGAGATCCAGGTATTTAACCTCTCACAGGCCGATGATGTCACTGACACCCTTTGTGCTCCAAGTGCCCACGCCCGTCGTTAGAGTGACAGTCGTTGGTGGGCCGTTGGTTTCGACTTGGTTAGTGCTCCATTGAGTCTGAACGACAGTCGTTGGGGTCACCCGGGCCATGTGTGAACAGTTGTCCTTTGAGGTTAGATTGTTGAATCTCCTGGGAAGGGATGAAAGGGCGGCATTGTAAATTGGAGATAAGTGGTGTCTCAGACCCCCTCCTCTGTTTAGCGATGGTTTCTCCACTTTTACATAGATGGCTCATCTTAAAATATTAGTAAACTTAATATCTTTGTGTTTCTAAATGTTGATTTATGTTTAACTGTTGTATAGAAATCCCTCTGAATTGCCTGTGTTTATTATGTGATAAATGGCTCAGTAGCAATAATCTTGCGATGTTGCACGAGTTGTTTCAATCACATTAACTTCTTTAAAGTGGATGAGCGCCGCAGCAGCAGCAGCAGCAGCAGCAGCAGCAGCAGCAGCAGCAGCAGCAGCAGCAGCAGCCGCAGCAGCAGCAGCAGCAGCAGCAGCAGCAGCAGCAGCAGCAGCAGCAGCAGCAGCAGCAGCAGCCGCAGCAGCAGCAGCAGCAGCAGGGGCGGTTTTTACAGGTTCCCGGTTTATGACTGTGTGACGTACGGAGAGCCACCAGTCTTACCAGCAGTGGCTCACATTCATGTCTCTAAAACAGGCGCCTTAATTAACTTCAGCTCTGGAGAGACCCCATTTTTGGAAGTGCAATGACCTTCAAAAGTGTTCAGTGTCCTCCTTTTCTCCCTCTCGCAGCTTTATGGATCGACTCTTTTGCAGAAGCCTTGTTTTTTCTCTCCCACTCTGGCGTCTTTGTTCACGACCAGGAGCTCATCATTCAAACGATGACTCATATGTTTGTGGAAGTGAATGCAAAGCAGTTCAGGAGCCCTACCCCTACCCGTACCTGTCTGACCTTGAAAAATGAAGAGAAGGGCGAGCTGAGCCCACAGCGAAGCAGCCACACACGGAATAATGAAGTGATCTGAATCTGAATGAGCTTCTGGAGAAAAGGTTTCCATCACGGTGAAGAGTTTATGCTTACATACTGAGCTTTAATGCATTTTAGGCTTTATTGTATATTAAAGGCGTATGGGTTTGTGTGTAAACAGATATTTCAATACTTCAAAAGAAACAGATAATAAACAAATAAAAGCAGCAGTAAAGGAAGAAGTAAAACGGGAAATTAAATCATATTTAGAAGGAATACATACTGTTGCGTATACACACGTGTTAACTCGTATATAAAGAAGAATTACTTTATTCGTCCCGCAACGGGGAAATTCAATTTTCACTCTATTATTATACATGTTACACACACACACACACACACACACACACACACACACACACACACACACACACACACACACACACACACACACACACACACACACACACACACACACACACACACACACACACACACACACACACACACACACACACACACACACACACACACACAGGCCCGAAATACACACACATGCACAGACAGGACCTATATACATGCAATTAAGGAGAGGTGTCAGAGCGAGGGGGCTGCCAGTGACCAGCGCCCCGAGCAGTTGGGGGTTCGGTGCCTTGCTCAACAGCACCTCAGCAGTGCCCAGGAGATGAACTGGCACCTCTCCAGCCACCAGTCCACGCTCCATACATGGTCCACACAGGAACTTGAACCAGCGACCCTACGGTTCCCAGCCTAGTCACCTATGGACTGAGCTGCTGCCGCCCCACTGCTTCATCAGTGTTTCTGTTTAAAATGGTCTAAAGATGCAGTTCCTTTCCAAACCGCGACCAGCGCCAAACCTATTTTTAGCCTAACTGCGATACGTCCTCTCGACCAATCAGAATCCAGTGAGCGGTCTATGCGATCCAACATGGCGGCGCTCTGAAGTGGGAGAGTTTTTTGTGTCGTCCGTCCGTTCAACACGTTCAGACTGAGTGAAAGTGAAAAAAACGACTAAAAACAAATGACAAACACCATAAAAATGTGACAAAATTACTCAAAACAGATGCAAAACACCACAAAAATGTGACAAAATTACTAAAAACAGATGAAAAACACCACAAAAATGTGACAAAATTACTAAAAACAGATGAAAAACACCACAAAAATGTGACAAAATTACTAAAAACAGATGAAAAACACCACAAAAATGTGACAAAATTACTAAAAACAGATGCAAAACACCACAAAAATGTGACAAAATTACTAAAAACAGATGAAAAACACCACAAAAATGTGACAAAATTACCAAAAACAGATGAAAAACACCACAAAAATGTGACAAAATTACTAAAAACAGATGAAAAACACCACAAAAATGTGACAAAATTACTAAAAACAGATGAAAAACACCACAAAAATGTGACAAAATTACCAAAAACAGATGAAAAACACCACAAAAATGTGACAAAATTACTAAAAACAGATGAAAAACACCACAAAAATGTGACAAAATTACTAAAAACAGATGAAAAACACCACAAAAATGTGACAAAATTACTAAAAACAGATGAAAAACACCACAAAAATGTGACAAAATTACTAAAAACAGATGCAAAACACCACAAAAAGTGAAAAAAACGACTAAAAACTGATGAAAAAACACAAAAACGATTAAAAACACCACAAAAAAGTGAAAAAATTATGATAAACTGATGAAAACTCTCGACCAATCAGAATCCAGTGAGCGTTCTATGCGATCCAACATGGCGGCGCTCTGAAGCGGGGGAGTTTTTTGTGTCGTCCGTCCGTTCAACACGTTCAGACTGAGCCATAAATAAAGATAAACTGATTTTAACCAAATGTGTGGGTAAAAAGGTAAAAAATGTCATTTTCCTGAAAACTATTGAAATGGATTCATAGCGTTTTGGAAAAGAGCTCCTCATATCCAGTCGCGTATACACACACGTTAACTCGTGTGTGTATGAAAATAAAGTTGCTTCAGTGTGCTGAGCGTGAAATTCAGACTCTAACATAATGATAATATTACATAAGCTGCTTAAATATCCATGATTTTAATTACAAGAGTAAGGATTTTACACTTAATTCGAGTTTGTTAAGCAACACGGGGTCGAGGTGACGTTTATCCAGGAGACGTTTCACAACAGCTGCTGTCTGCCAGCGTGCAGGGAGCGCTTCACAATCCTTTCCATCCTCGGAGACACTTTAATGCTCTGTTCAAACAGATGGTTGGGACGGGATCAAGTGGGCACGCTGGGGCTTGAAGTAACATTTCTTTTTTGCACTAAAAACATTCCCCCTTTTGACAGCCGTGAAGGGATTACTTCCCCTGCCGTGTGCGGGGGTTAGATGTCGTAGAATATCAAGGCAAGGCAACTTTATCTGTATAGCACTTTCCATACACAAGGCAGACTCAAAGGTAGGATTAATGACAAATGAGTCAATTACAATTTGGACAGTAGAGGACAAGCATGGGGCGACACGGTGGTGTAGTGGTTAGCACTGTCGCCTCACAGCGAGAAGGTTCCTGGTCCCCGTGTCTGCGTGGGTTTTCTCCGGGTTCTCCGGTTTCCTCCCACAGTCCAAAGACGTGCAGGTGTTGGGTTCATTGATGACTCTAAATCCCCCGTAGGTGTGAATGGTTGTCTGTCTCTGTTTGTCTCTATGTGTCCTGTGATAGACTGGCGTCCTGTCCAGGGTGGACCCCGCCTCACGCCCGATGTCAGCTGGGATCGGCTCCAGCCCCCCACGACCCCGACAGTTCAATGAGAAAGAGTCTTTTTGAATCTTCTCTTCTACCTCTTGGCGAGAAAGAGTGTAAGGGTGTTTCCTTAAACGTCAATCCATTCCTTTAAAGCGCCGAGCGTCTTTTACGGGATCATTTGAACGCGGAGGCGATGACACTTATACTGCTCATGATGTGGCAACGCTATAGTTCCAGCGCACACACGGATTATTTATGTGGAATTGGTCTAATTAAAAAAGAGAGATGGTTCAGGTCGGGGCATGATGTGGCTCCCACCAATCCACCAATGATCCAGCTGGTTGATTACATAACACCGCCTCGAGGCTTCTGCAGAGCGCAGAGTGTTTGCACTTCAGAGGGAATTACATGTATCTTCCCCGGTCTGTGTGTGGAAGCTGAGCAGAGGCTGGAGGCTTATGTGGAAACTGGCTGCACTACAACAGACACACAAGCGTTTAAAACAACACGACACATGCGAGGCTTTGCGCCTTCTTGCAGCGTGTCACCTTTAAGTCTCCAGCTGCTGTCACGCCTGGTTGAAACTGCAGCTCCCCGCTGCCCACACAACACTCAGGGGATGTGCCGCGGGTTGCGTGGAGGCTTTTCTTCTCATTTTCTGACGGATTAGACACGCCTCTCTGCAGCCGACACTGTGCACTTTGTCGTAAAGTGGAACACGGCATCGCGAGTGCATGCAGCAGCACTCTGCCTGTGACGTGCGCGGTCGCAAGTCGCTCCATCGTTTCCTCGCTTGTTTTGAAGTTACATCAGCAGAGCTCCGACAAACACCCAGAGGTGTACTTGAGGTCGTAACCGCTGAGAGGGCAAAACACACTTTGTGTTGACCTCTGCTGGTCTTGGGCTGCGGGGCGAGCAGGTTTGACTGTGCACTGAAGAGGAGCACATCTGTACAGACACACTTTTGTTTTGCAGAAGTCACTGATTTCATGCACAGCCAGTGTTCATATGTTGGCATCAACAGCTACGTATCCACGGCGTTTCCAGTAGATGCTCGGGACGCTTGTGTCGTTCTAGATGTTTGTCTTATTGTCGACAAAAATCCAATGAAAAGAACAAAACCAACATTGAATCGATGCTGCTAACAACAAGCAAGCGTCTGTGCAGCCAAACACTGACCCTCTGTGCCACAAAGCCCCATTGTTGTGCAGAAACACACCCCACTGTTGCACTGGGCCACATTCATTCACCTACATCACCACAAACACACACACCAGTTTATGTCTGACTCAATCCCACATACACCGCCCGCCCTGCTGCGGGACGCGTAAAACTCTGCGTACGCACAAATACAGAAATACGCACGGGTATTTTCTTTGGCGTCAGACTCATGAAGACATAAACCTCTTGATGAACCCACCTGGTTGTAATCAGTGGTCATCGTCGTCAGTGGTCCGAGGGGTCTGCTGTAATGTTGTCATGTATTTAAATGGTAGCAGTGGCGATTAAGACCCCTTGGCGGCATTTTTTAGCGGTTTAAGAAGTTCATTCATTCATCTTCAACCGCTTATCCCGGGGTCGGGGTCGTGGGGGGCTGGAGCCGATCCCAGCTGACATGTGGCGTGAGGCGGGGTCCACCCTGGACAGGACGCCAGTCTATCACAGGACACATAGAGACGAACAGAGACAGACAACCATTCACACCTACGGGTGATTTAGAGTCATCAATGAACCCAACACCTGCACGTCTTTGGACTGTGGGAGGAAACCGGAGAACCCGGAGAAAACCCACGCAGACACGGGGACAACATGCAAACTCCACACGAACCGGGAACCTTCTCGCTGTGAGGCGCCAGTGCTAACCACTACACCACCGTGTTGTGAATTCAAACACAACAGACTTTGCGCGGTTATGTTCAGCCAGTAAAACTCTGCGGTTATGTTCAGCCAGTAAAACTCTGCGGTTGTGTTCAGCCAGTAAAACTCTGCGGTTGTGTTCAGCCAGTAAAACTCTGCGGTTGTGTTCAGCCAGTAAAACTCTGCGGTTATGTTCAGCCAGTAAAACTCTGCGGTTATGTTCAGCCAGTAAAACTCTGCGGTTGTGTTCAGCCGGTAAAACTCTGCGGTTATGTTCAGCCGGTAAAACTCTGCGGTTATGTTCAGCCAGTAAAACTCTGTGGTTATGTTCAGCCAGTAAAACTCTGCGGTTGTGTTCAGCCAGTAAAACTCTGCGGTTATGTTCAGCCGGTAAAACTCTGCGGTTATGTTCAGCCAGTAAAACTCTGTGGTTATGTTCAGCCAGTAAAACTCTGCGGTTATGTTCAGCCAGTAAAACTCTGCGGTTGTGTTCAGCCAGTAAAACTCTGCGGTTGTGTTCAGCCAGTAAAACTCTGCGGTTATGTTCAGCCAGTAAAACTCTGCGGTTATGATCAGCCAGTAAAACTCTGCGGTTATGTTCAGCCAGTAAAACTCTGCGGTTATGTTCAGCCAGTAAAACTCTGCGGTTATGTTCAGCCGGTAAAACTCTACGGTTGTGTTCAGCCAGTAAAACTCTGCGGTTATGTTCAGCCAGTAAAACTCTGCGGTTATGTTCAGCCAGTAAAACTCTGCGGTTATGTTCAGCCAGTAAAACTCTGCGGTTGTGTTCAGCCAGTAAAACTCTGCGGTTATGTTCAGCCAGTAAAACTCTGCGGTTGTGTTCAGCCAGTAAAACTCTGCGGTTATGTTCAGCCAGTAAAACTCTGCGGTTATGTTCAGCCAGTAAAACTCTGCGGTTATGTTCAGCCAGTAAAACTCTGCGGTTATGTTCAGCCAGTAAAACTCTGCGGTTGTGATCAGCCAGTAAAACTCTGCGGTTGTGTTCAGCCAGTAAAACTCTGCGGTTATGTTCAGCCAGTAAAACTCTGGGGTTATGTTCAGCCAGTAAAACTCTGCGGTTGTGTTCAGCCAGTAAAACTCTGCGGTTATGTTCAGCCAGTAAAACTCTGCGGTTATGTTCAGCCAGTAAAACTCTGCGGTTGTGTTCAGCCAGTAAAACTCTGCGGTTATGTTCAGCCAGTAAAACTCTGAGGTTGTGTTCAGCCAGTAAAACTCTGCGGTTATGTTCAGCCAGTAAAACTCTGCGGTTGTGTTCAGCCGGTAAAACTCTGCGGTTATGTTCAGCCAGTAAAACTCTACGGTTATGTTCAGCCGGTAAAACTCTGCGGTTGTGTTCAGCCAGTAAAACTCTGCGGTTGTGTTCAGCCAGTAAAACTCTGCGGTTGTGTTCAGCCGGTAAAACTCTGCGGTTGTGTTCAGCCAGTAAAACTCTACGGTTATGTTCAGCCAGTAAAACTCTGCGGTTATGTTCAGCCAGTAAAACTCTACGGTTATGTTCAGCCGGTAAAACTCTGCGGTTATGTTCAGCCAGTAAAACTCTGCGGTTATGTTCAGCCGGTAAAACTCTGCGGTTGTGTTTAGGAAGCATCGTGGTTTGAGTTGAAATACGAAAGAACGTGATGTAAGAAAGTGATCGTTTCACAAACAGGTGACAGTCCTGTGTGTGTTTGGTTTTTTAAAACTTACCACGTCTTCATGCAGCGCAGCGTTTAAGATTAAAACATTTTTATCATAGATTCTACGACTTTAATCTCAGAGAATATCTGAGTCTCTTTTGTTTCTTTATCGTGTAAATAAACCTCAGAGAATAATCACGTTTTCCCCTTTTTTTCTGTTAAATGTACGACTTTAATCTGAGGTTTCTTATAAATTAATGACTTTAATCTGAGGTTTCTTATAAATTCATGAATTTAATCTGAGGTTTCTTATAAAAGTATGACTTTAATCTGAGGTTTCTTATAAATTCATGACTTTAATCTGAGGTTTCTTATAAATGTATGACTTTAATCTGAGGTTTCTTATAAATGTACGACTTTAATCTGAGGTTTCTTATAAAAGTACGACTTTAATCTGAGGTTTCTTATAAATTCATGACTTTAATCTGAGGTTTCTTATAAATTAATGACTTTAATCTGAGGTTTCTTATAAATGTATGACTTTAATCTGAGGTTTCTTATAAATTAATGACTTTAATCTGAGGTTTCTTATAAATGTATGACTTTAATCTGAGGTTTCTTATAAATTAATGACTTTAATCTGAGGTTTCTTATAAATGTATGACTTTAATCTGAGGTTTCTTATAAATTAATGACTTTAATCTGAGGTTTCTTATAAAAGTATGACTTTAATCTGAGGTTTCTTATAAATGTATGACTTTAATCTGAGGATTCTTATAAATGTATGACTTTAATCTGAGGTTTCTTATAAATTAATGACTTTAATCTGAGGATTCTTATAAATGTACGACTTTAATCTGAGGTTTCTTATAAATTAATGACTTTAATCTGAGGTTTCTTATAAATGTATGACTTTAATCTGAGGATTCTTATAAATGTATGACTTTAATCTGAGGTTTCTTATAAATTAATGACTTTAATCTGAGGTTTCTTATAAAAGTATGACTTTAATCTGAGGTTTCTTATAAATGTACGACTTTAATCTGAGGTTTCTTATAAATTCATGACTTTAATCTGAGGTTTCTTATAAAAGTGTGACTTTAATCTGAGGTTTCTTATAAAAGTGTGACTTTAATCTGAGGTTTCTTATAAATGTATGACTTTAATCTGAGGTTTCTTATAAAAGTACGACTTTAATCTGAGGTTTCTTATAAATTAATGACTTTAATCTGAGGTTTCTTATAAATTCATGACTTTAATCTGAGGTTTCTTATAAATTAATGACTTTAATCTGAGGTTTCTTATAAATGTACGACTTTAATCTGAGGTTTCTTATAAATGTACCACTTTAATCTGAGGTTTTTTATAAAAGTATGACTTTAATCTGAGGTTTCTTATAAAAGTATGACTTTAAACTCTGAGAATATCTGCGTTAATCCTTTGTGATTGTATAACCTCAGAGAATAATAAATGGCGTACAGGTTTCCCCCTTTGGCTGTGTTGTAAAAGATACGTTTAGACGAAGCATCAGTGAATTCCTGACGCTCACCATTAAATGCCAGAAGGCCCGGCAACAGACTAAAGCGCCACATGATGTGCGTGTGTGTGTGTGTGTGTGTGTGTGTGTGTGTGTGTGTGACTGAGGAGACAAATTAATTCATCAAAGTCATTTGAAAGCCATCTTGGGCGAGAAGCAGCAGTAAAGTGCTCTGATTGAAGGGTCGCTGGCACTCTCTGTGTTACGTAATCCTGTTAGGCCCCTCTTGAGAATACTCCGCTCACAATCGCAGAACAGCAGTTGTTAGAAAAACACACTCAATTCTCATTCTCTGTGCACCAAATATGTGGGATCGGAAGCAGCCGGAGACTTCCCCCTTTGTGTGTTCACAGTAAAAAGGCTCCTCCCGCTCTAATAGGAGGACGGTCTGGTGCAGGACGCGTCAGCAGAGCCGCGTGTGTTCCAGCGGATGCTCTCTCACCTCCACTCGGCACAGAAAAGGTTCAATATTTAGAATAAACCAAGTGGGAGCTCGTTCTGTTGGTTTGGCAAAAACAGAAAACGACTGACACCGTCGGCTGTCAGTCACTCGCTTGTGTGTTGCTATGGAAACAACCTTGTTGCTCCGCTCCGGGGCTAATTCTGTAGAGAAGAACGAGCTTGTAGAAAGCAAAGAGAGAAAAAAAGAAAAAACATGGCTGCATGCATGAGTCATCCGCTCCAACACATTCACTCAGAGGCTTTTATCAGCGCGAGCAGCCTGTCGAAGCCTCCCTGCACCACTATTGTGGCTAAACACGAGTAAAAAGCAACGCCAGCCTGAGGTAAAGACCGCCTCTGACTCTAAACGCTGTTGGAGCCGCAGCCAGGGCGCATTTTAAGGTGAAGGTTATGTCGTTTATCACGTTTAATCGAGGGAATTCATCCATTTTGAGGTGTAATATGTAACTTTTCTGCAATAAAATGTATAAAAAACAACTAGATCTGTGTTTTATGCACTTAGTCGTGTTCCTACACTACCACAAGTCAAGTTTACTTATACAGCACATTTCGTACGACAGGCGTGGACTCAATGTGCTTCACGATTACAAGACAATAATAAACGATAATAAAAGGTATTACATGAAAACAAGTCACCTGTTAACAGCGGTAGCTCTACCTGGGAACTTCCCCGTAGAAACATCTACGGGGAAGTTCCCAGGTAGTTTCTGTCGTAGCCCGACCCGAACTGAAAAATGTGTAAGTCTATGAGGAAATCTGGCAAATTTTGTCTCTCAATCAAAAACAGACGATGCAGTTTGGTGACGTCGTGAGGGAGCGAGGGATCATGGGAGTTGTCGTCTTCAACCCCAGTGCCATCTTTGCTATCAGCACGGTGAAGTTGCCAGGTAGAGCTACCGAACCCAAATAGTTTGTGTCCGAGCCCGACCCAAACCCGAACCCCGGCAGCCGTTTTGTGAACTGGAAATCAAATCTTTTGGTTTTGGACGAGACATTTGAAGACGTCTGTGATTCTGGGTTGGACATTTTTAGATGATTTGAGTACAGAAACAGAGCAATTTAGCCTCTAAACCAGAAGTTTAACTGCTTTTTATAATGATAATAATAATTAAGAGTGACATTTTATCGTCAGATCAGTTTATAATGACAGTAGTTGTTCGTTGCAGCCCTACACACTGTTGCTGTGACATCTTTAGCCTGCTATGACACACACAAACACACACAGTATATCGTTAAAATACGGAAACACTGTAAAATAGAGTTGGGTGACCAAAAGCATCTCCCTTACATGCCTGTGAGCGTGTGCACTTGAGGACCAGTTGAACCAGTATATATATGTGATGAGTCGTGTCGTGATGGTGTGAACTGAGATTAAGCTCTCCTCTAATCCTCCTCCGCTCCACATGACCTCACTGTGTGATGCACGAGCCACGGGGAACCGCCATTGGTGTGCCGGCGTGTTCTCCCGTGTGACCTGCAGCCAATCGGAGGCTCTCAGCTCAGCATCCACCCCCACAGGGCAGCCAGTGGTGGAACGAGTGACGAGAGAGAGAGAGAGAATGTTTCTATGAATGGAAACATGGAGGAGAGGACCCTCGTGACGAAGAAAACCCAAATACTGACAGTCAGACCCTCCCTGTCCCCTCGTCTCCGGATCTCCACCTCCTTTATTTCTGCTTTTATCCGTTGCACGCTCACTTGTTATACATTTATTATATAGTATGTGCAGTGAACAGAGGCAATGACTAGACTTTCCTGTGCATTTTAAGTCCCAAATCCTCCTGCATAGAAGAATATCTTAAAAATGCTCCTGGTTCACACTGTTTCTGTTCAGGGAATAGGGTCGTCACCATACTAGACGTTCAAAGTTGATACCAACACCTAGGAAAATACTCTATAAAGACCATTTTCCATTCCACGGGAAGGCAGAATTTTAAAAATAAAGATTAGAACAATACAAACCTCAATAACAACACTTCAAAAGTCAAAAAGACAAAACAGCAGCTTTCAAATCAGGTCGCGTCTTCTGGGAAAACTTCATTATAACACAGCGTATCTGTGGCAAAAGGTCAAACAACAGCTCTGTTAGGACACTTTTCATTCATCGAGACAGCGTCCGAAGGCACCGAAACTTTCCGTTACGTTTATTTTAAACAGATTTTTTAATCGTAGTATTTCCTGCCTGGTAAACGTAACATGCTCCCCTTGTTCACATGGTAACAATTAGTGTCGTCTCCACACTAGAATTTCAAAGTGGACACCAACACCCAGGAAAATACTTGATATCATTTCCGATGCCACCAAAATGAAGCCTTAGAACAATTAGAACAATACAAACATCAATAACAGCACTTAAGAAGTTTTCTGACGCAGTGAAAATAAGAATAAAACACATGTAGGGTGAATATAAATATGACCAATGTTTGTTTTATTGTGTTGTGTAGCTCAGGGATGGACATTAAATGAGTCCATGAAGGAGGTTTAATCAGTAGTTGTTCGTCAGATTTCTCCACAGTGTAAACAGAACACCACACCACCACAAAAGCAACCTGGTTCATGCTGTCCAATGCAACGAGGAATGCAAAGATCTTTACATTGGAGAAACAAAACAACCACTGCATAAACGCACGGCCCAACACAGGAGAGCTAACTCCTCAGGCCTGGACTCGGCCGTCCACTTACACCTCAAGGAGAAAGCCCACTCCTCTGATGACAGCAATGTCCAAATCTTGGACAGAGAGGACAGATGGTTTGAAAGAGGAGTAAAAGAAGCATCTATGTAAAAGTGGAGAAACCATCGCTAAACAGAGGAGGAGGTCTGAGACACCACTTATCTCCAATTTACAATGCTGCCCTTTCATCCCTTCATTCAACAATCTAACCTCAAAGGACAACTGTTCACACATGGCCCGGGTGACCCCAACGACTGTCGTTCAGACTCAATAGAGACCTAACGAAGTCGAAACCAACGGCCCACCAACGACTGTCACTCTAACGACGGGCGTGGGCACTTGGAGCACAAAGGGTGTCAGTGACATCATCGGCCTGTGAGAGGTTAAATACCTGGATCTCCACACCAGTTAGTTTGACCAGTCCCAGCCTGGTCCTGGACCTGGTCCTGGTCCTGGTCCTGGTCCTGGTCCTGGTCCTGGTCCTGGTCCTGGTCAGATGCGTACATGAACTGATGAAGCCTCTTGGATGAGAGGTGAAACGTCTTCCTGACAAACAACCAGTCCAGTTGTTTTTGACTGAAATTGCTTTGAGGAGAACGACGACCTGGACACATGAGAACATTCACAGACTCCATGCTAATGTATTTAGCTACACTCCTGTTTATCTGCTGTGTTTAAATATGTTTAAATAGAGTTGTCACAGCAGCTGCCACTGTGTCTGTCTCGTTGGTGGTTGACTTTCAGACACGTTATTATGATGTTAGCTGTTTATTATTGAGCCTAGTTCAGATAAATCATTCGCATCGCACTGTTTGTGCGCGTTGTACGTGTAATTTTAGTCATTATGCATCTTTTTGTAGTTATTTTGCATCTACGTAGTCTTTTGTGTCTCTTTGTAGTAATTTTTATATTTCTTTTAGTCATTTTGCATCTATTTTCAGTAAGTCTGAGCTGTTTTGTTTTTATTTTTAGTAGTTTGACTTTTTATTTGGTCGTTTGCATGTAATTTTAGTCATTATGCGTATTTTTGTAGTTATTTTCTACAGGTTTTGAGTGTTTTTTACGTGGTTATGTCCCTTTGCAGTCCTTTTACATATCATTTTAGTCATTATGCATCTTTTTGTAGTTACTTTGCATCAATTTTGAGTGTTTTTTATATGGTTGTGTTACATTGTGGTCATTTTGGGTCGTTTGTAGCCGTAGAGGTTGAAGATGAGATGAGATGAGAAAATGTCTGTGTGCACGTCTCTGCAACTAACAACACACGCGTGACGTTTTTAAGTAAAATTTGGGCTTAAAACTGGAAAACCGGGTGGAAACTGTGAAAAGTCAACCCGGTATATTTACTTATCTTACAGAGTTCTGTTGTTTTTGACCCGATGGCACCAGACCGTCTGCAAAGTGACGGTTAAATCCACGATTTACTCTGTGATCCCATCTCTAAGAAGGAAAACAAATATAGCTGCCACATTATTTTTCTACAAGGAGGTTGCCATGGTTACTGCATTATGGGGGCAAAGCTCTGACTTTACTCTTGTTCCTGATGTTTCTAGCACTTGACCCAGTTTGGGAACTAAATCAAGGACTCTGAAGTGAGGATTTTACAAAGCTCTGGTCCAGATAAACTTATTTCTGCAGTTTACGTTTGTTTAATCTGAGAACGACTATTTTTACACGACTGTTTCACTCCACCGTTAAAGTCACAGAGCGTCTCCGTCACTGACTCTTTATCGTTGAAACGTTCACGCGTGCTGTGGAGGAAACACGTCACCACATGTCTGGATGTATTCTTGACACAGAGACTGGGTGGAAATGAGTAATGGGCTCTTTCCGTGTATGAGATGATCGTCAGTGGAGTTATTTGTAGTTTCCGCGGGTGACACGGAGAGGCGGATATTCCCTGGTGCGTCTCAACTTCACATCTGAACTTTTTATTCCAACATTACTGATAAAAAAAGATCATAGCTGCAGATAAGAAATGTGGGCTACGGTTTATGGTCGTGTTGACAGTCGTTAATGTAAAGCTTGACAGAAAAGCAGAGATCTGTCGCAGCGCGTTAACGACAACAATAAACACTTTAAACGCAATAAAAATATAAAACAAGGTTAGGGAAATTTACGGTAACACTTTATAATAACCATCATTAATAAACGGCAAATTAACAGTGATTCAGACTAAGTTATTATACCGTAGTTACACCGTTTATTGTTGCGCACATGAACTTTATACATATATTAGTGTTTGTTAACGACCGAATGATTTGTAAACCTTTAGGAAATGGTTTGTTAAACGTCTTTAAACATTAACTGGTTTGTAAATGTCTATAAAAATGATCTGGTTATTGTAAAATAGCGACTCATGATTGTGAGAGCGTGTTAAATGGTTAATTCAAACTTTGTTCAGCATCTGTAAACATTATTCAGACTTAATAAAACACTTATTACTACATGGCAGAGGAAAACTGCTCTAAGTTTGAACAATTTTCATTGAAAAGTGTGTGTTTTTAAATGTTATTTATATTTTTTATATAGTGTATATGAGGAGCTCTTTTCCAAAACGCTATGAATCCATTTCAATAGTTTAAGGAAAATGACATTTTTTACCTTTTTACCCAAACATTTGGTTAATATCAGTTTATCTTTATTTATGGCTCAGTCTGAACGTGTTGAACGGACGGACGACACAAAAAACTCTCCCGCTTCAGAGCGCCGCCATGTTGGATCGCATAGAACGCTCACTGGATTCTGATTGGTCGAGAGTTTTCATCAGTTTATAATCATTTTTTCACTTTTTTTTGTGGTGTTTTTAATCGTTTTTGTGTTTTTTCATCAGTTTTTAGTCGTTTTTTTCACTGGATTCTGATTGGTCGAGAGGACGTATCGCATTTAGGCTAAAAATAGGTTTGGCGCTGGTCGCCGTTTGGAAAGGAACTGCATCTTTAGACAATTTTCAACAGGGAAATATAGAGATTTGGCAAAAACACTGATGAAGCAGTGAAAAGGTTCTGTTTACAGTAAAGTGACAAACTCATTTTTTAAAAATTTGGCTTTTATCTCGTTTTGGAAAAGAGCTCTTCATTTTATATAGTATATATTATATAGTATATATTATATAGTATAATATTATATAGTATATATTATATAGTATATATTATATAGTATATATTATATAGTATAATATTATATAGTATATATTATATAGTATATATTATATAGTATAATATTATATAGTATATATTATATAGTATATATTATATAGTATATATTATATAGTATAATATTATATAGTATATATTATATAGTATATATTATATAGTATATATTATATAGTATATATTATATAGTATATATTATATAGTATATATTATATAGTATATATTATATAGTATATATTATATAGTATATATTATATAGTATATATTATATAGTATATATTATATAGTATATATTATATAGTATATATTATATAGTATATATTATATAGTATATATTATATAGTATATATTATATAGTATATATTATATAGTATAATATTTAGGTACATGGTTGAGGTCAATGGTCCTTGTACCGTGCAAATGGCAATAACGTTCAACCATTGAACGTTATTGCCATTTGCACGTGGTGCGGTGGTTAGCACTGTCGCCTCACAGAGAGAGGGTTCCTGGTTTGAATCCCTTCTGTGTGGAGTTTGCATGTTGTCCCCGTGGGTTTTCTCCGGGTTCTCCGGTTTCCTCCCACAGTCCAAAGACGTGCAGGTGTTGGGTTCATTGATGACTCTAAATCACCCGTAGGTGTGAATGGTTGTCTGTCTCTGTTCGTCTCTATGTGTCCTGTGATAGACTGGCGTCCTGTCCAGGGTGGACCCCGCCTCACGCCCGATGTCAGCTGGGATCGGCTCCAGCCCCTCGTGACCCCGACAGGGACAAGAGGCTGAAGATGAATGAATGAATAACTTGCAACATACTTATCATAGTTTAAAGTGTTCATCATTTGTCTGTGTTTGTAATTTATTCATCCTTTATGTGGAATTTAACATTTCTGAAAAGAGGAACGTTCTGTTTGAACAGGAAGTTTACACACTGTTTTACTTCCCCCTTTTTTTTACTCTGGACTTTTCTCTGGTAAAGCACACAGAGCGATATGCAAGAGGGACACTGTGAAGGCTTTGTTTCTCTGCCCGCCGCAGTTTCCCCGACTTTGCATGTTCACTTGGTGACCTGAGAGTCGTGACGGGTCCGTGTACGACGAAGCGTGTCAGAGAGATGCTGTGAAACAAAACCGTGGACGAAAAAATCTCGTCTTCTCGCTTAATTCGGTGTTTTTACGGGTTTTTAATCAGCAGGTCTGTTCGATTTGGGAGAGGAGGAGACCTCTGCGGCTAATCCGTCTCCTGAACGACGTACGCTGAAGGAATCCTAACCAACAACGAGCCTTTAGTCCTTCAAATGACCTCCACCCACCCACTCCTCCTCCTCCTCCCCCTCCTCAACACTCTCCTTAACCTTAAGAGGAGACGCACCTCCCTCCTCCAGCACACAACGCTCTGGCCAGATGTAGTGATGTACCGCTGCTCTCAAACCGAGCTGTTAGATCATTTAAAAATCCAAATTATTGGCACCCGCTCGCTCCAGCTGACAGGATGTATGTGGGCCTGACAGGAAGTCCTAAATAAACTGTTTTAAATGAAGAATGCGGTGAAGAGAGGGCGTGTTTTGATTGTTTAATCATTCAGTGAAAATGTACCCGTGGACGTGTTCATGTTATTGTGCATGTTACATTAATCTTACATCAAGCTGCTGGCGTCTCTGCAGACCCTACTGCTGTGCTCAAAACCACCCACTATACCTGCAGCGGGTTCCACTTCGCCCACAAATGTAGCCATCATCATCATCATCATCATCTTCAAGCGCTTATCCCGGGGTCGGGGTCGCGGGGGGGGGGGGTTAACTGGAGCCGATCCCAGCAGACATCGGGCGTGAGGCGGGGTCCACCCTGGACAGGACGCCAGTCTATCACAGGACACATAGAGACGAACAGAGACAGACAACCATTCACACCTACGGGTGATTTAGAGTCATCAATGAACCGAACACCTGCACGTCTTTGGACTGTGGGAGGAAACCGGAGAACCCGGAGAAAACCCACGCAGACACGGGGACAACATGCAAACTCCACACAGAAGGGCCCCAGTCGGGATTTGAACCACCTTCTCACTGTGAGGGGACAGTGCTAACCACTACACCACCGTGTAGCCAGATATGTAGCCATGCGAAACAAAATCTGCAGTACGCCAAAAATAAATAAAAAATACCCAGATGTCGTAGTGATTCTGAAAAAGTCTTGTGACTGTTCGCACCAATTTACCTCGCCTACTGTGTCCCACGATGCAGAGTGCTGGAACGCTCACTCACAACAAAAGAACAGAATAGGTTTACTTTAATGATCCCAGACTGGGAAATGACTTTGTAACAGCAGCAGTGAGTCAGCAAATAACAAACACTTTGTACAGAACATACATAGACTCCAATATAGACATAGTGTACATATACAGTGCACAGTGGGAATGTTAGGATGCAGCGTCTGTATCTGGGCAACAGCGGAGTGGATGAGGTCACAGGCCAGCGCTGCATCAGCTGAAGGAGGAACGTACGCACCGATAATGATGGCAGACGTGAACTCCGGGGGCAAATAACAAGGCCTCATCCCCACAGTCAACAGTTCAATGTCCGGGGTACAGAGACGTCTCCCCACGCCAACGTGTCCGGGTACATGGTTGAGGTCAATGTACAAGCTGTGCCATTGTTTACTTGTGCTTTCCAAAACAGGAAACCAGCTTCATTCTGCAAAATACATCGACTTAACACTTTTGTACCGTATGCTACCGATAAACGCAGTGTGCAAACTGTAGTCTGACATCGTGGCGCTAATTCGCATATCTCCTATAGGCTACTGGGCCGGGTCTGACCAACCTGGCAACCCGAGGGCTTTTAATTATTTTTTGTTGTCGCGACTACGATCTTGAGACACTAGATGGCGGCGTTCGCCTCATTCTCTGTATTCACCTTTTAGTCATCAACAGTGCAGACGTGGCGTTGAGTGACACGTGCATTTTGAGGCGCTGCTTGGTTCATTTCAAAGCAGGAAATCAACTGCAGCACTTAAGTCTGGGTTTCCTTGTGTCGGTCTTCAATGGTACCATCATCTCGCATTTTTTTTTTTACATATTCAGAATAAAGATTTCAATCAATCAAGGCTGTAAGAGAAGCAGAACCACGTCGTTGTTCAGTCACAGGTGATGATTGTAACATGATGTATTTCCTCCCTGACACATTCATAACCGTGTCGTCCGTCTCTCCCCGCCACAGTAACTGCCCGTGCTCCCTGGCTGCAGCCCTGGCCCGAGCCACAGCAGACAGCCTCCTGCAGACCGACCTCTCCGTCCACCACCTCAACAAGAGCGCGGAAGATGGAGCCGACCCGATACCACGTGAGTCTTCCCCGCGGAGCCCACGAGGCCGAGGCGCAGACAAATTAGGTCTCCCACACACATTCACAGCAGGCTGCAAACCACCAGAGCTTTGTCCCACTTCTTCCCCCGCAAATATGCATTAAGTGGTGTTTGACCGCAAGAGGGCAGAGCTCCAAAACATTCACAACAGATCCTTTTTTAACACGACCGTCAGGCTTCACCCGCTCTCGTTCTCACACACACCGGCGTGAACGTATCTGGGCTGAAGGCTTCGATCATGTTGAAGTTTATAACAGAAAAGAACATGAAAATATGTACAAACTGTGTTCAGCAGCAGTCCACGTCTGTTTAAGCTGCATTAATCAGCATTTTCCTATCAATAATTAATGAAATGATTATTTCTACTCTGGGAGAGACGTCTGCAAATACACTGTTTCTTTCCTGTTTGCCCAAAACTGCAGTGATCAGCTGCTTTAGGACACTAGTGAGTCTTTATTTTAACATCATTTTAAAGGAAACTAAACATTTGAGACCTGTTTTTATAGATTTGTGTTTTCAGTTTGGACCAAAGAGTCACAAAGTTTACGTTGTTCTCTTTGTTGTTTTTGTCGTTTTCGTGGGATTTTGGGAAGAACAGGAAATTCATCAGCCTTATCTTCAAAGGGATGGTTCATATTTCTGCACAGGCCAGTGTTTAACCTGCAGTAATATGATCATTTTAACTTAGTAATCAATTAAATGTTGGATCTATAAAATGTCAGGAAATAGTGAGAAATGTTTCAGTCAAGTGTCTTAATATGATTTAAAACAGAGAGAAGCAGCAACTTTGTGGTGGTTTTGCATCTGTTTTTATTCATTTTGCATCTTTTTCAGTCATTTTGCATCTATTTTTAGACATTATGCATCTTTGTGTGGTGGTTTTGCATCTTTTTCTTTAAACATTTTGCATCTTTTCAATCATTTTGCATCTATTTTTAGACATTATGCATATTTCTTTGGTTGGTTTTGCATCTTTTCAGTCATTTTGCATCTATTTTTTAGACATTTTTGAATCTTTTTCTGTTGGTTTTGCATCTTTTTCAGTAATTTTGCATGTTTTTATTCATTTTGCATCTTTTTCAGTCATTTTGCATCTATTTGTAGACATTATGCATCTTTGTGTGGTGGTTTTGCATCTTTTTCTTTAAACATTTTGCATCTTTTCAATCATTTTGCATCTATTTTTAGACATTATGCATATTTCTTTGGTTGGTTTTGCATCTTTTCAGTCATTTTGCATCTATTTTTTTAGACATTTTTGAATCTTTTTCTGTTGGTTTTGCATCTTTTTCAGTAATTTTGGATCTAATTTTAGACATTTTGCATCTTTTTCGGTTGGTTTTGCTTCTTTTTCAGTCATTTTGCATCTACTTTTATTCATTTTGCATCTTTTTGTGGTGGTTTTGCATCTACTTTTATTCATTTAGCATCTTTTTGTGGTGGTTTTGCATCTTTCTTTATTCATTTTGCATCTTTTCGTGGTGGTTTTGCATCTGTTCATAGTCATGCTGCGTCTATGATTTGCACTGTTACACTTTAGAGGGTGGAAATGGGACACGGCAGCAGGCTCTGTCTCACCGAGACCGTATTTGGGAGAGCAGCGTGAGACAGAGGACAACGGCAATGACAGGATAGACTATTACACCTGCAGCTAACATTAGTAGGTCAAGCCCATGTGCACACACAGCCTGTGACTGTGTTATTACAGAGAAATGGAGCCCTGAAGCCACTGCCAGGCGGGCCTCTTGTTCCACTAACTTCTCAATGACAGTTTCTGAAAAAGTGAAAAAGGTTTTTCCCAGCGGACAATATTAACTTTAATGAGTGATTTGTCTGTTAAGTTCCCAAGTTTATCGATCACAGAGTGAGTTAAAACAACGGTGATGGATCATGTGACCCTAATCAAAGCACTTGTTGCTGAGTTTTCACATCTGTGTGTCTGTGGAGACGTTCCCGCTCTAAATGGAAACACGCCGCCATGTTGGTGACGCTGAGCGGTTGGTCTGCCGCTGGAGCTCGTCACTGCCGGTTATGCTGCGTTCACTTGTAATCTGAAATCTGGAACTTCCAACTTCTGAGTCAGGCTTGTAGTAAGGGCAGAAGTCTAATAGGAACGTGTGTGTGTGTGTGTGTGTGTGCGTGTGTGTGTGTGTGTGTGTGTGTGTGTGTGTGGATTTAAGAGGGGAGCATATAGGGGACGGACCAGAAGTAGAGAGGTGAATATTTGTCAATAAAGTTTACAAAAGAGCAAAAAGGTCGACACACATAGTGACTGTGAACGTGACAAGATGGAGGCTCTGAAATAACAGGCATGCTGCAGTTACATCTTTACGCCACAGAGGCCGCTAGAAACAACTACTGTAAAATCTTAAGGATTCTGACTTTAAATGAATAAATTCAACAATACAATCATGTATCTTTTTAACTTTTTGTTGTTCCGAAGTGTTTTTGTTTCAAAACAGAAGAGGAAATGCTGAGTTTGTATTAACAGCAAACGGGAGCAGATCAAAAGGAAGCTTCTAAAAAATGACCAGTTATACTCATTAAAAACAGACCCGTTACCTTTTGTAGATGAGGTAAATATAAGCCCCAGATGCCTTTTGAGTAAATACGTTGATATATAAGTGTTAATATTTCATTCATGTTAGGCTTAGACACGTTAAGTCATTTTATTTTGATGAAACTCGCCGTGTTACAGCAGCGAAGAGCATCGTGCAGTAACAAGAAAAATGGAAGAGACAAATAAATAAGTAAGCAGTTAAAGAGCGAGTGTGTGAATCCACACAGACTACAGCTGCAAGTGCTACAAAGTGTTATGGCTTGTGCATAATAAACTGACTCTGTGTGTGTGTGTGTGTGTGTGTGTGTGTGTGTGTGTGTGTGTGTGTGTGTGTGTGTGTGTGTGTGTGTGTGTGTGTGTGCGTGTGTGCGTGTGTGCGTGTGTGTGTGTGTGTGTTAGAGATGGAGTCTGTGAAGCTGGCCTGGCTGGTGTTTAACAGACTGTTTGAGATGTGCTGCCTCTGGCTGAAGGAGCTGCCTTTCCGCCGCCGCCCACAGCCGTACTACGAAACCTCCATCCACGCCATCAAGAACATGAGGCGCAAGATGGAGGACAAGCACATCATCATCCCCGACTTCAACGCGCTCTTCAACATTCAGGTAGACTAGACTCCTCCTCCACGCCATTAAAAAGAAATAAATACATAAAATAAAGCAGCACAATCTGGCCAGCAGGTGCAAGTTAGTTTAGTTTATTTCTTCCTTTTGTTCTCCCATGTTATTGTATGTTTATATATATATATACGTTCACTGATGTCAGCTAGCTGCTGAAATGCCTGGGCGACTTTTTCCGCGTGCAGCCGACAGGAATTAACATTGAATGATGTTGTAAATGCATCAGTCAGTGAAGTCAGGATGTTAAAGTATTAAAGTCGTTGTTCTATCATGTCTGCTTAACTGCAGGGGGCTTTTTCCCATTCCCCATGTGCATCTTTGTGACTGAGCGTCTTCTTTGAGTCCCGTCTCCCTCAGACCTGTAGTGTTACTGTTCATTAAACTGACCTGCTTTTGTCTCTCAGGATCAGGAGGAACAGGCTTACTTCGCTGTGTTCGACGGTCACGGCGGCGTGGACGCTGCCATTTACGCTGCCAACCACCTCCACGTCAACTTGGTCCATCAGGAGGCGTTCAACCAGGACCCGATCGAGGCGCTCTGCAAAGCCTTCAAAGTCACAGACGAGCAATTTGTGAAGAAGGCCGCACGAGAGGTAACATCTCTATCTCAGAAACACATTCACAAGAGTTTACACAGAGTACTGAGCCCAGTAATCTTCTGTTACGTTGACTGGAATGCATTTGTTTTACCACTAACACGACTATTCACCTATTCCAAATCTGATGATCCTGCCGTTTTGTGTGCAAGCTCAACATTTGTAACGTGTGTGTGTGTGTGTGTGTGTGTGTGTGTGCTCGGCAGCACCTGCGTTGTGGCACGACGGGCGTGGTGACGTTCCTGCGGGGCCGGACGCTGTACGTGGCCTGGCTGGGAGACTCCCAGGTCATCCTGGTCAGGAAAGGACAGGTGGTGGAGCTGATGAAACCGCACAAACCAGACAGAGAGGTGACTTACACACATACGCACACACACACACCTGCGGGAAAACACTCTAACTTGTTATTTTAATGTTTATGGAAAGAAAAAAATTACAGTTTGAATATTTTTATCACATTTTAACATTTTAACACCACGATAACACTGATAACCTGATCACTTTGGTCGCTATAATAAAACATACTAACTCACCGTTGTGCCTTTATCATGACCGAGGAACAGTATTCTCCCATCATGCAACACTGTGGGGACAGTTTGAATCATTTCATTTTCTCATTTCATTTCTTCTTATTTTGAGGCCAAAACTATTTCAACTGTAACTAAGACATTTGGTGTCTGAATGATACTGTTATTTTATTTTAATCTCTGTTCAAATGATTAATATTGAAGGAAAAAAACATAAATACAACAGCTGACTACAAACCTTTCAACCATTTTTGCATTTACAAACTCTAATATTTACATTTGCACTGATGTCTGTGTTGAATTCTAACTTAAAGCTGAGATCTTGAATGAAATATTAGGTCATTTAAATGTTAAATAACCAATGCACCGGTCTTCACCTCTAAAGCCGACTGTGCTTCATGTGTCTGCAGGATGAGAAGCTGAGGATCGAGGCTCTGGGAGGCTGTGTGATCTGGTTTGGCACCTGGAGGGTTAACGGCAGTCTGTCTGTATCCAGAGCAATAGGTAAACTATTGATACTCACTTTTACCACATGCAGTATAAATGTATTCATACACTGGACTGATATTTCTTCTCATGCATGTTTGGACTTTGTCAGCTGATGTTTAAGTGTGAGCAGACTAAGAGAATAACCTGTCGCGTGTGTTGACAGGCGACAAAGAACACAAGCCCTACATCTGTGGCGATGCAGACCACGGTGTCTTCCCAATGGACGGTTCAGAAGACTACCTGATTCTGGCCTGCGACGGTTTCTGGGACACAGTGAATCCGGATGAGGCGGTGCGGGTGGTCAGCGACCACCTCGAGGAGAACACCGGAGACACCACCATGGTAGCCCACAAGCTGGTGGCGTCGGCCCGTGACGCGGGCTCTAGTGATAACATCACGGTCATAGTGGTCTTCTTGCGGGACCCGCGCTCGCCACTACCCACCGGCGCAGAAGACGACGAAGAGGGTGTGGTGGAGGGAGAGGCGGGGGACGAGGTTGTGGAGGAGGAGGAGGAACAGGAAGAGGAGGAGGAAGAGGAGGAGGAAGACGAGGCAGTCAGGGTAGAGCGCGAAGGTGGTGAGGGAGGCAGCACTGCGGACATCGGGGGGAAGGGTCGCGGAGGCTGGCCCCTGCAGCAGTGCTCGGCCCCCGCTGACCTCAGCTACGAAGACCGAACAGACTCGTTGACGGACAGAACTAGCCTCAGCCTGCTGGGGCCGTCGCTGGAGGGCCGCATCTCCCTGACCGAGGTCTCACGGCAGCCCTGCTCCGACCCCGTCACAGCCTGCCGCATCTATCGAGAAGAACGCCCACCGAGGCGCAGGTCCTGTATCCCCTTTCAGGAGTCCGGCATCTGTAGCTTCACGGACCCGCTGTGGCCCCAGACAGCCATGCTGTTAGGCCAGGCAGTGAGTCGAAGCCGCAGGCTCGGTTACGCCGGTCGCCGGTGGAGCCGGAGGAGGCCAGGCGCATCCAAGGAGCTGCTAGGCCTGTTACCATCCGGCCACACGCAGCGTCACTCCGGTCGGCCTGGAGTGGCAGTGCCTCACCTGCCCCAGGATGCCACCATCTAAAGAGGTGACCCAAGCCAAACCATCTCCTTCATTTATTCAGTCCTGCCCCTTCAACCCCCCCCCCCCCCCCCACACACCTCTGCCTTCAACAACACGTCTTTCTTTGATAGTAGGTAGTCCTGCAGAGGTTATGTGAATATCGAATCTCTGTCGGAGGAGTGGTGCGCGCTGTCCTAAGCCGAGATGTTCCCCACTAAACACAAGTCCTGCTCCCTAATACTGTAGGAAAAGCGCAGAACTGCATCCTCCCCATTCTGACCATCGACCAGTCGACATGAAGCCACAGCTGGACACAGATGGTTGATAAGATGCGTTCAGATTGTGTTGGACAACAAAAGCTCCTCAGTGCCAATAGAAGCAAAAGTTCACTTGAGTCTGAACACGTTTCATTTTTAATTTATATGCTCGGTCGCTCCACACTCTCGGAAGCATCTTTAGACAACTTAGAAAACTTGATCTTAACGTTTATTTAGCTTTAGAAATACACACTACTTGGATTCAATACACCCATATGTGATCGTTGATACAGCCCACACACTCCTTTGAGGCTTTCCTTAAGACTTTTGAAGCCTGGCCGGGTCTGGGAGCTGGTCCCTTTTAACAGCATTAGGCGACATTCACACCAAATCAGGCGTTGTGGCAATAGATGCAGGGTTGCGCGGCGGTGGGGGAGTGCCACTTAAGATTTTGTCTCCATTGTGTTCCCAATGGTGTTAGTGTTTAGCCACGCTGCCAGTGTGCCAGGTCCTACGGGTGGTTGTCCACATCGACAGATTAAAAAAACAGGTTAACTTACAGTAACTAACCAGGATACGAGTTCATTACGTTGGGGCTTAAACCGCTGCACAAGGCCAAATTGAGGGACTACATGTGAAACATAACGATTCACTATCGTTAGTGAGAAGAAACGGGCTACTATGTTACTGTGGTACTGTGTTATATGCTCAAAACAAACAAAAACTAAATATATGTGCACAAAAAAACACAAACGGAAGATATTAGAGATCATTTTTGTAGTAAACACCACTTCATGATAAAACGTGGAACATGCAAACCACAGGCACTTTTTCGACTTAGGGTCGCTGTGTTTTGTCTCCACCGCTGTAGCCTTTAACACACTGCCCACATTCAACGCCGGATTGGTGTGAACGCAGTCTTCGTGAGGTCTCAAACCGGTGACTGATTCTGAATTAGCCCTCCCCTTGAAGTAATTCTTCCCTTTCTGGCATGTCGCACAGCACTTAGTAAAAATTTGAACCTGAACAACTCCGCCTCCCTCCAAAGTCTCACCCTCTTCCCCGTCTGATCTCTGACGCTCTCTCCTCCCCCGAGGCGTGCGGTGAGAAAGTGATCAGCGCGAGTGAAAAGGCCGGGTTGTTTACACTACCGCTGACGTTAGCGCTGACGCTAATGCTAATCTTCCTTGGACAAATAACACAGTATTACAGAACTATGCTAACTGATAACTGAAAACATCTGGATTCTGGGTTATCACATGTAATGCTGCGTTCTTGGATCAGTCAAACTAAAAGGACCTGTCCAGCAGAAACTCTGCGACCATTTCATCTCTTTATAGCTCCGGATGAAGCTGCATTAGCCTCCGCCATCGCTGGAAAGCGGAGCCCATGTTGACTCGCGTCTCACCTCTTGAAGCATCAGTTCTTCACCATTGCTCTCCCTCACAGACCGCTCTACCGCTCTGACGCTCTGACGCTCTGCAGAGAGGCGCGGCGGACACCAGTAGGCAACGGGAAGGGACGCTGCGAAGATGACAGGCAGGAAGCTCAGCAAATCATTTTATTCGGACTGAATGGTTCAAACATTTATCAGAAACATATACTTTTGTGTTAGGGCGTTTACATATTAGGTAAGATTAAAGTGCACTCCGATCCGGGGCGCCAGGTGTTAAACATTTGTCTTTCCTTATATTTATAGCCGCCCAGGTGTAAATGCAAGGTGAGGTGACACATATCATGTTTTGTCTTGAGACAGCCGTCGAGAATGTCGAGTAACCCCCGAACATTAAATTAAACTCTAATGGCGTAGCTCGCCTCTTTAAACCTCAGCAATCCTCTGGTGGCAGATGAATAAAGTTCATAAAAAGGGCGGCCAGAGCGAGTCTTTCTCCTGGGCACATGCTGTTCTTTTGACTTCTCCATACGGTCAGTGACCCAGCCATTATCCAGCACACAGTTTAGACTACAGACCAAAGCACTTACACCGGATTATAAAAGATTAGCAGTCACTTACCTGAATAAACGCTTCATGTAGTATTCCAGATGGGGATCTACTCCTATAATGGTATTGTTTTTTGGAGAGCGGAGGGGAATTCAAGGGGGTATATCCACGAGGATTTCATTTATGAGTGCAAACTATTTCATGTTGGGCCAGGATAGCTAAAAACGGCAGAACACGTGCCTTTCATGTGTGTTACTAAAGCCTAGTGCACACATTTTCACCAATTACTGAACTTAGGCGTTGATATTAGTCACTAAGAACAAGTATGGCTTTCAGGCGGGTCGTACTGTGCCGCTTTAAAAAGGAATAGTTTAAAGAGTTTATTGGTTTTTCTTGTAAAGAGAAAACTGATACCATACTTATGTCTGTACACTAAATATGAAGTGACAACCAGCAGCTACTGCAACTAGCTTAGCTTAGCATAAAGGGTGGAAACAGCTACTTTGGCTCTGTCCAAAATCCTGTCTTTTAGCAGGATGTATATAGGCATTAACAAGTCGTTTGTGTACGGATTAAACACATATATCATTTATAACATATATAATATCACAAATATAATATATAATCTCATCTCATCTTCAGCCTCTTATCCGGGGTCGGGTCACGGGGGCAGCAGCTTTAGCAGGGGACCCCAAACTTCCCTTTCCCGGGCCACATTAACCAGCTCTAACTGGGGGATCCTGAGGCGTTCCCAGGCCAGTGTGGAGATCTAATCTCTCCACCTGGTCCTGGGTCTTCCCCGAGGCCTCCTCCCAGCTGGACGTGCCTGGAACACCTCCCTAGGGAGGCGCCCAGGGTTCATCCTTACCAGATGATCCTGAACCACCTCAACTGGCTCCTTTCAACGCAAAGGAGCAGCGGCTCTACTCCGAGTTCCTCACGGATGCTGAACTTCTCCCCCTCTCTCTAAGGGAGACTCCAGACCCCCTCCTGAGGAAACACATTTCACACACTTGTACTCGCGACCTCGTTCTTATATAACGTGTTAATAAAGTGTTAATTCGCAAGCTTTAGAGGTTCTGTTAGCGAGATTTTGTTGTCACTAAGGTATAACCATCTGCCGCCTATAGCTTCATAATTAGCGTACAGACATGAGAATGGTATCAAACTTACCATCGAGAAAGTGATAAAGCATTTCTCAAAAAGTCCTTTCAGGAGTCTGTCTCCCTAATGCCACTTTAATCTGATTTAATATAAACATGTAGCCCCCTTCTCACACTAGCATGTTAGCGATCTTCAACTCGATAGCACCTGACTAAGACATAAAAGACAGTTTCCCCATGGACATGCATTGGTTTAATATCTAACGCCAGACATAGTAGATCCCCTTATTCATCAATGTAATCAAATAATACAGATTTATATGGTAAAAAGTACAATAAGAGCACCCATACCCAGTTAGCTTGGTGAGATTTAACCGTGGATATAAAAGACTTTGAAGTACAAACAGCAGCATTACTGTATATAACCATACTTAATGACTATAAATCATAGCTATGCTACACACTTGATATTAGAAGTCAAATAACTGTCACTTTCAAAAGCACTAAAAAGGCTTTGGTTCATCCTTTTTTAAACTGCAATCTTTCCCTTAGCCTAAGCGTATCCTGTCTGCACGTTGGGAGAATGAGCCAAAGGGAAACCAAGAGCGTTAAAACGTGACACCACTGAGTCCTGATGAAGCGGCCATGTTGGGAGTGAGAATGCAGTTTAAAAAAACAACGACAAAGGTTATGTTTGCATTTCGTTTTTTTTACGTTACAATAGAAAAGGCCTTCAGGTGGACTAGCTAAGTTGTTTGGCAAACGTAAAGCTATCTCAGGATAAGATTGGGCTGGTGTTGCAAGTCAGAACAGAGCGGTACACACTCTTAACTTCTAACATAACCTGTAACCCCACAGAAATAATGACGTTAGCTGATGATGCTCTGCTTTGATTTAAAAGTAACACTGTGTTATAAGCCTGTGAATGTTCTCATTTGTCCAGGTCATCATTATCTTTAAAGCAATTTCAGTCAAAAGCAACTGGACTTGGTTATTTGTCTAGGAAGACGCCAACGACTGCCACTCTAACGACGGTCGTTGGCACTTGGAGCACAAAGGGTTCCAGTGACATCATCGGCCTTGTGAGAGGTTAAAGACCTGGATCTCCACACCAGGTAGTTGGACCATCCCAGCCTGGTCCTGGTCCTGGTCCAGTCCCAGCCTGGTCCTGGTCCTGGTTCTGGTCCTGGTCCAGTCCCAGCCAGGTCCTGGTCCTGGTCCAGTCCCAGCCTGGTCCTGGTCCTGGTCCTGGTTCAGTCCCAGCCTGGTCCTGGTCCTGGTCCTGGTTCAGTCCCAGCCTGGTCCTGGTCCTGGTCCTGGTCCAGTCCCAGCCTGGTCCTGGTCCTGGTTCAGTCCCAGCCTGGTCCTGGTCCTGGTCCAGTCCCAGCCTGGTCCTGGTCCTGGTCCTGGTCAGATGCGTACATGAACTGATGAAGCCTCTTGGATGAGAGGTGAAACGTCTTCCTAGACAAACAACCAAGTCCAGTTGTTTTGGACTGAAATTGCTTTGAGGAGAACACTGTGTTAGTTTTACGAAGGACATGCTAACTTTTGCAGCCAAACATACCTTACTTCTCTCTTTTGTTTTGGGGATTTCTCAAAACAACCGTGAAAATCTTAATATACCAAGTATTTGGGAAAAAAATCCAAAGTTTGACCGGCCAGCCCAGTTACGGTTGCTTTGTGAGCTGCAATTGGACGATGGGTAGTAAAGGGTGGGGGTTCAGCAAATGCGACACATTAATTATTCCTTTACATTCCCATAACATCGTCATTCCCCAGATTCTGTGTTCGATGCAGTAAAACATTTCCAAAACATCAGGACGTTGACGTGACGACCAGGTTCTGGAAATTGTGCCGACACGACACAGGAAGAGGCGTGGGATCGGAAACGTGGCGCAGAATGTACCTCAAAGACTCGGTGAAGTGTGTCGACATGAGGCGGTGTTTATTTTTAGGGGTGGAGGAGGGGGGGAGGAGAAGAGGGGGGGATTCGTCTTCCCAAAAGGCATCTTTAGCTACGAGGAATGTAACTGTCGAGATGCTCAACTAAACCACCACTGCGGTCTCTAGGAAAACGTTGGTCCATACCCAAAGAAGATCAGGAAAACAATGGGAATCACAGGCATTTCAAATATTCACTTAGGCACTGATGTATATTACGAGTACTAATTGTGAGTTGAGCAAGTGCCGGAGGTGTGTACATATATTAATTACGTCTTGTGATTTTAATCCATGCTCAGCGAGGTGAGGATGTGATGTTGTTGAACAGCCTGAGAAGGGCATCAGTCTATTAACACTGTCGCTGCCTTCAAGAGCTGCTCAAGTATATTTAAAAAGAGTTAAGCCAGCCGGGCTTTTACGGGAAGAGTTGTAGTTTTACTATCGTGGCCTATAGCTGCTGTTTCACCCTGCTTTCTTACCCTGACACGAGGAAAGAGAAATCTGGGGAAATATACAAAAAGATGTTAAATATTGGACTTAAAAAACATGGTTTTCTCTTAGCTGCAGCTTTGATTTAAACATTTTTATATCAGTAACAGCCTTAAAAGGGAAGAAAATATCTTGCCAATCAATTTGTAGTTTGTACGGTTTCATTCCAACTCTACAGATGATTAGCATCGCGTCGATTAGCATCGCGTCGATTAGCAGCGCGTCGATTAGCGATGAGGAACAGACGAGTGACCCGAGCTTCTGTGGCGTTAAAATAACTCGAGGTTAGATGTTCTACACATATCACACAGGGCAGTAAACTCCAGGGAAGCAGAGCTGCCAACAGTGAAATCATTTGTCTCAGAAATCTTGTTATAATGACAAAGTTTGAAAAACACAACAGCAAATCCTAAAACACAACGGCAAATAGGAGAAACAAAGACAGCAAATCCTTAAACGCATAGTAAGGTAGGGTGCAAAAGTTAGGGTCTATCTGTCAGAGGATCCTCCTGACTCGACTGTCTGTCACACGGGAAAGCATCGGTTTTGAAAACAAGGGTACTTCCGAAGATACGTTTGCTTTTATTATGAATTAACAAGATTGTCTTTCTTCGTACGGAGACGCTTTGTCATTACAACAAGACACTTGACTGGCAAGTTGAAGCATGCACTTGTCAGCTTGCGGCCGCACCTCAGAGCAGCTGCGCGTTACTTTTCTGTCCCCTGATGTAGTTTTACAGCAGGTCTTAAGTGTCGATGGGGGAATAACTCTCCGCGCTCTGGAGGGAAAGACGTACCACGAAAACAGTGGCAGAGATCCACGGGTTGCATTCACCAAAACCTTTTACCTGTGAATCCGTTACACGGCGTGACTCATCAAATTGCAAACCACCAGACGTTGTCACCGTATGAGCAATAAAAAAACATCTCTCCTCATGGTGAATCCTCTACCTAAGCCCAAGAAACCGACACTCCCTCCCTCCCTCACGCGCTGCTTGCAGTCGGTCCCTGATGATGTTGATAAGGAAGGCGAGCTCTCCCATAATTACTGTCTTAACTCCCCCTCCGTGAATCTGCACTGTGTCGATGTGCACACACAAAACAAGCTTTTTCTCTTTGTTTCTCTGTAAGCAATAACGACGTTGCATTAAAAGGCTCTCTGAGGGTTTGTCTTCTGCAGGAAGATGCAACAAAAACGTGGTTTCGAAGAGTCACAGAAAAGCTGAAGCTCCTGAAGTCACTTTCTCATTCATTTTTCCCGCTAATAGAGAATTATGAGCCGTAATTTGCTGCCTATTGTAACGTCCAATGGTCCGCGGCTGTCGGCTTGCTTTGAGTTTTGAGCCAAATGATCGTGGAAAAATGAATGTGAAGCTTTCTTCTTCTTCACCTGATGAGGAGGCAGGACAGTTTACGTACATTTGCCTGGACTTCTTGGACCTGTGCACTCTGTTCAAACGTCTGCTAATGTGGGACACAAAGCGCTGGTCAATAAGATCACTGATGGCTGTGACTGGTCCCGTCCTCTTTCTTGTCCTCCAAGCTTGAAGACAAACCTCACGATTGGCTCTTCTTCAACAAGCAGGTTAGGTTAAAGAAAACAACAACAAAAAAACAGTAAAACACATTGAGTACCTGTATTACGTGTTCCTGTAGTATATTAACTATGTGTACTGTAACTGGTGACTAATTATCATGTATATAAAGATTAGAACAAGTCATCGACTGTTGTTTGATTGCTTGGTTTGTGTCTCTTACTGCATTTAAGTGGTGAATTGTCAAGAAAAATGAGTTTCACTTATGAAAATGACAAAGTACGAAGGTCAACAGAATAACAGGAAACCTGAATAAATAGTTTCCATGTAGCGAGAGTGAAATGCCAGAAGCCACTCACTAGTGTGAGGAGCGATGTGATGTTGTAACATGTGGACCAGCGCTGCCTGTCTGCTGTTACATAAACAGCTTTACAAAAAAAAAAGATAGGTGAGCAGTCCTCCACATTGTTTCTATAAAAAGCCTCATGTCACCCCACATAATCTGGCTTTATTCTCTCCATTCCAGCAGTTCTTAGGAAAAAGACGAGGGGATAAAAAACCCAGAGAGGGAAAGAGCACGAGTCATCTTCCTCTGGTGTGTAGACAAAGTGGAGCAGCCGTGGGAGTGGGAGATTTACTGTCTGTTCTTCCGTTATTAGGGTTTTGTCAACAAATGCATTCACAGTCTGAACACCAATCAGCCATTGTGCATGCGAGAGAAGCAGAGGATGAGCGACACCCAAACCCGCTCCACAGACTCGTGGGCTGCAGAACATCGTCTTCCCCTCATTCGCCTTTTTCCACCAACATGGAAAAGGCTCTGTTCTGGTTCATGCATCTACTTCTGTGCGGTTTGGAGCAAAAATAAACCAATGAATAGCAATGAATAGCAGGTGTTCCTTGACCTCGAGTGCGAACAGTGACGACATCGAGGGCTGCATCATATTCTACAGGTTGGAAAGAGAAGACGGAGAAGGCAACAATGGAGGATTCATGTGATAGATCGTGTGCACTGGTCCCAATGATAGTTGGTTTAGGCTTTTTATATCTTTGATAACGGAACAAAAGCAGGACATCAATGCAATCTTCCATCTTGCTACTACCTTTGACTTCTGTTGTGCACTGGGCAATGCCAGGGCTGTGTCACTTGTCTTGGTCTCGTGGCTCTTTAGACTCTGAACTGTCTCGGACTCGGCTGTTGAGAAGTTGTTCCTTGATGCTGATTGAGGATCCGTTGCACAGAACGTCGCCTACATTTATTTCTCCGACTAGTTTGATGTTAGAGGAGAAATCGATCCGCTTTATTGATCTTCCTAATCACTATATTAGTGCTGGAGAGACACTATTGCCTCTCATGGTCTTTAACAGGACTCGATTGCTTTTGTCCCTGGTCTTGACTCCACTAGACCTGGTCTGGGACTCTATTAGGTTGCTCTTGATTACTGTCCTGTGCAACGCCCTCCGTGGTTGGAGCATCCTCGATGGTGCAGGCTGGTTCGCTAGAAAGAGCAGGGGTTCCAGGAATCCTGAACTGGGGCCGTATTCACAGAACATTTATCTTAATGCTAAGAGCCTTCCTAAGGAGCACTAAAAGTCCTTAGCTAGGGGCGCTCAATCCAGGTCATGGAGGAGCAGGGAGACCCCTAAAACATGCCGGGCAGTGGCCCTCCAGGACCAGAACTGGGCACCCCTGTTCTTAGTTAAGAGTAATTTCTTCAAACCAATTCCCAAAACCTGTGAGACCAACTTTTACTCAGGAGTGGGAGGGACTCCTGCGCTCAGACTAGAAGATGGGGTTGACCTCGATGCTATGGATGACATCATGTTCGTCCCTTCTGTGCCCACAGTGATTGGCTGAGAGGGGATGAGTCCCTTAGAGTGAGTTTATGACAGAAACACTTCAATGGGGAAGTGATTGAACTGCAGCACTATGTGGGGTCTGGATAGGGCGTTTATCATCTGGAGCAAAATCCTCCTGACGACAGCTGAGAGACGCCAAGATCGTCTGAGCTGCACAGCTGCATTTTTCACAGTTGTACCAACTTTAATCTGCGGTGATATTGGGTGTTTTTTATTGGTTGGTGATGTGATGGCATCCATGACCAACTCTACCACGTTCATAATGCCATCTCCATTCAGGCGACACCTTTTTAAAAGCTCACTATCATTTAATCTCTCCAAAATGTTGAGTACAGCAGCGATGTACTGAGTGACTCTCCTCCTACAGAGGACTCCTATGTTTTATAGATTTAGGAGCTACTTTTGGCGCTTAAATGCTTTGTGAATTACACTTAACTCTAAAAAGTAAGGAGTGAAACGCCTCTTATTTTTAAGAGTTCTATCCGCAAGTTATGACCTACTCTAAGCCTTAAGATGTTTTGTGAATACGGCTCCAGAACCGGTTCATGAACCACAGCGAATTTGTTGGAAACACCAGTTAAAAGAATTGCAACATACAGAAAAAGGAGTGAGTTCTTCTGGTTCAGGTGACACGGCAGGGGATCAGGTGAGGATGAGCCCAAACAACCAATGGGTGAAAACACAGAGCTTTAGTAACAGGGTCTCCGAATGTTCAACAGACACACAGGAATTAAGGTCTTGATGTGCTGATCCATGACTGCAAAGACTACTGGAGCATGAAGTAGATCAAAAAGGACCAGCCTCCTCTACGGTAGACCCAGAACATGCTGGAGGGATATCAAATCGCATAACGAGGTCATCCTGGGATCGCCCAGGAGGAGCTGAAGGACACAGCCAGGGAGAGGGAGGGAGGTCTGGGCAGTGAGCTGGAGCTCGTCTCTCTCCTCCTGCCTGTGACCCAGAAATCAACCTCAGAGCGGCGTCTTCAATTCACCATCTCAATTCCTCAAAATGCATCTTGAGGAGAGAGGAGGCTCGCCGGAGGAGCTACGAGCGAGGATGCACAGTTGTATCCTTTGCAGAAGCCTTTTATAAAAAAGAGGAGTGACAAAGATGGAAAATACAAACCATGACAGCTGTGCCACACATTTTAAACTGACGTCGCTTTAAAGTTACAGCTCAAAAGCACGAATGTCTCTATTTGTTAAAGGCCTGTTGCCTCGCCTCCTCTCCTTCGCCTCCTCCACTCGCATCTCAGGAGGACGGGACTAAGACGTGAGGAGAGGAGGTGAGGGAAGGTATCGAGGATAACAAGTGACAAAAAAGGGGATGCAAAATGGGCAGATAATATGTCTCAACAGGAAGTAAAGCGAATGTCTGTTTGAGAAATGAGTAATCAAATACTGATTACAGTTTAAAGCCTACAGTATAAAAAGGAGTGGTAAAGCTGTAAAGTGATGGAAGGATTTGTGTGAATCATGAAATACTAGTTTGAGAGTTTGAAACCTTGCTTTTACCTGAACGATCGTTGCGTAAAGTGGGTTTGATCGTGTGACAGAAATGACAATTTACATGTTTTGGGTTTTAAAACGAAGGACAAAAAACATTCTTTACCTCGTTGTGACGCAGAAGTTCTTGATCTGGGCATCCATCATCTCATCTCATCTCATCTTCAGCCTCTGATCCGGGGTCGGGTCCTGGGGGCAGCAGCTTTAGCAGGGGACCCCAAACTTCCCTTTCCCGGGCCACATTAACCAGCTCTAACTGGGGGATCCTGAGGCGTTCCCAGGCCAGTGTGGAGATCTAATCTCTCCACCTGGTCCTGGGTCTTCCCCGAGGCCTCCTCCCAGCTGGACGTGCCTGGAACACCTCCCTAGGGAGGCGCCCAGGGTTCATCCTTACCAGATGATCCTGAACCACCTCAACTGGCTCCTTTCAACACAAAGGAGCAGCGGCTCTACTCCGAGTTCCTCACGGATGCTGAACTTCTCCCCCTCTCTCTAAGGGAGACTCCAGACCCCCTCCTGAGGAAACACATTTCACACGCTTGGACCTGGACCTGGTTCTTTGGGTCATGATCTGGGCATACAATGCTCCGTATATCTTGTGAGATACTTCCCTTTATCCTCTACACGTATGCAAAGTTCATGACATGAATGTGACTAATGTGACTGACTTATCTTGTATGTCACCCAGCATGTGTTCATGTTTGGTATAAAAACCGAGCGCCCTCAGCTCTGGCTCTGTCTCTCTCGCAGCCTGTGTTGCGTTTGCGCGGAGCACCGTCCTTTTCTGCAGATCATGCTCTGAGACATAAAACCACAGAGAAAAGACATAACTTGTTTGGTGTCTAATCTTTGTTGACGGATGTTTCCCATAATCGGTTTCGCAGACTTAACAAAAAGCCTGCATCACAAAATGGGGGCGTTGCGCGGTGCATTGTGGGAAGTGTAGGATCCAGCAGGTTTGGAGTTTTAACCATAAGAAGAGAAAAACTGTCTAATAATACAGGAAATCACTGGAGTGCAGCTAAACTGTTGTCGTAAACATCCATCACTGACCTTTTAACATAGAAATCTTAATTCTACATTTGAACACTTAACCTCGCTGTGACGATGCATCATCTGTTAACGTTTCTGCACCTTTCCCAAAGTCAAATTTAAGCCCCTGTAGTTGGATTTTTAGTCCTTTCCAGCACCTTCCAGCTGTGCTAAACTACATATTTGTATACACTACAACACTCAGTATTCAGTAAAGTTGTTATTGCACTTGATCACATTAAATTAGAGGTTATTGTCCTTTACACAAAAGCAATTATGTTTCCAGAGCTTTCTACAGGACGACAAATTAAAGAAATACAACTTCTCATGTTTGGAAATAGACCTGCCGTTAGTGCATCAGAAACGTGATCAACTATTCTTATCTGTTAATCCTTTAAAGTATTTTTTTATGCAAAAATGCTGTTTTCAGTTCAAATATGGAGAGATATTCTATCTGCCGTCATCATATATGAACATTTCAAGCACTTTATTCAAAATCCAGGCACTTTGAAATCCTTGGAAACACCGAACTAACATTCAGGCGTTTACAGGGATTTCCAGCATCCGTAAGAACCCTGACGTGGGATCCAAATGCAAAGTAACGGGAGACAGAGGACACGAGAATGCGGTTATTTCCAGGAACATAAAACATTTTATTTATTTATGACGCAATAAGGAAATGTACACATCGTTAATGCACAGTGCATTCTGGGAACATTCAAAAACGAGGACACGAGAAGCACAAGTAATAGAAAATGTTAATAAACAGTGGGAGCCTCCATCGTGTACGTATAGCAACAAAACCACACCATTAAGAGGACTGTAGTGATGAGCACACTTCAAACATTAACTTCACTGCAGCAGATCATTTCAGTTTGACTTGGTGCAAACAGGAACGTCCGTCCGTCCTTCAGTCCAGCCGATGAAGCCGTGCACTTTCAGGCACGTGCACAACAAGCTGCACATGTATAAGGTAAGATATTTACAACGTAAACTATTGACCGTAGACGACGTCATTACTTCCATCCAGAGATTAAGCGACCTTCTGAATAATAAGACGCGGCTGAAGAGGAAAGGGTTCACTTCAGAGTGCAGAAAGGTCTTTAAAACAACTCCTTAAGTATGTTGAACTTAAACTTAAGACAGTTTTGAAGGAGAGACTTTGACACGTGTTTGATGGGAGGTGAAGGATAATATACCCATGAAGAAAAGCCTTCAATGCACCAACTTGAAGTCTGTTCACACAGAATTACACTTACTTCTAGTGGTAAACATAAAAACTCCAGGTTGGTTCTGTCCCTTAAGTTTCTGCCTCCTCAACAACACAAAAAACACGACTTTTATTGTGAACGTGACGCGGTTCGACGCAACAACAAACAGGCCGGATCGAGGGAAAGGGAAAGAAAAAACCTCATGTGTCTCCATAGGGTGCTTTCTATTATGTAGTCAGACACTTAGGATTAGATTTCACATCTGCAGTGCTCAACACTGGACCAATGTTTACTCACTCATACATTAAAAGGGTCCAGGTTAAAAAAAATACCTGAGTTTCCCTTTAATCACTAATGAAAACCATCATTAATCACCTCTATTGTGTTTGTGTGGAGGCAGAAAACTCAAAACATGGACAATCTTCATGAATAGAGGGAACTAATCTGGGTGAACCAACCCTTTAACAGGAGCAGCTCTAAACATAGAAAAGGTATTTGTACCGCAGACATTTTGACAGTGTTCACCACAGTGTTCAGATCACAGGTGTGACTAAAAAACTGCATTTAGCTGCTTCAGTTTCACTCTTAGTATTGTGCATGCGGGCTGACAGCTGTGCTCTACCTGCTGTGTCAAAATGTCTGTTGTGGAAAAAGAGCCTGGTCACAAACTGAGGTGCAACTTTCTCAACTGCTGGATTCAGTGTCTGAAACCTCCGCGCCCACACTGTCCGCGGCAGATGTTGAAGCTAAAAAACACCTGCTTGGACACGGTTACAGAGTCAGATCTGCTCAGTCTACGGAAACGAAAGCAGCAGCAGCAATTTCATAATATGTGTGATTCAGTGATCATCTAACCTTTTCAAATGTCACGCGGAAACAGACATGGTGGTTTGCTGCTGCCGCTGTTCTTACGAGGGAACACATTTACATAAATTACCAGAAACGAGCTCTTAACAAGCTGCGCCTCGGGAACTAAGACTGAAGTGGATAAAGTCTTGCAGGGCGAGGGGGTGAAGGAAGTCGAGTAGGTGTCGAAACCAAAGCCCAGACTGATTGAGCGTAACATCAACAGCAGGCCGTTATAAAACACTAAGCTCTTATTGACAGGCTGCGGATTATATACAGTGTATCCTCTTGCACTCAGGCTGTAGACTAAAGCTTGTACACGCTGGCTGTGCTGATTAAACTTAATTAAAGTGACTCAATAACCTGCAGCTCAGGTAAAATGCAATGCTTCAGGTTTGCAAAATAAAAAGCACGCCAACAGAGATTCAGTCATTTCACAAGCGGCTGTTTTCCTCTGAAGTGTTGACTGAACTGGCCACGAGTGAACTCACAGAACGTACATCCCTTAGTATTATTATTATTATTATTATTATAATTATGCAACACAAGGTCAAGAAATACGGTGAAAGGCCAATCTTTCACGGTGAAAACACTGAAATGTCGGGCCGGTTTCACTCTATTCACACAATATTAAGGACATTGATTCATTACTGTTGTCGTCCAATCCTGAAAATATTCAGGACATCATCTTCATGCACAATCAGCCGATTTCTACTCTACAGGTGTGATGTGTAAGAGAGAGCGATGCGCGTCGTCTCCAGGCCGTTATCGCATCGCCGAGTGGCCGCAGACGGTAAATTAAGCAGCGGGTTTCAGAGGGAATCACCTATCGGCGGGCAGACTCATGTCATCAGACAGAAGCTGCTCTCCTGGAAGAAGGAAGAGGAGGAATAACTTACAGAAACAAAAGTGTGTGTGCAAAAGTTTAAATCCACATACTGTGAGGTGGTTGACACAATACAAAGACACGTAAACACCTGCATGCTCCCAAAACAAGAGGAGAGTACACAGCGGCTGAGACGAGCATCACAGTTAGAGTAGATGATAGCAAAGGGAAATTTGACTTCCTGTTATATGTTAAGAGCGTAGAGCCTTGAAAGAAGGAGGCTGTTGTACAACAATGAGACAGTAATTATCTCATCTCATCTCATCTCATCTTCAGCCTCTGATCCGGGGTCGGGTCTCAGGGGCAGCAGCTTTAGCAGGGGACCCCAAACTTCCCTTTCCCGGGCCACATTAACCAGCTCTAACTGGGGGATCCTGAGGCGTTCCCAGGCCAGTGTGGAGATCTAATCTCTCCACCTGGTCCTGGGTCTTCCCCGAGGCCTCCTCCCAGCTGGACGTGCCTGGAACACCTCCCTAGGGAGGCGCCCAGGGTTCATCCTTACCAGATGATCCTGAACCACCTCAACTGGCTCCTTTCAACACTAAGGAGCAGCTGCTCTACTCCGAGTTCCTCACGGATGCTGAACTTCTCCCCCTCTCTCTAAGGGAGACTCCTGACCCCCTCCTGAGGAAACCCATTTCGGCCGCTTGTACTCGCGACCTCGTTCTTTCGGTCATGACCCAGCTTTCATGACCACAGGTGAGGGTAGGAACATAGATTGACCGGTAGATCGAGAGCTTTTCCTTCCTCAGCTCTCTTTTGGTCACAACGGTGCGGTAGAGCGACTGCAACACCGCCCCCGCTGCTCCGATTCTCCGGCCAAACGCACGCTCCATCGTCCCCTCACTCGTGAACATGATCCCGAGGTACTTGAACTCCTTCACTTGGGGTCAGGACTCATTCCCTACCTGGAGACAGTAATTAGCAGATTTTAAAAGGTGCTGTCCTAATAGTTGTTACACTGTGTTTGGGGATACACAGATTACATTTCTTGTCCACCAACCCAACATTCATTTTGCTTTTTTTTATAGAAATAAGGTTGATTTATTTCTTTAAAGCAACCACGTAAAAGTGTCTGCTCCTCGCTCCGTACAGCAGCAGATCACCAGGTGGTAAATTTCACTCAAAACGTTAAACAAACAAAACGAGGATTTGGTTCCTTTCTGAATATTTCTCTGTCTCTGTACATGTCCCACGTCTCTACAGGAATGCTGCCATTTGTATATGATGATGATGGAAATTAATAAAAGCGAAAGATCACATATATTAAAAAAAAAGTGGAGCACGTAGTAATGAAACCACAGATTATAATCATCTAACTCGCCTCTGTGGAGCTTTTGAACATTTGCATAACAGCAGTTTCCCATTTTCAGGAAATTGGATCAAAATGAATAAAACTGACCAGTGTAACTTTAATGTTTCATATCAGTGTCGCCGCTCTCCTTTCAGGCAGACAGCCGGGCGTCAGTCTGGGATTCTGGTCCTTAGTTTAGAAACCAACGCTCTAATTGAGTCTCACAGTTCTCCAAGATTTCACCACGTTTGTCTGATGATTGTCATCCTCGTCTGGGGCCGCCCCAAACGTACACACAGACTTTTACTGTTCCTGTTTGACCTCCTCCGTCTGTGTGTTTGTGTTATTATGTGTTGTGTGTGTGTGTTTGTTACCTGTGCAGGGAGGAGTCTGGTTGTCGTAGCGAGAGTTGTTGCTCTGCAGAGCCTCGTCCTCAGTGTCGCTGTCGCTGCTCGTTGCTGCCACCAGGACAGACGGCGACGGATCTACAGAGGAGATGAGACCGTCAGACCCGTGCGAACATCCACTGAACATCGGGATCCAAAAGTAACTTAATCACAGTTTGGTCCTCAGGGGACTCAAGATCTGCACAGTGTTGTTTCACAGCTCCCTCGCGGATGTTACACACACGTTAAAGTGATTGTTATTAACATCTCTTAAAAGAAGTCAGAGGATTAGAATGAGTCATTTAAAGCAAAAGCTTGACATTTGACTAAGCTGTGAACAACCAGCAGAGACTCTAGCCAAGAAAAAGTCCAGTACACGACAGCCCGTAAAACAGCAAAATTACATTTTTATAATTCGGTTTTTGTACGTAACAAAAAACATACAACCAGTCTTCGTGCTAAGCTAACCGGCTGCCTTTCGTCACTGCTGCACATGCTAAACAAACAAACAAACAAATCCTTCCTGAGGATAAACAGACCTTCGTTTGACTGTGGCTGTGAAGAGGGTCCCTCCAGCAAGGAATGATGGGAGTTTCCTGAGCTTTCAGATTCACATTCCAAAATGGCTGCCCTGCAGGTAGAGAGAGAGTCTTTGTGAGAAGCAGAAACACAAGAGACGAGAAGAGTTTTCCTGTGTACGAGTCACTGAGACGCACCCTAGGGTCCGACTGCCACAGTTCTTGCTGGCAGTCATGTAGCTTGATCCCCCCAGGGAGAAGATGTCATCCCTGGATCCCGAGGCCCCGTACAGCTGCTGCTCCAGAGAGTACTGCTGCTTGCAGGTTGAGGCCTGCTGCTCTGATGAGGAGCTGCAGAGAGACACGAGTGGGCCCTGGGTGGTGTCAGCGTTCAGCACTCCTGCGGCAGAGACAGAAAAAGAGTTACATGCTGGGAAAACACGAGTCTTTGTTTTTCAGTTCGAAACCAAGTGGGTGTTCAGACCCGAAAGCAGACCTGCGTTAAAAACATGCAAGGGGCTGCGTGGGTGGAGTCGTGTTGGCTCACATACCAGTGAGACAATGAAATACAATCCCTCAAGCTGCAGGAATACCGTAGATCCACGAGGCTGAGGGCTTATGCGCCTGAATGCACTGAACATACCTTTATACACTATTTACATCAAGCAAAATACTGACCCTCTGCACCTCCCAGCCCCTCTTTAAGATGCAGGCTGAGCTCTGCGGCCACGTCTGTTCCTCTCAGGTCCTTCTCCATCTCCTCTGGACTCCTCCTCTTCACCACCAGGGAGCTGCTGCTGTCCAGGACAGGAGACAGAGATTTCCTGGCTGCAGAGAAACACAGAGACAAATGTGTAACTGGCTCGGATCAGATATGGCTCTGGAGGGAAGATCGGTTGGCGGTACATGTTTGTTTGTCTGGAGGCTGACGGATATCATTTATTAACTGGAATTTTACAGACGGGGTTCTGTTAAAATGTGGAAATAGAAGAGGTGGGATATGCACACAGCTCCTTAAATCCTTTTTTAAAGACAGAAAACAAGCACTAATTTCTTTTTTAAAGAAAGATTATGAGAATTTTGGAGACTTTTCAGCTTGTGTACATGAAATAACACTGAAACACACTGTAGTTGTTGAGCAGCTTAACACTATCAGCAGCGTAGCAGTCCTCACCGGGGCGGCAGGGTCTGGATCGAGCTGCAGCTGCTCTCCCCAGCAGGTCCAGCTCGCCGGGCTTACGACAAGCTGACAACTCTGAATCAGCGTGGTGAGAGGGTACCTCCTCCACACTGAAACCCCCCGATGGGCCAGGCCTGGGCTCGCCGTTCCCCCGAGCCTCCAGCACTTGACTCTTGACGTCAGACATCTTGCTGCGGACCTCAGCCATCTGAGCCTTGAGGCGGATCAGGACCCCCGAGTCCGGAGGCGAACGTCGCACCACCTGAGGCCGCCGCTCGCGGTCTTTCCTAGAGTGATGATGAGCTGGACGAAGAACGAACGAGAAAAAAGGAACGAGACATGAGAACAGCTGAAGAAAGCAATCGAAACTGCTCAGTCTTCTCCAGTCACTTCTCAGGTAAGGTGCTCAAAGACACCTGGCTTTTAAAATGAGCTCAAAGTACATAAATATCATAAAAATCAAGAACACAACCAGTCACTGTTCTTCAGGTGTACGGTGCTTATTCCATTTTTATGAACGGCTCATTGCAGAGGTGGAATACAGTCTCAAAAATATATAAAATAAACATCTCTTTCAAAATGAATCCAAGACAAAAGGAAGTGACCCTCATAAATGCCACGTACATTAAAGGCATTTGAATTTTGCACAAGCCCTTCAGTGTGCCTCAGATTGCCAGATTCCACCTATGCAATGAGCCCGTTACAAGATGGAATAAGTCTAATCGAGCCATCGCTGATGTCGGAGATGAGAAATGAAAAGCCGAGTGTGCGTTCACAGACCTTGGCTGTGCAGCAAAGAGACAGGAGGCCGAGGCTGGAGGCCCCACAGAGACTCCACGGTGCTGCGCTCCTTCAGATCCAGCAGCTGGATCAGGATGACCGGGTCGATCTCCAGGAGGCTGTTACCGCCTGCACCAACAGCTCCACCAGCCGCAGCTCCGCTAACACCGCCACTGCGAGCGGCGGCGGCGCTGCGATGTAAGGCGCACAGGGAAATGGAGCTGGGTCCGCCTGCAGAGGACAGAGTTTATGTGGTTGTGCTTCTCTTTAGGGACGGTAATAATCCAGGACAGACAGAGAATGTGTCTCTCATAAAAGACTTATTGGTGCACCAGAGTACTGAGATGCATGCAGCCAGATGTTGACTGTAAACATCTTTATTAAGAGAAAGTCGAACACAGTTGCAACTTAAACATATATTAAACACATATTAATAAAATATATAGGATAAACACTTATGATAAAGTAATAACTTTATTTGTAGACCTATATTCTTACTAGTTCATTTATTTTAAGTGCAGATTTTTGGATAATTTTCCCTAAAAAACACAAAAACAATATTCCTTCTATACAGTTTACATGGCCAATGAAAATGAATATAACAATAATATTCCTGTTTAAATGCAGCTGTGTGTGGAGGACCCAGCTTCTCTCTTTCATTCCTTAAACCACCTTCTTTAACAAAACAAACAAAAATATACATGTACATATTGTTCATATCCAAAAAACAGTTCAAGTAAAAAAGCCTGTGAATGTTCTCATGTGTCCAGGTCGTCGTTCTCCTCAAAGCAATTTCAGTCCAAAGCAACTGGACTTGGTTATTTGTCTAGGAAGACGTTTCACCTCTCATCCAAGAGGCTTCATCAGTTCATGTACGCATCTGACCAGGACCAGGACCAGGACCAGGACCAGGACCAGGACCAGGCTGGGACTGGACCAGGACCAGGACCAGGACCAGGCTGGGACTGGTCAGATGTGTACATGAACTGATGAAGCCTCTTGGATGAGAGGTGAAACGTCTTCCTAGACAAACAACCAAGTCCAGTTGCTTTGGACTGAAATTGCTTTGAGGTTCAAGTAAAAAGTGTTAAAAGTAAATGTGTAAGAGGCAGTAATCTGTTGAAAATTGTGGCAAAAACACAGATTAAGACCCATATTCTGCATGTGCTTTATACATGTCTAAAGAATGCTTCCAAGACCTTAACAATAATCTGCATATCCCACATGTATGAATCAGAAAACGCTATATTCAAAATATCCAAACCGAAGATGCTGCCGGCATTTTTGAGCGGAGAGGATCTTTAACTATAAAATAAACACGACACTGTGGCAGGTTTTTGCTGAGCTTGACTCTGACATTGAGTGAAAACACACACACACACACACACACATCCCCCACACATGTACACATACAAGACACCAAGTGTTTCTATATCAGCACGCTGCAAAGAGGGGAACAGTGCACCAACAGTGACTCATCCTCTTCATGCCTTTTCAACACCAACACAGTCAAAAAAAACTGAAGGAGCTGCTCGGAGGCGCACTATCGTATCACTGCGTGCTGCTTGTACAGCTGCCAGACTACACAAATAGATTTGATGCCGTAAATTCTCACATAGCGAGGCTCTTATTTGCCTTAGCTGAGGAGAGAGCGAGGCCTTTATTTGAGGCAGGACATCAAATGTTTGAAGGTTACATTTTTTCTGGATGTGTTTGGGTTTAAAAAGAAGTCCCTTCGGGCTCTGGGACATTTGTTATTTACTGTGTTCTGATTTTTCGAGAACCGGCAGATCAAACACTTTTCAATTCCCTTCAAGAATTTATTGAGAAACCAGATTAGCCTGAAGAGTTTCTCCGAACAGCGGCTTGAGAAATGTTCAAAGGCAACAAAGATCGTTTCCAGAATATTTGGTCACTTCAATCAATTACGTTTGTCAATGACTGGAAAATGAGTCTCTAAATTTTCAGGATTTCCAGGAACGTGGGAACCCTGAAAGCGCGCACTTCCAAGAGTTTGTGGAGCCAAAAGGTCAGCTGACTTTTTTTACATACATTTTACAAACTCACGCTTATTTACGCGCACGGTACCGAAGGGGCAACCAAGCGTTTCACCGCACAATGTAGAGATACAGTACGTTGAAAATGCGACAAATAAAAACCTTGAAACTCGATGCGTCCTGGAGATTAGGCTACATTCTCCACAGGTCACCAGCAGCAGTGACACAGACTGCAGAGCAGCAGGAATCGGTCATTCCACATCAAAAATACATTATTTACCAAATGACAAATGGCAAAACAACGCTGTCGTACATTTTGGGCTGCATGCTGAGGGCAGCAGGTCACATTATTCATAATTCATGTCACGCAGGCTCTTGAGGTTATGCGGATATGGAAAGGATTATTTGGGCTTCATTCCTGTGACCCATATCCAAACTTTCACTGAAGGTTGTGAGATAAAGTGCGTGCTAACAAACAGAAGAAGGACGGCTCTCCTCTGACCTACTCCCTACACAAGAGCCGTAAAAATGGTCAAGTGTGGGATTTACCATCTCATCTCATCTTCATCCGCTTATCCGGGGTCGGGTCGCGGGGGCAGCAGCTCCAGCAGGGGACCCCAAACTTCCCTTTCCCGGGCCACATTAACCAGCTCTAACTGGGGGATCCTGAGGCGTTCCCAGGCCAGTGTGGAGATCTAATCTCTCCACCTGGTCCTGGGTCTTCCCAGAGGCCTCCTCCCAGCTGGACGTGCCTGGAACACCTCCCTAGGGAGGCGCCCAGGGTTCATCCTTACCAGATGATCCTGAACCACCTCAACTGGCTCCTTTCAACACAAAGGAGCAGCGGCTCTACTCCGAGTTCCTCACGGATGCTGAACTTCTCCCCCTCTCTCTAAGGGAGACTCCAGACCCCCTCCTGAGGAAACACATTTCGGCCGCTTGTACTCGCGACCTCGTTCTTTCGGTCATGACCCAACTTTCATGACCACAGGTGAGGGTAGGAACGAAGATTGACCGGTAGATCCAGAGCTTTGCCTTCCGGCTCAGCTCTCTTTTCGTCACAACGGTGCGGTAGAGCGACTGCAACACCGCCCCCGCTGCTCCGATTCTCCGGCCAAACTCACGCTCCATCGTCCCCTCACTCGTGAACATGATCCCGAGGTCCTTGAACTCCTTCACTTGGGGTAAGGACTCATTTACCATAAATAATTAATTCTATATTTGGTGTTTGAATTATACCTGCAGCTCCAGCCAAGTCATCAGGAAGCTCTCCTTCTTCTGTCTCCAGGTTCCCAATGAAGTCTACGTCATTCTCTCCTGACCTGTGCAGATATACACAAAAATCATTTATTACAGGCAGACAAGTGCAAGATGACCCCTCTCTGTATTACTTACTGTATTACTGTATTAAGAAGCTGAGGCCCACAACAAAGTGTGAAGTATCTGAGTTTCTGGAACTTTAAAGCAATTCTTACTGTTCTGGCATTTTTACACTTAACTTTTGTAATCTTAAAAAGCTCCTAATAAGCGTAATACACACTTGAATGTAAAAGAAATCCACCAGGTGTTGAAACTCATCAGTAATAAATTCTCACATATTTCTGCTAAAAGTCTGACAAATCGTTTTATTCGGTCCTAATAAAATGATTTGCCGAGCTTCCTGCCTGTCATCGCTTCAGCTTCCCCTCCAGTTGCCTCCCGCTGTCACCTCTCTGCAGAGCGACAGAGCAACAGATAACAGGTAGAGCGGTCTGTGAGAGAGCGCGAGGAACGGCGAAGAACTGATGCGTCAAGAGGCGATGGTGGAGGCTAATGCAGCTTCATCCGGAGCTATAAAGAGATGAGATGTTTGCAGAGTTTCTGCTGGACAGGTCCTTTTAGTTTGACTGATCCTAGAAAGCAGAATTACATGTGATAACGCTGCATCCAGATGCTATCAGTTATAAGTTCGCATAGTTCTGTAATACTGTGTTATTTGTGTAAGGAATTGGTAGTGGTATTCAGCGGTAGTGTAAACAAACCAGCCTATTCACTTGCGCTGCTCACTTTCTCTCCGCATGTCTCGGGGGAGACGGGATCGTCAGAGAAGTGCTGTGTGACATGCCAGAAGTGTAAGAACTGCTTTAAGAGAAGGTGAGAAGTTCTCCTCACATTGTCTCCTCGTCGATGTCGTTCTCCTCGGTGTTGCTGGTGGCCGTGGAGCTCCCCGAGGTGCTGCTGCCGTCCAGCGGGTTCACCTCCTCCTCGGTCAGACAGTCCACCTCCAAGTCACCGTCCGACAGCTCCTGAACAACAGAGGCACCTGTGATCACACTGCGCTTGAGGTAGAGAGATCTTACAGAGGAACATTTCAATGTTAGGGACGCCCAGAGCCAATCCTCAGGATCAGGGTCGGGCCGATCAAACCATGGCTACATCGCGTCCAGCGGCTTTTAGGGGTCGTCTGCCAGTCCCTCACAGTCTTTTGTTCGACTTTCCAATTTTTCCATGTAGAACTATTCATAAGACGTCCTACGTACCTTATCATTTTAGTAGTAATAAAACAACTACCTACTATCTTCTCTTGATGTCTCTTAACCCCTGCAGTATGTTACTTCCTTACGTTAGAGTCATCAAGCTGCGTCCTCTCTTCTTCGTCGCCTTTTTTAATGTTGGTCAAAGTGGTCTGGATGTCATCGTCGCTCTTCACCGAGCGGGGGTCTCTTTCGGAGGCTGCGGTGCCCGCGGCGAGCCTCATGTCGGGGGGTGAGGAGCTCCGTGACGTCTGACGGCGAAAGAGCTCGATGGCCAACCTCTGAAATCAGAAATAATAATTAATATACAGACGCACTTTTGGGTGCAGAACATCTGTGACTGATGATTTCACTGAAAACACACGGTACCTCTTTGAGGTTGTTGATCTGCTGGATGTAGCCGCTCTGAGCCGACTCCAGCTGGCTGATGTACCAGTACTGATCTCTGCACTTCTGGAAAAAGGTGGGCGAGCGAACCTGGTAGCTGTGCGGCACACACATGAAAACACGCCGTTAGCCTCTGGCAACAGAACTGCTCTGCTGGTGAGCATGCCGCTCTCCAGAGAGTGTGAGTGTGAGTGTGAGTGTGTGTGTGTGTGTGTGTGTGTGTGTGTGTGTGTTTGTGAGCCCACCGGAGGACCAGTGTGTCGGTCTGCATGTTCAGGTAGCCCTCGCTGGCCAGAAGGTCCAGTCTGAAGAAGCGGTTGTAGCCCCAGCATTCACCGACCTCAAAGTCAGAGGCAAACTCCCGAATGATGTTCTTGGTCGGGTCACTGGACGCCTGATGGACCATCTCCACACGGTACTCATACCTACACAAAACCAGGACATCGTATGACTACACAACGGAAAATGAGTGACGAGAAGTGGGGGATCCAGGAGTTTTGTAACATTTTCTACTGAAAACTTTGAGACTTTCTCATAAATTCTGCTGAACCCTCTTTTTTCCCAGGTGGGCTAAAAATATTTTCCTGCTTCTGGTTTTCATCTTAGAGACACACAAATACGGCAGACACAGTTTTGGTCATCGTCCGTAAATCCCATAAAAAAACAAAAACAACAAAAGGTGTTTTAACAATGAAGAGCCGGCCTGGTCCGCATATTCAGACAGATCACCGGCCTGATTTATTCCCCCTATGTTCCGGCTCTGACCCTTTACACATATTTGGCGGCTTAATTTCCATGTAGCTCGAGTTTTGCTGCTCGCTGGCACATTGGGCGGAGGTGTCAATGACGTGAACTGTTGTGCGACCCACAGCCGGGAGTTTTAAACACAGGAAACAGCTGATCACAGGAACGAGAGACAGCAAGTCATCACCTGGTCATCACTTCAACCGCGACAGAAAAATATCAACCGTATATGTTACATAACCTATTTTTTTAACTTTAACCTATTTAAAACTTCTCGTTTTTCTTATTGTTGTTTTGAAAATGACACTGGTGTTACAGGGCGAACTCCTTCACACGCAGATGCTGTACGTCACACGTTGTGCTTCACGTCACGTCACATGTTTACGCTGATATCCCAGAAAGACCGCTTTTGGGAAAAGAGGAATATTAGACCTCGGTTTCACAAAGACAGGACGGCAGATTTACGCCTTTGCCTGGACGCAAATGTGACTTTTCCGTATAAAAAAGCTGCAGTAAAGACATTTTAAAGCATTTAATTTAACTTTACCTCAGACTTGAATAGAAACAAAGACTGTAGAGAAAGATTTAAAGGAGATTTATAAAGAAATGATTCTTACTTTGACGTTTCAGGGAGTCCAGCGGACAGTTCCAGGAACACAGACAGGTAGTTTCCACGGACCACACCGTTACCGTCCTGAGGAAGAACATTACAAGAGTTACTAACCAGGTCCGGTACATAAACACTGTTGTGGTCTAAAAAGTATTCATAACGGCACTGTAGACACAAATTAAGCACACGCTCGTTGTGAACAGTGAAGTCAGGCTTTAAAAAACATCATCAGAAGAGAAACTCACGGGGTAGACTTTGAGCCTCCAGCAGAGTCCAGATATCTGCAGAGGAGGACTGTAGACCGGGTCGGCCCGCTGCCTCAGGGTGCTACAAACACACACACACACACACACACACACACGGTGTATTCATCCTATAAACTGTGCTCTTTTGATGTACTATCTTTTGGGGGCACTGCTGGAGTCCTTCAGGTTTAAGTCTTAACTTCCAAGTGGGCCAAGCTTTTAAAAATGCGTTCAGCAGTGGGAGGACGCGCTTCACACTGCTCCTCACTGCTCCTCACCCTCCTTTTCCTCATGGTGATCTATTTTGGTTATTTCAGGTACACAGACACTACTCTGTGTGTTAAACAAACGGCATGAAATATTACTGTTAAACTAGTATAACTAATAATGATAACGGGGCGACTGTGGCACAGTGGAAGAGTGGATCGTCCTCCATTACAGAGATTGGCTGTTCGATCCCCTGCTCCCCCTGGTCCACATGTGTCAGTGTCCTTGGGCAAGACACTGAACCCTGAATTGCTCCCTGTGCTGCACATGGGTGTGTAAATGTGGTGTGCATGGTCAGATTAGATGGTCTGTAGATGTCCACTGCATCAGTGTGAATGTCTGTGTGAACGGGTGAATGTGACAAACACTGTGAAAGCACCTTGAGTGGTCAGAAGATTAGAAAGGTGTTATAGAAGTACAAGTCCAAGTCCATAAAGACACATTTATAAGAATATTATCTGGAACATTTGCTCAAAAATCTGATTTACCTTTCATCAAACACAGGATCCTCCTACAGACCTTCACTAGAACTAAAAGCCCTGGGCGTTAACAGACTAATTTGCATTATTAATACATTTTATTCTATGTTGTATTATAATGGTCCATGGGAGTGTATACACTTGGGAAAACGTAGATATTAACATGCTCATGAATATGCATCAACAGGGCAATAGGTCTAAACATTACTTTATGTTATCGACTAAAAACGGAAGTCAAGATTATTAATTATAAAGTGGGGAGAAGGGGCAGTTTTAAATAAGCATACACCCTTTTACTACTTCCTTAAGGACATGTTAACTTCTCTTATTTCTTTCCTTTTCTCACGTTTGAAATTAAAACACTTAACCTAACTCCTTCTTGTTGCAAGTTTCCAGCAGCGTAGCGCACGAGTTTGACGTCATTGTTTTGCAATGTGCACATTTCAGGAAAACACGACTTAATTCATAAAAAAGGAGGAATTGAAAAGCTCGGAGTCATACGAATCCTGTGGATCGGACCATTTGTAGACGAATCACATCCCTCTTAGTAGAAGAAGTAGTAGTAGAAGTAGTAGTAGCAGCAGTAGTATTACTAGAAGTAGTAGTAGTAGTAGGAGTAGTAGAAGAAGTAGTAGTAGTAAAAGTAGCAGTAGTAGTAGTAGTAGTAGTAGTGGTAGTAGTAGTAGTAGTAGAAGTATTAGTTGAAGTAGTAGTAGAAGTAGTAGGAGTAGTAGAAGTAGTAGTAGTAGTAGTAGTAGAAGTATTAGTTGAAGTAGTAGTAGAAGTAGTAGGAGTAGTAGAAGTAGTAGTAGTAGTAGCTGCAGTAGTAGAAGTAGTAGTAGAAGTACTAGTAGTAGTTGTAGTAGAAGTAGCAGCAGCAGCAGCAGTAGTAGCAGTAGAAGTAGTGGTAGAAGTAGTAGTAGAAGTACTAGTAGTAGTTGTAGTAGAAGTAGGAGCAGCAGCAGCAGTAGTAGCAGTAGAAGTAGTGGTAGAAGTAGTAGTAGAAGTACTAGTAGTAGTTGTAGTAGAAGTAGGAGCAGCAGCAGCAGTAGTAGCAGTAGAAGTAGTGGTAGAAGTAGCAGCAGTAGTCGTAGTAGAAGAAGTAGTAGTAGTAGTAGTAGTAGTAGAAGTATTAAAAGTAGTAGTAGAAGTAGTAGTAGAAGTAGTAGTAGTAGTAGTAGTAGAAGTATTAAAAGTAGTAGTAGTAGTAGTAGTAGAAGTAGTAGGAGTAGTAGTAGTAGTAGTAGTAGAAGTAGCAGCAGTAGTCGTAGTAGAAGAAGTATTAAAAGTAGTAGTAGAAATAGCAGCAGTAGCAGTAGTAGTCGTAGTAGTAGAAGTAGTATTAGTAGTAGAAGTAGTAGTAGTAGTAGTAGTAGTAGTAGTAGGAGTAGTAGAAGTAGTATTAGTAGTAGAAGTAGTAGTAGTAGTAGTAGTAGTAGGAGTAGTAGAAGTAGTAGTAGTAGTAGTAGTAGTAGAAGAAGTATTAAAAGTAGTAGTAGAAATAGCAGCAGTAGCAGTAGTAGTCGTAGTAGTAGAAGTAGTATTAGTAGTAGAAGTAGTAGTAGTAGTAGTAGTAGTAGTAGTAGTAGAAGTAGTATTAGTAGTAGAAGTAGCAGCAGTAGTAGTAGTAGTAGTAGAAGTAGCAGCAGTAGTCGTAGTAGAAGAAGTAGCAGTAGTAGTAGTAGAAGTATTAAAAGTGGTAGTAGTCGTAGTAGTAGAAGTAGCAGCAGCAGTAGAGGTTAACTAACTGTTTCATTTTGAAATTTCAGTGGTTTCTGAAGCTCAAAGTATGCAGATGTAGGAGTCGCAGTGTCAGCATTCACTCAATTGTTATAAAGCCAGAAGAGTTTATAGCTGTTGAGTGACTGACTGTCAATAGCACTGAGGTTTTTAAGTGTCTGCTGCTGCAGCGACTGCTAAATGCAACCAAAGAGGAGGATTTACCTGAAGTTGACGAGAACAAAAGTGCTGGAGTCGTAGGCAGGAACCAGCTCGCTGAAAGAACACCAAAGAAGGTCGATTACACACACGCTGAATGAGGATTGTTTTTGGACATTTCAGTCTAAAAACAGAAACATTAAATCAGATTTAGCGGATCACCTGGTGAAATCTGGAGGGACCGGCGTGGTGACGAAGGACTGCATGGGTTTCCGGTGGACCTGCTGGAACATGAGCAGGATCTCCGGGCTCTTAGAGATGAGTTCACTCTTACTGCAGGAGTGAAGCTGCTCAACACAGAGACAAACAAAAAGATATCATGTTCATTCATTCATTTTCAACCACTTGTCCCTGTCGGGGTCGTGGGGGGTGGGGGGACTGAAGCCGATCCCAGCTGATATCGGGTGTGAGGCGGAACAGTCCGTATCAGCCTGGTTATTCTAGCCCTGTACTTAAAAGGCTTCTTATATCGTCCACTGATCGTCTAATGAGCTGCCACACTTGTCAGTAGGTCCACCTGGAGGACGAGAAGCTGAGCACACTTGAGAAATTTCTTAGTTTTGTATTAAATCAGCTTCATAAGTAGCTAATTTCCAGTGCGAAGGCCACCAGATCATAGTAAATGGTAAATGGACTTTGATGGCAGTGGACATCTACAGACCATCTAATCTAACCATTCACACCACATTTACACACCCATGCGCAGCACGGGGAGCAATTCAGGGTTCAGTGTCTTGCCCAAGGACACTTCGACAAGTGGACCAGGGGGAGATGGGGATCGAACCACCAATCTCTCGAACAGAGGACGACCCACTCTGCCACCAAGCCACAGCCGCCCCATCATAGTTCTACTGTCGCCAAAAATACCATAATTTGGCATTAAAAATAGTTAAACAGCTGTTTTACTATTAAAATATAGAATCTGATGATTGTTTTGATGGAGGGGATTTAAGATGCACCTTCAAATATAACACTACACCACAACACCGCCCTTATAAATGTACCGTATAGTGTTGAATCACCTGACACCACTTACAAACAACACCAACAGCTCAGTGAATGGAGGCTTTGACAAACCTGATGCTCCACCTCCTGCAGGAGAGACTCCAGCAGCTCCGTCTCCTGGGTCAAGGACGTCTTCTGGCCTGTTGGGAAAACATTTCTATTTTCAGTGTGCTGAATGTCAGCGCTGATGGAGGCTGCGGAGTGTGTGCAGTATGTGGGCGCTGAGTGCGTGCATGCATTCACTCAGTCCGGATAAATATTTCAGCAGTATGTTGCCCCGTAGCTATAAAAAAAGAAATGCCTCTCACGGCTTTCAGAAGGGCTCTTTGTCGGGTTTAAATGTCAGCTTTACACACATTTAAGGTGTCCTGCATCAACGGGAGTATTTTGTTTTGCAGACATTGAATACGTAATACTGCTGGCATCATAAAGCTGTAAAATAATATCTCATCGCTTTATTCAGACTGAGGGTGCAAAGGGTCGGTAACATCTTCGAAAAAGATTTTCCAAGGGAAGTTAAACTTTTAATTTTGCACCATTTAAATATAAAAATAGTACCTCCAGGACATTTTACGTTTTCTCTCAGATTACATGAATACTTTGCAGGGTGGACAGGTTTTCCAGGAGGCGTGGGAACCGTGGAAAGGGTGAATAAAGCCTGAGCAGTTAACCCCTACATTTACATTTTCACCAGCTGACAGCGGGCGTGAGGCGGGGTCCACCCTGGACAGGACGCCAGTCTATCACAGGACACATAGAGACGAACAGAGACAGACAACCATTCACACCTACGGGTGATTTAGAGTCATCAATGAACCCAACACCTGCACGTCTTTGGACTGTGGGAGGAAACCGGAGAACCCGGAGAAAACCCACGCACACACGGGGACAACATGCAACCTCCACACAGAAGGGCCCCAGCCGGGATTCAAACCCACGCACACACGGGGACAACATGCAGACTCCACACAGAAGGGCCTTTTCCTGTTAATTCCTATGTAAAGTTGTTATTTTTGACATGACAGGACATTTACGCAAAGAGCCACATTCTCACGCAGTATTTGATTTGATCCATACCCTTAACCTAGTTATATATATTTGGGATTATTTATATTTTGCATTTAAGAAATCTTTTCATTGACATTTATTATTATTATATATCTTTTCTACTTTGTACTGCAACCGCTGCACAACATTTTGTATCCTGGGGTGAACACATGTCTCTAATTTCCTCTTTTTTCATGTAAAGAATACTTTGCCCTTTAATTACTCTTTAGTCAGAGTGTTTCCTAGTTTATTAAACTGATTGTCTCTTCTTTGAGTGAAGGAGATGATGCTGAACGTGAAAAATGTATTAATGTGATGTTCATCAAGCGAACAAATGTTTAATGTTGCTCCGTTTATTGTGCCGCTGGAGCTTTTTGTGCAGCCTGTTGCAGCAGCTCTTGCTCTAAATGCGGCTTTTTTCCTTTTTTGAAAAGCTTAATTAAACTTGCTTTTCACTTTTTTTGTGTTTACTGTTAATTCATTGTTATACCTGTACATAGTCTATTACTGTATTTTGTTTTGTTGCATCGGTTATTGATGCTTTGTTGTTTGCACCATCGTCTTTTGCTGCTGTAGCAATGTAAACTTCCTGACTGTGGGACTAAATAAGGGTTATCAATGTTGAGATTTAAAGGTCTAATAAAGACACTTATAAAGGCAGAATCCACACAGCTGCTCTGTGACAGCTGCTCTGTGTCCAGGAGGAGTCTTACCCATGAGGGTGATGAGTTTGTTCTTGAGCTGGTTGTCCAAACGAGCGATCATCATCTCCACGGCGTTTCGGATCTCTCGGACTCGCTCGTCCTTCGCTCCCCTGACAGCCTCCACGTTCCTCTCCTGACCCCATGACACACACACACACACACACACACACACACAAGCTGACCAACATGTGCCATTTCAACACTGCAGCTTCACTTCAGTCAGTGGACCTCAACTGAAATATCACCGTGATGGCGCCATCTAGTGGATTTCAGCAGTAATCTTCAAATACGACCTGAATTCTTAAAGATTTATGCAAAATAAAAATTAAACTAATTTACTAATTTACCGTAAGAAAAACTTGTTTCACTCAATAATCATGATGGTTTGATCTCAGTGTATTTGGAATATGATGATAGAGGAATCAGCTGAAATGAAAATAAACTCTTCTCTTCACCATATATGTTTATTTTTTAGATCTGATTCGTTTCTGCGTATTTAACCGTTCATTAGTCGCCATGTTTGTCGCCTGAAAGCTGCCTCAGAGTATTAATGTAGGTCGCTGTAACCTTCTAACTGTTATGATCCAGCCCTATCGTGGAGTCATATCCAGCTGCTGCAATTACATTAAACAAAGTTGCAGAACGAACTGCAACCTCCTCCAGGTTAAAGTGTTAAAGTTTAACCCGATGAAACATTTATTTATTAGTGAGTTAATTAATTAACTAATAAATGATTATGATTAAATTGATGAGGATCTTTTTCATTTCAGCAATAAGTCGCCCTGTGTTTTGTTTGAGGTCACCACAAACTTGATTCCAATTTTGGGTATTAATGATTTACACTTTGAAATAAAGTGTTAATAAAAAAATAAGGCCATTATTCTTTGTGTGTGTGTTTAGGGAACACCATTCGCCACAATGACAGTATCACTTCACCCATTCAGATTTCATTGTTCATCGTTTGAACTAAGTATTTGGGTAGAAAATGATCTGTAAATAAACAATGTTATCATCCAGTTGTGTGGGTGGCGCTGTCGTAAAAACCAGGGTGCTGCAACTGTGGTGCTGCGGGACACTCTGTGCAGAGGGTGGCGCTGCAGGACAGCTCATAAATCGTCCAAAGATATAAAAGGTTTCATCCTCATGCGCCCAGAAAATGTCATGCCACTGGTCTTTTAGATTTTCTCGTATAAACGCGAGCCCTCACCACTTCCTGCACCAGACTGATGAGCTCCATGAGGCGGCGGCGGAGCTTGGCGACCTCCTCCTTCACTTTGGTCACGTGCTGCTCGTAAATCTCCACCAGAGGCTTGAAGGTGTGGCCGCCGTGCTGGACACAACAAAAACATCAAATCTGTCTCTGGCTCCAGTTTCTCCAATGTGCTTGTGATGAAAATGACATATTTTAGAAGGTTGGTCTGACAAAGCGAGTTGTGTAAAGACATTATGTCCTTAGGAAGCGTTTTACAGACCAAACCCTTTATCGATTAATTGAATGAACAATCTGCAGATTACCGTATTTTCTTCACTATAAAATCCTAAAATCCTTCACATGTCTCAAAAGCCGACAGTGCGGCTTATAACCCGGTGCTCCTTATATATGGACCAATATTGAGCCACAACAGGTCTCCAGCTACGGTGAGCAGCCGCCGACTCTATTTTCCCCGTAGAAGAAGTAACGCGCGGTGCATGTTGAGATATACGACTGCGTGAAGCGTGCCGTTTCATTTCCATGTGTGTGTTTGTGTAAAGAGCCCAAAATGGCTCCTGTTAAGAGACACGCTTACGACGCAGAGTTTACACTCAAGGCCATTAGTCACGCAGTAGAACACGGGAATAGAGCAGCAGCCAGAGAGTTGAACATGAACCAATCAATGGTGCCGAAGTGGAGGAAGCAACAAGACGACCTCCCCTGACTGTGTTGTTGACGTTCCCTTTAGCGCAGCTCCATCTAATGGATGCAGAACGTAACCCCAGCCTCCACTGTAGCGTCTGTTCTATGCACCTTATAACGTGGTGCGCCTTATAGTGCGGAAAATACGGGAATCAGTTATGATGCAAACTGTAATTTATAAAGAAAGTGAAACGTTACCATGCCTCCCCACAGAGCACACTGGTGGCAGATGCATTTCTTACAGGTCCAACAGAAAACGCTCAGCTTCTCGTGGTGGTTCTCACACCTGCAGAGGAACAATCACCAGCGCTGAGTCACTGAGTTTATCAAAGTTCATCAAACCCAAAGTTTAATAATCTTCAGAGTTTTGCAGAAACATCACCACTAACACTCTGTTTGTGTGTAGTAGGGCCGGGCGATACGGCCTAAAAACTAAAATCCCTGAATTTTTTCACACCAGATCTGATTTTAATCTATTTTCTTTTAAAACTACTAAAGTCAAAATAATTATTTCAAATGTTTTTATTGAGATAATAAAAAATATAAAATAAAATATAGAGATAAAGTTACAAACCTTCAGTTTCACTTCATATGTAAAATATGAATAAAAGGTTACTCTATTCTCATCTCATCTTCAACCGCTTATCCTTTATCCTTATCATTAACCAGCTCTAACTGGGGGATCCTGAGGCGTTCCCAGGCCAGTGAGGAGATCTAATCTCTCCACTTGGTCCTGGGTCTTCCCCGAGGCCTCCTCCCAGCTGGACGTGCCCAGGGGGCGTCCTTGCTAGATGCCCAAACCGTCTCAACTGGCTCCTTAAGAAATAAAGTGCAAATTTAGCTTTAAAAGAAAAATAATGGAGCTGCGGGGACGTAAGCGGAGAGAGAGCAGAAGATTACCTTTTTTTTACCCAAGTTAAAAAGGAAAAATTGATTTTTGTCCAAACAAATAAATCAAATTTCGATTTAAAATCAATTAATCTGCCGGCCCTAGTATGTAGTGTCCTTCTCTTTGAGTTTACTAAGCACCTGAAGGCATCACACAGAGGAGAATCCAACTTCTACAGCAGAATCGCTCATTCAGAAGATCAGACGGCTGCAGGTGTGTTTCCACCTCAAAACCCTGAACTCTTTAGAGGAATTGTTGTTTTAGCACCAAACTAACAAACATGAAAGAAAAATCATCTGCAGCTTTGTGGTTAAAATCTGATCTGATCCTGGGAAGCAAACATTTCAGCTGGGAGGAGGCCTCGGGGAAGACCCAGGACCAGGTGGAGAGATTAGATCTCCACACTGGCCTGGGAATGCCTCAGGATCCCCCAGTTAGAGCTGGTTTATGTGGCCAGGGAAAGGGAAGTTTGGGGTCCCCTGCTGGAGCTGCTGCCCCTGAGACCTGATCCAGGATCAGAGGCTGAAGATGAGATGAGATAAAGTAAACATTTTAGGAGTAGCAGGAGGTGCTCACTTGTCCTTGTCGTTGTCCTCATGCTTGGTGAGGTTGCAGAGCTGCAGGGTGTCCAGCTGCTGGGTGACCTCCTCCGCCCAGCGACAGTTGACCAGCTCCCTCAGCTGGAGTGGAGCCCTGCGTGTTGACGTGCGAACATTATAACAACTCACCACACGTCAAATACTTTACATCAAAAAATTGTAGTCGTTTTTTTTTTTTGTGTGTAAACAAATTGAACGTGATGTCCTCTAGATACATTTCTATGTATTAACACGTCTTTATCACATACTCGTTGGGAGACTCTTCGTCTTCGTCTCTGTAGCTTTAGTATTACAGGAGCCCATTTAACAGTGAAAGCTTCTGTCCCGAGTTGGAGTTTGGCTGAAATACTCTACATCAAATCTACATTTTTTACCCTTCCTTGTGACACAAATAATAATTTCTATTTCCCATTTCTGTTTTGTTTTGAAAGTGTTTTCAATTAGCAGATGTGTGTTTGCAGGCGCTTACCGGCAGTGTGGACACTGGGCTCGCTGCTCCGTCAGCCAACGCTGTCAAACCAGAGCACAGTTAAATGATAATTGCACCGAAATAAAACTACTGAAAACATGCTGCCAGTGTCAAATACACATGATTCTACTAAGGATACAGCTGCAATAATCCATAGTTTTACTATCAGCAACAAATTGATGCATGTGCAGCCAAAGTCTGATATATTATTCCTCTGTGTCATAGAGCATTGTTGTCCAAAAGCTATTAAAAAATCAATAATCATATGCATAAGTTATCGTTTTTTGTTTTTGTGTGTGATACCAGGATTTACCACTGATAGCAGAATACAGAGCGGTGCAGTGAGGGAGGACATTTTCGGGTGGACACAGACTTACTCGTATGCAGCTGAAGCAGCAAAGTTTGGAGCAGTGCGGGCAGAGACGAGCATCTCTCAGCTTCTCCATGCAGATGAAGCAGCGAAACACCTCAGCGATGCTCTGCACGGAGACAGGAGAGAGATGAAAAAAGGCGTGAGAAGAGAAGAGAAATCACCACAGGGCTAAATCAACGTCACTCAGATAGTGTCGACAAAAACAGCATACATTTCACAAAGATCACTACTGTACAGTTGTGCCTGAAATGGAGAATAAAACTTCACTTACAATATAATTTTTATGCAGATGACAGAGCCTTGTATCTAAGCTATGTCTACACTACAGCCTACAGACATGTCTGCATCAGTGCTGATAAGAAGACATGTTTTATTCTGTATATCTATCTTCCAGCTATCCATACACATTTTGTCTCAAAATGATGATCATCTATTACTACATTGTTGCCTCCTTTACAATTTTAAAGCAGCACCAGCAGCAGCCTTCAGTCATTGGCTTCGGTCACCAGAGGTCAGAGCACATCGGGTCATCACATTTTAGTATATTAGCATACAATGGCCCCACTCTGTTGTCTGAATCAATGCTTGACCTTTGACTTCTCTGTTGCTGCCTCTACAGCCATCACAGCTCTCGATCAGGCTTCATCATCCAGCTGATGTTCTGGCCTGATGTGTGTGATACATACCTCAACACTTTGTTCATCCATTTCAGCCACTTTGAAGTTCGGGATCTCAGGGACGAATCAAGGAAGTTGCAGCCGGTGGTCTTAAAAGAGAAGCATTGTTAAAATAAACTGGCATTCATTGTGCTATAAGCTAAAGTATCTCAGGGTTCACACTTTTTTCTTTGACATATCTGATATTTAAGTCACTGGGGAAGAGAGACACACAAATGTGCCACTGTGCTGCTGAGTAGAGACTACACTGTACTAAGGAGGCGAGGAAGAGACACGAGGAAGAGACACGAGGAAGAGACACGAGGAAGAGACACGAGGAAGAGACACGAGGAAGAGACGCGAGGAAAAGACACGAGGAAGTGGCACGAGGAAGTGGCACGAGGAGAGACGCGAGGAAGAGACACGAGGAAGAGACACGAGGAAGAGACACGAGGAAGAGACACGAGGAGAGACACAAGGAGAGACACGAGGAGAGACACGAGGAAGAGACACGAGGAAGAGACACGAGGAGAGACACGAGGAAAAGACACGAGGAAGAGACACGAGGAGAGACGCGAGGAGAGACGCGAGGAAAAGACACGAGGAAGTGGCACGAGGAAGAGACACAAGGAAGAGACACGAGGAGGAGACACGAGGAGAGACCCGAGGAAGAGACACGAGGAGAGACCCGAGGAAGAGACACGAGGAGAGACCCGAGGAAGAGACACGAGGAAGAGACACGAGGAAGAGACACAAGGAGGAGACACGAGGAGGAGACACGAGGAGGAGACACGAGGAGGAGACACGAGGAGAGACACGAGGAAGAGACACGAGGAAGAGACACGAGGAAGAGACACGAGGAGAGACACGAGGAAGAGACATGAGGAAGAGACACGAGGAGAGACACGAGGAAGAGACACGAGGAGAGACACGAGGAAGAGACACGATGAAGAGACACGAGGAGGAGACACGAGGAAGAGACACGAGGAAGAGACACGAGGAGAGACACGAGGAGAGACACGAGGAGAGACACGAGGAAGAGACACGAGGGAGAGACACGAGGAAGAGACACGAGGAAGAGACACGAGGAAGAGACACGAGGAGAGACACGAGGAGGAGACACGAGGAAGAGACACGAGGAAGAGACACGAGGAAGAGACACGAGGAGAGACACGAGGAGGAGACACGAGGAAGAGACACGAGGAGAGACACGAGGAGAGACACGAGGAGAGACACGAGGAAGAGACACGAGGAGAGACACGAGGAAGAGACACGAGGAGAGACACGAGGGAGAGACACGAGGGAGAGACACGAGGAAGAGACACGAGGAAGAGACAGTGGGGAAAAGACACGAGGAAGAGACACGAGGAGAGACACGAGGAAGAGACACGAGGAAGAGACACGAGGAAGAGACACGAGGAAGAGACACGAGGAAGAGACACAAGGAAGAGACACGAGGAAGAGACACGAGGAGAGACACGAGGAGAGACACGAGGAGAGACACGAGGAGAGACACGAGGAGAGACACGAGGAGAGACACGAGGAAGAGACACGAGGAGGAGACACGAGGAGAGACCCGAGGAGAGACACGAGGAAGAGACACGAGGAGAGACCCGAGGAAGAGACACGAGGAGAGACCCGAGGAAGAGACACAAGGAAGAGACACGAGGAAGAGACACAAGGAGGAGACACGAGGAGGAGACACGAGGAGAGACACGAGGAGGAGACACGAGGAGGAGACACGAGGAGAGACACGAGGAAGAGACACGAGGAAGAGACACGAGGAAGAGACACGAGGAGAGACACGAGGAAGAGACACGAGGAAGAGACACGAGGAGAGACACGAGGAAGAGACACGAGGAAGAGACACGAGGAAGAGACACGAGGAAGAGACACGAGGAGGAGACACGAGGAAGAGACACGAGGAAGAGACACGAGGAGAGACACGAGGAGAGACACGAGGAGAGACACGAGGAAGAGACACGAGGGAGAGACACGAGGAAGAGACACGAGGAAGAGACACGAGGAGAGACACGAGGAGGAGACACGAGGAAGAGACACGAGGAGAGACACGAGGAGAGACACGAGGAGAGACACGAGGAAGAGACACGAGGAGAGACACGAGGAGAGACACGAGGAAGAGACACGAGGAGAGACACGAGGAGAGACACGAGGAGAGACACGAGGAGAGACACGAGGAAGAGACACGAGGGAGAGACACGAGGGAGAGACACGAGGAAGAGACACGAGGAAGAGACACGAGGAGAGACACGAGGAGGAGACACGAGGAAGAGACACGAGGAGAGACACGAGGAGAGACACGAGGAGAGACACGAGGAAGAGACACGAGGAGAGACACGAGGAGAGACACGAGGAAGAGACACGAGGAGAGACACGAGGAGAGACACGAGGAGAGACACGAGGAAGAGACACGAGGAGAGACACGAGGAAGAGACACGAGGAGAGACACGAGGAAGAGACACGAGGAAGAGACACGAGGAAGAGACACGAGGAGGAGACACGAGGAAGAGACACGAGGAAGAGACACGAGGAAGAGACACGAGGAAGAGACACGAGGAGGAGACACGAGGAAGAGACACGAGGAGGAGACACGAGGAAGAGACACGAGGAGGAGACACGAGGAAGAGACACGAGGAAGAGACACGAGGAAGAGACACGAGGAAGAGACACGAGGAAGAGACACGAGGAAGAGACACGAGGAGGAGACACGAGGAAGAGACACGAGAAGAGACACGAGGAAGAGACATGAGGAGAAGACACGAGGAGGAGACACGAGGAGAGACACGAGGAGAGACACGAGGAAGAGACACGAGGAAGAGACACGAGGAAGAGACACGAGGAGAGACACGAGGAAGAGACACGAGGAGAGACATGAGGAAGAGACACGAGGAGAGACACGAGGGAGAGACACGAGGGAGAGACACGAGGAAGAGACACGAGGAAGAGACACGAGGAGAGACACAAGGAGAGACACGAGGAAGAGACACGAGGAAGAGACAGTGGGGAAAAGACACGAGGAAGAGACACGAGGAGAGACACGAGGAGGAGACACGAGGAAGAGACACGAGGAAGAGACACGAGGAGAGACACGAGGAGAGACACGAGGAAGAGACACGAGGAAGAGACACGAGGAAGAGACACGAGGAGAGACACGAGGAGAGACCCGAGGAAGAGACACGAGGAAGAGACACGAGGAAGAGACACGAGGAAGAGACACGAGGAAGAGACACGAGGAGAGACACGAGGAGAGACACGAGGAAGAGACACGAGGAGAGACACGAGGAGAGACCCGAGGAAGAGACACGAGGAAGAGACATGAGGAAGAGACACGAGGAGGAGACACGAGGAAGAGACACGAGGAAGAGACACGAGGAAGAGACACGAGGAAGAGACACGAGGAGAGACACGAGGAAGTGGCACGAGGAAGAGACACAAGGAGAGACACGAGGAAGAGACACGAGGAGAGACACGAGGAAGAGACACGAGGAGAGACACGAGGAGAGACACGAGGAGAGACATGAGGAAGAGACACGAGGAGAGACACGAGGGAGAGACACGAGGGAGAGACACGAGGAAGAGACACGAGGAGAGACGCGAGGAGAGAGTCGTCGAGGCATTTCACAAAATGAGATATCTGCGCTTCAGATCCGTCATTTTAAAGCCAGGTCAATTAAATGCGATGGGGGCAAAGATGCCATAGTTTGTATATTCCAAAAATAATGTTTCCTTTGCTTAACTCCTATAATTTCTACTATTCATAACACTCTGGTATATTAACGTCCATAACTTGTAAGTCATATTCACATAACTATAGACATTATTACAGTTAATGTTAATTCGGTGGTTGCTTGCATCCCTGTGTCTGTTTATATTTCAGTCTGTCTCTCCCCTTAAACAGTTACAATACTTTAACAGTTAATATTGTTGTTGTTTGCATTTCTGGGATTGTCTGTTTGTGAATTTTTTTTTATGATTTTGTCCCAAATCAAAATTAAAATCCCACAAATAAAATTGAACTAAAGTGAATTAACAAGGAGGGTTTTTGTTGCCATTGTGTGCACCCAATTGCTGGATGAATATACTGTAAATGGATAATATAATTATCATTATTATAGATAGTGCGACTTGCTGCTGATCATGGGGGAATTGTTGGGTCTCTGTAAATCATAAATAAGTCACAGTGTGGTCCAGACCTACTCTATATGTAAAAAGCCTTGAGACTGTCAATAAAATAAAGGTTCATCACAAGTAGCTTGTGCAAAACAGCATATCCAACATTTAAAAAAGGCCCAGCATCAACTGACACACTGACAGCAAACTAACCTCACATCTATCTTTATATACTTATTAAACCTATAATGATAAATCAGCGGGCTCAGCCTCCATAAGCAGATAATTTGTATATTTGTGATGCTAGTTAGCTTGCTAGTGTTAGCAGGGTGGCTCACTTACCTTCACAGAGACTCGGTTTCGTCTGTCACACCTGACAAAAAAGGCTAAAAACTACATTATATATCCGAGCACACAGCGGCAGGTGTGGTCTCCGCAGGTTCAGCTGCCATGAAACACCATAAAAGACCATTTAAAGGCAGAAGTTTCGCTTAAAAACAGGTTTTCTGCCTCTAAATTGAAGATGTAGCAGCGGTCTTAAGCGCTGTCCCCTAACGATAACCAATCAAATCGCTGCTTTTTCTTCTTCGCTTGATTTGATTTGAAGAAGAGTGTCACCGCCACCTGGTGGACGGACGTAGAAGCGACTTGACGGTTTGAAGGCTAAACAGCTTTTACTGACTTATACTGTAGAGAAGACAGTGTACACAATATATTATATTATATTAAAAGCAAATATATATTTTTAAATATATGTTTTTTACATTTGACCAGCTTATTAGGAAATTTAAGAAGACAGGGCAGGTCTTAAACCCCCACCACAGCGACTTCCTGGTTGATCCAATCAGGAAGTGCAGCTCTCTGAGTGTCCACTAGGGGCATGTTTCATAATAGAGCAGTTTCTCATTGACCCCCATGTTAAAAAGGCCGTTTTCAAAGCATAATTAAACCTTTAAAGCCTGGTGCAAAAAAAACATTTTGTTTGTATGTTTAGCTCATATCTCCATGACAACACTGAGGGGGGTGAATATTTTTGTACCAGGCTAGTTTTTATTTTACTGGAGGTTAAATTTTATGAGTGACAGCTATCCTCTCACTTCTCCGCGGAGGCTAGTTGTCAGGATTAGCACGCTAACTCAGACATATCAACCTGGACTGCGGTCATTCGTGTGGTGGTGGTACCATGAGTGACAATATGGTTTAGGAACACGCCGTGTTAATGTTAGCTCTGTTATGCTAATTATATAGCCACACTTGCACCATGACTTGCAATACAGCCTGCTATCGATGGCACATGCACTAGATGCTAATCTGGAGCACGAGCAAGGTAGTTAGTGAACGCAGAGTTTATTAAAAGAGTGTTTTAAAGACTTACCTACTGGCCCCTGTACCAGCTCCTCTCATAGTAAAGTCCATTCAAGTGGATTACCAAAGTCAATCCCAAAGGAAGGAGCCCATTGCTGCTTTGTTGTGTGTGTAGGGACTCTTCTCATGCTGCTGCAGAGGTTTGGTGTTATTTTCAGCAGCATTAGTGGTTAAAAAAGACCTTTGAATGCCTTCACAGTGCTGCCCCGAGCTAACCACTGTTAGCCACGTCCGGCTGTTAGCCACCCTCCGGGATTTCTCTGTTAATATTTGGTACATTAAAAAAAACACTGCCTTGATGGCTTATTCGATGTATTTAAGTTACGAAAAAGACCATGGGATGATTTTGCGCCGGAAAAAAATTTAATTCCACCAATATTTGGGAACAAGAAAGATTTTTGAGTGATATTTTCTAACCAACACCTTAAATACCTTTAAAAGTTTAATTTAAATCTTAAAAGAGAATTCAAACATTTAGAGAATATACTTGTTTATCGCTTAACTTCATTATTAGTGAACTAATGTGACAGTACAGACACTTAAGGTGCTGTCGCTGCTTTGTTGAAGCGAGCAAAAGAAAAGAAAAACAACCAAAACAAAGACACAAACAAAACAAAAGAAGAGGAATCACAAGTCTGTGTGTCGCTGCTACAGGAGCGGTGGTGGGGTCTTTTGCATATCAGCGCCCAGGGCCTCATTGTCTCATAATCCGCCAATGTGTCCAGCCGCCGTGGGTCCGGTTACAGGGGATTTCAGAGTAGAGGCAGGACATGAACATGCAGTAACATGCACGCATTACAACACTCACAGGGGGAGAGGGAATAATGGTTATTAAAATAGTTGTCAGCTGCTATAAAACATCTCATTTAAGCAGTAAATATGTTTGTTATACTGCAAAGATTAAGAGCAGTGATTCAATTAAATTCAGTTTGACAGTGTTTGCTGTGCCAATTCATAACAAAAGTCATCTCAGGACATTTTACATGTGGTGTAGGCAAAGACCACACTTTATGACTTATTTATGATTTACAGAGACCCAACAATTCCCCCGTAGAGTACGGTGGCGTTGAAAACCTTCACTATAACAGACAGGAACGTCAGACAGACCCAGCTCTGTGGAGGACGCACATCTGTCTGCACCGGAGAGAGGAAGAGAAGGAGAGAGAGAGAGAGAGAGAAAAGAAGGATAGATGGACAAAGACGGACACAAAGAAGGACAGAGAGACAGACCCAGAGATGCAAGCAACCACAAAAGTAACTCTAATATCTATAGTAATGCAAATATGACATTTACGTTATTAAAATACAGTAGAATAGTAGAAACAAGCACGGCTAAGGTGACAGAATATGACAATAATAACTATGGTGGTAAAAATGACCAATAACAGCTGTGATACTATGATATATATTACTAATGATGTTTTTATGGCTACAAATTTTCTGATTTATAAGATTAATGCTAGTGTATATGAGTAATAGTGATAATAGCAGCAGTGAGCGTCATGCAGGACCACGGCAGCAGGCACCACCACGATCAGCAGAGACCTGCAAGACGACAAAGCACCAACAACATGGGGAAGAAGTTGAGTTAGTAACGTGCATCGATGAGACGTGAATGATACAGACAGAGAGGAGAGAAGCTCAGAGGATCAGGAACAGGATCCTCCCCCGGCAGACTTTAGCAGCATCATTAAGGAAGCATAACAAAATCAGCTTAACTGATGAGCTAGTAACTACAAAAAACATTAAATAAAACAAAAAAAATACGTCTTTAAAGTTCCTTTACTGTCCTGATTGTTTGACTCACTGATGATGATGGATTATGCTTCACTAGTTCAATCACTTTTATACAAATTAATCCAAACCTCCAGACTTTCAGGCCCAAAATTGTGCAGAAACCATGTTATAGATAGTTTCTGCACTAAAGTAAACCTTGTTTTTTAGTATTTCCTGTTTGTAAATTGTATTATTTTTTTCTTCTCCATAGAAATAATAAAGTTTGTGAAAGCAGGTACAGTTGTCTCTAATCTCAATATCACGTGGGTTCCTTTTAAGCCCTGAGTGCTGTTTTGCTTTTCTGTCCACCTGTGCATTCTCGTGTCATTGTATAGTTTTATTTTATTGTATCAAAGGCGCAAATAAAGAACTAACGTCAAACTTACTTAGTCACAGTTATGACACGAGTAGCAGGCTACAGGCAAAAATTATAAAAGACGATCACAAGATGCTCTGCTCCTCCCATCACTGACACACACTGAACTCAGGTGGCAGCAGTAATTCATCACCTTGTTATCCAAAGGACACACACACACACACACACACACACGCACACGCACACACACACACACACACGCACACACACACACACACACACACACACACACGCACACACACACACACACTGTAATTTGCAGTAACCCCATTGTTGTTTTATGCAAACAGTCTGAAGCTGGATAGGACGCACTGAGGCAAATATGCAAACGAGCCTGGGAGGCAGTGCAGGTCTGTGCTGCGGAGGTGAACGTTTCTCCACTTAGGAAAATGCTGATGAGCAGCCCAAACTTTTCCCCCCAAATACTTGCTTCATTTTGAATAATCAGGACAGGATAGGACAGAACGGCAGCGGGAGCAGCGCAAATTTGCCCAGGTGAGTCACTCCTTTCTTTACCTTTTTGACAAAAGTATCTGAATTTACTTTGATAAGAGTTCCCATCTGCCTCTCTTATGAATATTACAAACAGGAGTGTGTGTGGTGTGTGTAGGGGAGGGGAGGCATTAGAATAAACTCCATTCTCCTGCGAGTGCTTCAATGTCATAGTTAAGTTACAATCCGTGGTATTTATCATTACAGATATTAAGATGAGCGCAGACGCGGTGGAGCAGTCGGAGGCTCCAGCTGAACAGGCAGGTAAGGATGTTTCACCTGTCTGCTCATCAGGGCTGCGCGTAAACATCACCGCAGCGCAACAGATGTGACCGCTGCTGGAGAGTTTCTTTATTGTCTTTACATCTGTACACTTTATCAGCTTCAGCGTGGATATAAAACACACCTGAGTGTTGATTTTTTAATGTGTCTGGATTATGTGAGAGGGTTTTTCTCAAAAGTCTTCAGAACATTTTGCATCCTGTGCTTTTTTTAAGTCTAATTTGTACTTTTTTTGGTTGTGGGTTCAATGCAGGTTTTAATTTCATTTGCTTCTTTATTATTTAAGTACAACTTCTCCACTGGTGGAAGAAGTATTACGATCTAGGGCTGGGCGATATGGCCAAACTCTTCTATCCCGATATAGGTAATTGAATATCTCTGACGACACATATCACGATAACGCATGTTTGAATAAATAGTCTACATGAAGTAAGCTCATGGTAAAGCCTATTTGTGTGTACTCCTGTGTGATTTAAATACTTGACAAATGAAAAGCACTGAGTTTTTTATCGTTTTATCAAGAACTTTAGTGCAAAATTAACAAAAAGTGCAAGGATCAGAATGTAAAGCGGCGTCCGAGTGACGTAAACATTGATGTAACACAGTTCTGCTGCTGGTTTTTTGACACCATAATAGAAATTATTTACATTTTTATATTGTTTTAAAGATGTGTATTGTCATATCACCCAGCGCTAACACAATGTGAAACTATACCACAATTTTAGAAAACACTTTGTTACAAGTGCTTTTAAAATCACACTTAAGTAAAAGTGAGTGATCAAGAAAATGTGCTTAAAGTATAAAAGTACTCACTTTGCCGCCATGCAGCGCTCTGTTGTTGTTATATGTTATATATATATATTGTATATTATAATATTAGATGATTAATATTGATGCGGTTACATGTGAGATGCATTTTAATGTTATATCCGGCTGCAGTGGAGCTGATTTTACTAATTGTTTATACTTTTGGATGGTTTCATTTACTGTATAACAATGTGACAATTATTAATGATGGTTAATGACAACAATGCATTGATTATAGGTTTTAATCTTAGTCTGCAAAGTAACTAAAGTTTTTTAAATGAATAACATAAAGTAGCAGAATATTCTTACGGCATCTCTGTTTAGTGTCAAAATAATGTGTTTAACTGTTTAAATGATTATGAATTTAACCTGCAGCTGGTTAAACATGTTGACTGTTACTTTATTCGGATTAAACAGGAACTTCTGTCCTTTTTAATGACATGAATATGACGTGAAGAGTTGTTTCAGTTTGAGTTGATTTGCAGCCGAACAGCATGTTATGATGGTTCCAGTGTGAGTTTAATACAAAGCTGCGATGTTAATGCATTTGTTGCTCGACAGAAACATAATCTGCAGCTGCTTTTGTGATAGATTCATCTTTTAAAGTCATTTTTAAAGCAAAAAAGCCACGAAATTCCCTTTTAACGGCTTCTTAAATGCAAGGAAACGCTGCTTTTCTGACTTTTTTGTCTAAGTTTTGCAGTTGTTGATTGATTCTTTGAAAAAACGACGGTCAGTTTTCACCCTTTTTATTTTATTTAAAAGAAAATAATCAGCAAATGAATCAGTGATAAAAATCATCTTTAGTTTTTGATTTGAAAAGTGGTTTATGAAAAACGGTGGTTTAAATAAAAGCAGCGTTTTGAGCTGCTCCTGTTGTAGAGAGCCGTGTGTGTGTGTGTGTGTGTGTGAGTGTGTGTGTGTGTGTTTTGTGGCAGTTGGTTGCTATACCAGGATGCACCTGAGGCTGTTTGCTGAGAAATGCATGCCGGCTGCCCGGGGGCCGACGGCACCAACCAACCAGTCGCAAAACAAAACCAGGAACAGCAGCAACAGAAAAAGTGGAACTTTTCTTACTCAGACAATGGCTGCGTGAGAGAAGTGAGCGGCTCACCGTTTCATGGAAGTGCTGCGTGTGTGTTTGTCAGTGTAGGAGCAGATGTGCCACAGTCTCGTTAGTCTTCACAGCCTGAGAGCATCGACGCCACTTCATGCACATCAAATCAAAGTCTGGTGGCTTTGAAGAGAGCACAGATAACCGCTTCAGCTCCCACCACGTTAACCTAAAAATGGCAAGGCACAGTGTTAGAAAATATTCGAAATATAGTGTACACTTACACTGATAAAGCTTTCTTTAGGTAGAAGTTTAACATATTAACTAACGTACTGAAGAAAGTCTGGTGGCTTTGAAGAGAGCACAGATGGATATGGATAACAGGCTCAGTTCCCTGTCAGAAAGGGCTGTGTGACGCTGAGGTAAACCAGTGAAAATATTCTTAATTTAGCGTATACTTTAACTGATATAGATTTGTTTTGGTGTCTAAAATACGTTTAGCAGTCTCCCCCATCTGCAGCAGTACATTCCCTAACTCTATGCGTCAAGACTTCTGTCTGTTTCTGCACACGGGCGCTCAAACGACCACACTTCAAAGACTCTGAACTCTCCATTTAAACTATCCAGCAACTGAAATGATAATCCACAGGCTTCGCGTTTTGTCTTTCTAATAAGTAGTCTCCATAATACATCTACTAAGATATGTTTTGTTACTGGAAAGGAGACAAACGTGAACAAATGAAACCAAAACCACCCGTGTGCAGGGATAAGACGAGGATGAACTGACCCTTTAACTCCTCGACCGTTGAAGTGAAGCAGAGGAGAGATAATTGTACTGGACGTTCTGAAGCTGTTCGTGTCTGCAGCTGTGCTTTAGCGCACCTGCTCCTGATTATGTTCAATGGAAATGTTCTTATTTATAATGTCAGTGGTCGTCTGGGGAGACGGTGGGCGTAGGAAGTGCAGGACTTTGACACCAGAGGTTTAGATCCAGAGTCTCATAGTGAGGTTTAGGGAAACATCATTAAGTGTTGATAACATTATCCTGCCTTTTGCTTCTTTGGGTCATTTTCTGCCTCTTTGAAGGGAGCTTGTTGTTCGTTTCTCATTGTTATTTAAGGGTAAGATTAGGATCAGATTAAATCAATCCCATATGGATTCATGTGGCACGTGTGGACCAGGTTTGGTAACACTAAATTACTCAGAGTGCCAAAGTGAATGTCAATGATCTGCATGGGAAACAGTAAACACAGTGATGCCGTATCGCTCCACTTTGCACGTGAATTTACTTTGGGTTTACCCTCCGTATGAAACGCATCATGTAAATAAAGTTGTCTCGCCTTAAATGCAACATTTAATATGGGAAAACCTTTGATTGGCAGCTGTTAGAGCCTGACTGATGTGGAGACACGGAGATATGAAATTTCACCAATTACCAATAAAACACATTAGAGTTCAGTTTTTGAGCCGGACTTAAAATTTTCCTTGTCTATGTGCTCTGACTTTGCACCGATGCAGCTCTGCAAAGGTTCTCAGAACGCTGCTTTCCTCCAAAAATAACTTTATTTAAGACTATTTAACATTTTTATACATCAGTGTTTCTCAAACAGATATACATGCACCCCTAGGGGTACTTTGGACTACTGCAGGCGCTATGTTTAAATGTTAATTTGGAAAATATCAGTCATGCAAAATTCCTACAGTGATTATTTTATAATATATGTAAGAACAATAAACCACAAAGTGCGAATATTTTCAATGCAACTGCTCAGGAAACCTTCAACAAATGTTCACAATTCAATTTTAGGACACTTTACAGAGCAGGTAAAGACCACACTCTCTGACTTATTTATGATTTACAGAGACCCAACAATTCCCCCGTAGAGTACGGTGGCGACGAAAACCTTCACTATAACAGACAGGAACGTCAGACAGACCCAGCTCTGTGGAGGACGCACATCTGTCTGCACCGGAGAGAGGAAGAGAAGGAGAGAGAGAGAGAGAGAAGACGGACAGATGTCTGCACCAGAGAGAGAGAGAGAGAGAGAGAGAGAGAGAGAAGACGGACAGATGTCTGCACCAGAGAGAGGGAGAGAAGGAGAGAGAGAGAGAGAGAAGACACACAGATGTCTGCACCGGAGAGAGAGAAGAGAAGGAGAGAGAGAGAGAGAGAGAAGACAGACATCTGTCTGCACCGGAGAGAGGAAGAGAAGGAGAGAGAGAGAGAGAGAGGAAGAGAAGGAGAGAGAGAGAAAGAGAAAAGACGGACATCTGTCTGCACCGGAGAGAGAGAAGAGAAGGAGAGAGAGAGAGAGAGACAAAGACGGACATCTGTCTGCACCGGAGAGAGGGAGAGAGAGAGAGAGAGAGAAAAGACGGACATCTGTCTGCACCGGAGAGAGGGAGAGAAGGAGAGAGAGAGAGAGAGAAGACGGACAGATGTCTGCACCAGAGAGAGGAAGAGAAGGAGAGAGAGAGAGAGAGAGAGAGGAAGAGAAGGAGAGAGAGAGAGAGAGACAAAGACGGACATCTGTCTGCACCGGAGAGAGGGAGAGAAGGAGAGAGAGAGAGAGAGAAGACGGACAGATGTCTGCACCAGAGAGAGAGAGAGAGAGAGAGAGAGAGAGAAGACGGACATCTGTCTGCACCAGAGAGAGAGAGAGAGAGAGAGAGAGAAGACGGACAGATGTCTGCACCAGAGAGAGAGAGAGAGAGAGAGAGAGAGAGAAAAGACGGACATCTGTCTGCACCGGAGAGAGGGAGAGAAGGAGAGAGAGAGAGAGAGAGAGAGAAGGAGAGAGAGAGAGAGGAAAGACGGACAGATGGACAGAGAGAGAAAACAGACAGATGGACAGAGATGCAAGCAAAGCGTAACAGTAACTATAATATCTATAGTAATGTGAATATAACGTATATGTTAAGGCAGTTAATACAACAGAATAGTAGAAACAAGCACAGCTAAGGTGACAGAATATGAAAATGATAATAATTATGGTGGCAAACATGATCAATGATGAGTCGTGGCAATAGCAGCTACGACACAGCTACAAATGTTATAGTTTATTAAACTAGTGATAGTTTATATGAGTAACAGTGATAATAGCAGCAGGAAGCGTCACGTAGGACCACGGCAGCAGGCACCACCACCATCAGCAGAGACCTACACACAGGACCACGGCAGCAGGCGCCACCACGAGACAATTACGTTTGTAGGAAGACATTTCAGATAAACGGGAATCAAGACAACGGATTTTTGCTAAAATGCAAAAAAACAAACAAAAAACCACGGAGAATGAGACGCACGTCAGTGAATCAGCTTGTGAAAACATGTGAAAGGAGCAAAAACGCTAAATATGAATAATAATAATAATAATCTCTATATGCACGTTAGGATCAGGATCAGTCAGCTTGTTTTTAAAGGCATAAACAATATTAATTAAGATTAATAAGATTATTCATTTAGGACCATAAGGCAATATATTAAAGTAAAAGAGTGAAAGATTAGAACAAATCCAATAATAATAATAATAATACATTTAATTTGAGGGCGCCTCTCTGGGCACTCGAGGACACCGTACAATTGCAAAATAGATAAAAATAAATAAAAACACTAAGAAGGAAATACAAAACAGATAAGAAAAGACAATATGGATGGTTAGGTGGGGTAGGCAGTCCGGGATAGGTGAGTTTTTAGTTTTGATTTGAAGTGTGTGAAAGAGTCCAAGTTCCTGAGATCCGGTGGAAGTGCGTTCCAGAGTCGGGGGGCAGAACGGCTGAAAGCCCTGCGGGGGGGGGGGCAGAGAGGTGGACAGAGGAGGCAGATCTGAGGGAACGGGAAGGGGTGGCGATGTTGAGGAGTTCAGACAGATAAGGAGGGGAGAGGTTGTGGATGGCCTTGAAGGTAAACAGGAGTATTTTGAATTGGATGCGGAGTTTGACCCGGAGCCAGTGGAGTCGCTGCAGAACAGGGGTGATGTGGTGGATGGAGGGGGTTCTGGTGATGATCCGAGCTGCAGAGTTCTGGACCAGTTGGAGTTTATGGAGGTGTTTGTAAGGAGGGAGTTACAGTAGTCGATACGGGAGGTGACAAGGCTGTGTGCAAGAATCGCAGTGGAGTGGAGCAATGTTCAGGTGTTGATGTTTTAATAAAAAGCTTGTTTTGAATGTGGAAAGTGTTCAAACAGGAAAACAGGACAAAATGCACAATACTTAAATAAATCACACAGGATTAAAATCTAGGATTAAACTATTTTCCCTTAATTCAACACACAAAGGAAACAAAGGAGCTGCAGAAAACAAAGAAAACAAGACGCAGTCGTTCATGTTGTTCTCTCTCTCTGCGACGTTTGAACGATGGTTATTCTTTATTTCTCCTACTGTCAACAAATCCTGAGAACGACACACACACACACACACACACACACACACACACACACACACACACACACACACACACACACACACACACACACACACACACACACACACACACACACACACACACACACACACACACACA